>NW_026294551.1:84605559-85205559 GCF_007827085.1 Peromyscus californicus insignis | reverse complement strand
GAATGTTTATTGGTAGTCTTTGTGCCTGGAGTCATGGAGCTTGTTTTTTGAGGATCTGATGTGCAGAAAGGAAAAAAAAAAATGCTGCATGTCATATAACTGCAGAGTACAGACACCCTGGTGCGCACTGTGAAAATATCATAGAAAATATGACATCAAATTGTCTGCCTACAATGATACCATTCCTTATTAAAATGAAAAGAAGAAAGGTATAGAGACTAACAATGTGTTTCCTTTTCTCACTCAGTCTTCAAACAAGAGCAGCTACCTGGATGTTCAAGATGTTAAGGCATGGCCTTGTGTCAAAGTGAATAATTAAGAACTAGATGCCAGCCCAAACACATCCTTGACTCTCTGCTACCTTTCTGTATTGTGGGGGATCACTTTTCCAAAGTGTCTTTTGAAAGATGCCAAGAAAATTGCCTTTACTGAACGTTTCTCTTTTCTCCTTTCTTACCCTGCCTCCTCCCTCCCTCCCTCCCTCCCTGCCTCCCTCCCCCTCCCTCCTTTCCTCTCTCCCTTCTCTCTGTCCCTGCCATCTTTTTGCTTCTTCCTGTCCTCCCTCCCTCCATCTCTTATCCCTCTCTCTCTTATTTTCTACCTTCTGAGACAGCAGTCTCAAATGGTCAGCTGTTCACTACTTCTTATAGGACATCTTTTCTGTCTGGCTTTTATTAACTTCTAAAAAATGCAGTATTAGAAACATAAAAGAGTGCACTGAGTGACCATGCAAATTTCTATTGCAATGTTTTAAGGAAAAAATCATTATTACTCCTGTTGAAATGTGTGTGTGTGTGCTCATAACCATCATTCTCTATGCACTCAGAGGTAACCAGTATCCCAAGTTACCTGTCTATAATTCTCAAAGCTCTCATTATATCTCCTTGCATATATATAGTGTATATTATATATAACACACATGTATATTCTATACAACACACATGTTTGTGTGTGTGTGTGTGTTTGTTATATAGTATGTACTACATTGTTTTAGCTTCCACACTTTTTTATAAGTGTTGTGTTATAATAACTCACTTTTCTTAATCTCATTATTTTAAATTAAATTTTCATCATGTTAGTGCATTATTAGTTATGTTAATACATTTGCTTTAATTTCATATAGTCTCTCCTTGAAGAAATAAAACACTATTTGACTATGTTCTCTAAACTTAGCTAAAGTTTCCATGTTTGATACAATTACAAGCAATGGTCGTGTTAATATTTTTGTTTATATTTATCTCTGTTTGTTTATATATATACATATATATATTTATATATGTACTAGTAAAGTGCTATACCATTGAGCTATATCTCTAGGCCCTCATATGGGTGTTCTAATTACAAACTCAGAAACTTTAAAGGATGAGACAAAGGAGAAAGGTGAAGTACCGTTTTTTGAATTCCTCTCTTTAGTGGTACATGACATATTTGTTTCTAAAATGTAATACTAATTACTACTGCCTGCATTGCATTTGTTTGCAAACAGCATCCTATGTAGTAAAGAGGCACAGTATGGCTTTGAGTGTTGACTGGACACTCAGGAATGGAGCCCAGTACTGGCTCCGTAAAATCCCAGTTCCTTGGTGGCCTACAGTAGGATGGTCCAATCTAAAGCCCACCTGACCTATGCACTAGTTCATTGCTGGCCTAGAACTGAATGTGACCCAGTCTCAAAGATAGACAGAAATATTAAACAATAGTGTTGGGACATAGCTCAAAGTTAAAGCACTTGTGTAGTATGCCCTAGGCCCTAATCATAACACAAAATCAAATAATTAACCACAGATAGATGAATAAATCTTAAGCTTAGGAACACAGAAATAGTTCTGATTCTATGTAAGTCAACCAAAGTCAACCAAAGCCACATATCTATTCAATTCTTATTCTAGCTGCGATTTCCTTCCACCTTTCCCTCTAGAAGGGCCACGAGAACATCATCATGTTTATCATCATCTTTGATATATTTTGAGAGAAGGTGATGTAGTTGGATGTTTACCTGGTGCTACAGTGATTCACAGTCTGTTCCCAAGATTAATTTTATAATTTTTTTCTTAAACAGGTGTTTTTAATCATTGTCATTGATAAAAAAGGAAACCTCACAAATCATTGGCTGTGCATACTAAATCATGGTATTTATGTTTCAGTCTCATCCACTAATTACGCAGAGATACTTTCTGCTTAGGTGCAGCTCATAAATTTCTGTCTTCTTTAATGCCATTCAGCTATTCTTGTAAACTATTCATAAAGTATCCCAGTTATTATGATGATAAAAGGTTAATTCAAAGCCCAGCTTAAAACCGTCATTAGGCGTCCTTTAAAAGTGGGTTGGAGCAAACCATTTCAAAACTATCAAGTACTTCGAGTTGTCTCCCTTACTTTTCCCATGGGACACACACTAGTTTCAGCGACAAAACTGTGCATCAACAGGGAAGTTTTCTATGTATCTTACTTCAAAGTGAGTTCCCAAAGAAAGGGCCTTTGTAAAATAAATGCTTCTTCCACGCTGAGTGTGAAAATATCACCTTTACTTCACAGAGACTCTTTAAGTACAGCTTAAAAAAACATGCACCTTATAAATAACGTACTCCAACATGTCTTTGAATACAAGAAGTATTTGAAAAATTCTGCCAGTAGGAAAATGGGATCATCTATATGATGGACAAAAAGTCTTCATAATCAATCTTCATTTTATAATATAGGGTACAAAATTTTCCATTTTGATTGTTTGTTTGTTTTTATTTTCTTTTGTTGGTTTTCAAGACAGGGTTTCTCTGTGAAGCCCTGGATGTTCTGGAACTTGCTCTGTAGACCAGTCTGGCCTTGAACTCAGAGATCGTCTTGTCTCTGCCTCCTCAGTGCTGGGAATACAGGTATGAGCCACCACTGCCCAGCTACCCCTATGTTTTTATAGTCTTACTTTATTAGTGACACTACTGTTAAAATGTGTGATATATGTATTCCTAGCTTGCTCCAGACTGAGATTTTATATGCACTGCACATCTCTTACTTTTCCATTACATAAGAATAACCTTAACTTGGCATCTTGTTTTGTATTCTTTTAACAAAGCGGTGCTGCTACTAATTCCACTTATTGATAGAATTATTCTTATTTTTTTAAAAACACATTTTAGACAAGAGAAATTGTACCGATTATGAAGAATGTAACCTCTTTGGAATATCTTTCTTTTAGCTGCTAAAGTAAAAAACAAAACATAAATGAACCAAGCAATCAAAAACCCTCTTTGAATGTTATTGAACAAATTCTCTCTAACACTCCAAATTGAAAACAGTTATGACGAGTGTACATTTCTTAAAGATGTAAGTTCATTTTGTCATAATTTATTGTGGCAGGTTTTTCAGACTTTTGTCAGTTTTTCCTCAAAGTATCATATTATTGTATTTTTTGATGAGTGCAAACATTTGAGATATATTTTTAAATCTAGGTTTTTGTTTGTTTGTTTTTTGTTTTTCGAGACAGGGTTTCTCTGTGTAGCTTTTCGCCTTTCTTGGAACTCACCTGGTAGTCAAGGTTGGCCTCGAACCCACAGAGATCCACCTGCCTCTGCCTCCCAAGTGCTGAGATTAAAGGCGTGTGCCACCACCGCCCGCCTTAAAACTAGTTTTTACAGTAGCAGAAAAAAAAAAAAATATGTGGCTGTTTATTTCTTCTATGTAATAAAAACCACAAAATAGCCTTCTAAAATTTAATCATTAAGGGTAATAAAATTTTGTCACATACTGAAATGAACACTAATATTTTATTTTGTCCCAGAAATCACTGCAGAATTTTGCCTTCAGGTTCCAAGAGTTTAGATTTTAAATGTCTGACTAATTGCAATGGCTTCATTCTACTAGAATTAGTTAATATCTCAAGACACAACACACACTTAGGGCAAAGATGATCCTTGGCAACAGTAAATATCCACTCTGTTATCAGATGTTCTTTGATTTAGACACGTGGCACCAGCTTTTCAATGGGGCAAATCCGATTAAATAATGTTTGTTTTTTACCTGGTTTTGTGGCTTTTAAGAATCCTCTAGAAATATTAGTTCAATTTTCAATTGTTCTTTGTACTTTCTTCACTTGTGAGTATGTTATTATGGACAATCTAAAATTTTATGAGGAATTCTATGCTTATTTTTCCATTTTCATTTGTTCTGTTATGTACTTGGCCAATTCATTGAATAGACACATGCAAGACACAATGTACCTCAATCTATTCAAAGCAGGTATCAGAGTAAGGGACCTTTGTTGCCATGCCTTTGTGTGGATTTCCCATTCTTCCTTCAGGATAATTTAGGACTATTCAATTATAAAATATTCTTAGAGTCAATGAATAGTAAACATAAATGTAACTTCCAATTTTTATCTCCTATTTGTTGGGAGTATTGAAGGTATCTTTATGTTTTGATTATACTGATCTCCATAATCAGTTTAAATCATCCTAACTCAGGTGACACAAGGGGCTTAATCAATGTTTCACTCACCTCACTTAGAACTAACCACTCGGACAATTAAAACCAAAGCTATCACCAAATAGAAGATCCATTTTTACTGAACTCACTTTTTACTGGATGAAAAGCAAACTAAGTGAAATATCAACTACATATATGCTGTCCAGGCCAATGCCTTGCAGCATTTCTTCTCCTTTTGTCTAAGTTTTCATAGTTTTGCACTTACTGTGAAAAGAGTGTATGGGTGAATGTGTGTGTTATGTGTGTCCATAAGTCTAAGTAACAATAGCAAGAAGTGACAAATTGAAATGCTCTGACACAGCAAATGAAACACTGATTAAAACTAAGGGACAACCCAAAGTATAGAACAAAATATTTTCAAGTCATGCATTTAATAAAGGTTTAACACCTAGAATTGATAAGAAATTTAAACAACTTAGCAGCAGCAAAATCCCACACGCAATCCAATATAAAATACGGACTGATGACTCTTTAGTAATTTCTCAAAATAAGACAAATAGAAAAAGATATCTGAAAAAAATGTTCACAATTAACTAACCATCAGGGAAATATAAATAAAACCATGATGGGACAGTACAATATATCAAACAAATTATCATCAAAAGACATGACAACAACCACAAAACATATCAAGGGCACAGAGAAAGGAGGGCTATCATATTCTGTGTTGAGAATGCATTTATGGGAAACAGTATGGATGCTCCTCAGCAGACTAAGATTAGAAATGCCATAGAACCCAAGATTCTACTACTAGGTATATGCCCAAGGTAAATTAAAGCATCAAAGCAAAGCCTCACCTGAATATAGTGTGTTTAATGAAGCACAGGTCAAAAAGGCATTAGAATCAAGTCAAATGTACATCAAAAGATGAATAGATAGAAGAAATGCTGCAGGTGTATAAATCCAAATGCTATGAAACCCAGAGATGATGAAGTCTTGTCATTTGTCACAAAGCAGAGGGACATGACAGATATTATATTAAACAAGGAAGGCAAAGAAAGAAAAGCATTGTACCACCAGGACTCACACATAGACTCTAGTGGTTGACACAGTTGCAGCTACCCCACACAAGTTGGTCAGGGGTAGTTAGTCATTGAATGAAATATTGCAAGTAGATACAAAAGTAACTCTCAGTGTTCTGAGCAACAGTCCACTGAATATGGTTAACAGAATTCATTGTGTAACTCAGAACAGCTACAAGGGAAGAGTTGACAGGACTTGTAAAGAAATGATGAAAGCTCAAAGTGATAGGTTCGCTATCAATGTGGTGATATATTGTGTACCCTAATAAATTTGTCTGAGGATCAGACGACCGAGTCAGCCACTAGATTAGACACAGAGGCAGGCAGTGGTGACACACATCTCTAATCCTAGCACTTGAGATCTCATGCCTTTGCTTGGGAAGCACACATGCCTTTAATCCCAGGAAGTAATATGTCAGGGCAGAGAAAGGTATATAAGGCGTGAGGAAACAGGAACTCACTCTCTTTAGGCTGAGGATTTCATAGAGGTAAGAATTAGTGACTGGCTGCTCTGCTTCTCTGATATTTAAGCTTTCACCCTGATATCTGGCTCTGGATTTCTTATTAAAAGACCATCTAAGATTTGAACAACAGTTTACTTAATGTGTATTTGAATCAAACCATCACACCTTACCTCATAAGTATGTAAAGTAATTGTGTGTTAATCTCTCCCAAATTAACACACACATATTTACTAACTATGATTTGTATCTGCTACGATTTGAATGTGTCCCAAAATTCATGTGTTGAAACTTTATTGTCAATGTGCTCTATAGGTGGTTATTAGGCCATAAATCTCCTCCCTCAGGAAGGAAATGACATGTTCTTATAGAAGGGGTTGAGGAGGAGAATCCATTTTTTTGTTGGCCATCTGATTTCTGCCAGAAGAGAATCTAGTATTCTCTTCTTCAGGAGACATCCTTCAGGGACCATCCTGGAAGCAGAGACTTGCTCTTATCAGATGCTGGTATCTTAATGCAGAACCATGTGAATTTAAGCCTCTTTCTTTCTATAAGCTGTCTAGCTTATGGGATTTTGTTAGAGCATCACAAAGCAGACAGCAACAGTACCGTGATGGAAAATGAAGTGATATATATATATATATATATATATATATATATATATATATATATATATATAATTTAGATGAAATGATCAAAGAAGGCTTAGTAGATGAAGCTAATGAGAGAAGACAATGTTTGAAAATAAAGAAGAGCCTAAGTCTGATAATGAACAAATAGAGCTAAATCATAATGAGTGAGGGAGAGTCAGCATCCTCTATGAGGGTACCACTTTAGACAAGCTAACTCTTCAAGGAATAGCAGTAAGGAGGCGGTGGAGGATGCAAAGAGGCAGTGAGAGACGCTACAGTGGAGACACCAGTAGACACTCCCCTGTAGCTCCATGGAAGTCAGAAAATAAGATCTCCATCATATACAGTTGCTGACAATACTATTTTTTAGGATCCCTGGAAGGCATGACTTAGAGATTCTAAGATCTTTTTACTAACTGTGGTATAGACTAAGAGGAATCTACTAGATAGCAAAAGAAAGGAAAACACAAAATAAAAGATGAAGAGCCATAATTATTTCTTATTTGTTTATAGCATAGTAGATATGGCCCTAGCCATGATGTGAGACGTATCAGGATTTAAAACTCAACCAAGATATTTGCTCCCTGAACTGTTCTGAGAAATACACTTCACCTCTCCAACCAGCAGTTTTTACATTTATAAAATATAAATACAAACAGATGTTGGGTGGCAAATGTGTGAGTGACATGATGCTTGGTGCATAGAAAGATTTGTTGATTTCAGCTCAGTATTACTATTTCATTGGTAAAGCAAATGATTTTTTTTTCTGCATGGGAACCTGGGTGATTGCAAACTTCTAAATGAAGGATCCATTCTCTTAACATTTGCAATCTTAGTTTACAAGTAAGATAGTATTTAATACTGAGTCATCTTCTTTAGAAGTAGAGTATTTTTATCTCAGAACAAAAAGTACTAAAGCAAAAGACACCCACAGTTACCAATTGCTGTTTGTTAAAGGAATTGTTCTCACCTAGTAATTCGTTAATAAGCAGTTAACTGAATTACACTTTCATGTAGTGCTTGCATACATCATTGACCTTTTCCTGTTCTATGAATGATGATGCTTTAAGGGCAATAGAGGGACATAGGATAGACACCATAAGATAAGAAAGGGCCATTTACTCATATTGTCGAGTCATGGAAGAGTAAGATGGTCCCTGACACACAACTGTAATTGTCTTCCCAGTCACCCAGTCTGCGATTTTTCACTTTGCTTTCTTTAACAAATACAGTAGATATTTTCAAGAGTTGTTTAGGGTTACCATTTCTTTTATGACACCAAAAAGAAAAACAAGATAAGCCCGAGTCCTACTATGATTTTCTGCTGGAGTACTTATGACAACAGCTAGCAAGTTTCTTCAAGATGAGTTGGGGCTTAAAGAAAAGACAACCTGATGAGAGCATGCTTCACATACTCAACAGACAGTACTCAGATCACTAATCCCTAAAATTCACTAAAGAATAATTGTAGTGTTTCATATCTGTGAGAAAAGGAGAAAAGTAAAGGTAAACGAATGGCAGCTACATTGCTAATTTGAAGAACTATGTTAAGTATTTAAAAAGCTCTATATAAGGCTAGCCCTTAACAAATATACAAACTGGATCCATTGCCAGATTGTATCGAATGTTGCACCCTACTTCTCACACTGAACACAGCCATAAAGCCCAGGAACAGCACACTGGACAATTCTTGAGGCTCTCACCAATTAATAGTAACCAGTAGATTGAGAAATGGGAAGAAAAGTGATAACATTAAAGAATCAAAGCTGAAGAGACAATTTTTCTTCTTCTGGTTTCCTGCAACCTGATTCTAACTTAATGTAAAATTCAAAGGTAGACATTTATGTACACAGGCACTGTGTCTTGTCAATTTGGCTGCAAGAATGGGAACTCCTGACACTCAGAGACAAAAGTAGACGTTTCTTCTTCCATTATTATTCCTCCTTCTTATACATACTTAGGCCATGAGCTCTTATGTGTCCAGTAGTGTTGGCAAAAAAAGGAGAGTAGATGGGACCCAAAGCCATGAGAGAGGAACATCTTTCTCCCCTGTATGAAGCCATTATTCCAAGAGTATAATGAGAATATCACTTTCCCCTTCAGTCCTCTCCTCTTGTAGCATGACTCTGGATACAATCATAGGCATAGAAGAATATAGCCCAGTGTAGTTGTCCAGTCCTAGTATTCTCAACAGAGAAGTGGAATGGGAGTTCTCCAGAAAAACCTGGGAAGATATCAGGGAGATTATGGAGAAAGCTCAGAGATGCCCACCTTGCATTTCTGGACTCATCTCCTAACTCTGCATATATGGGTTAGATATTAAAATTAAATAGCTTGTTAGATTTTAACGCCAGTTCCCAGCATTAGTGCCACTGCACAGCATACTGGTAATGCACATGTGAGTGACACCTCACTGGAAATGGCAATGAAGCCACAGCATACAGAATGTACAATGTAGTTTACAACTTGAACCTGATTTTCAGAGGATGATGATGAGGAGGAGGAGCAGGAGTGGGAGGAAGAGAGGGAGGGGAGGAGCAGGAGAGGGAGGAGGAGAGGGAGGAGGAAGAGAAGGAGGGAGGAGGAGCAGGAGGGGGAGGAGGAGAGGGAGGAGGAGCAGGAGGGGGAGGAGAAGAGGGAGGGGGAGGAACAGGGGGGGAGGAGGAGAGGAAGGGGGAGGAGCAGGAGGGGGAGGAGGAGAGGGAGGAGGAGGAACAGGAGGGGGGGAAGGAGAGGGAAGAGGAGGAGCAGGAGGGGAAGGAGGAGAGGGAGGAGAAGGAGCAGGAGGGGGAGGAGGAGAGGGAGGAGGAGGATAAGAAGAAGAAGGAGGAGGAGGAGGAGGAGGAGGAAGAAGAAGAGAATTAAGAATTCTTAAAAGGATTTTTAAAGACTCAAGGTTTCAGAATATTTAAATATCTATGATTTAATTCAACATATGAAAGATCATGAAAGACCTCACATACATGGGAAAAGACACGGGTTTACAATACTTAGATGACAGAAATACCAGAATTATTTGATAAGGAATTTAAACCATAACAATTCTCAAACAAAAACCCAGTGCAATGACACCCCAAACAGCAGAAAAATAAAAATCTCAAAGGAAAAGAATTGCTAAATAATTTCCCAGCTCTAACAAAACAAACAAAACCAACCAGACATAGAAAAAGACATTCACATCAGATCAGGCAGGGTGGCACATGCCTGCAACCTCAGCATACCAGAGGCTAAGGCAAAACTCCTATGGTTTCCAGTCCACCCTAGTCTATGTAGTAACTCCACCTTGAGAAACTGAAAAGGAGACTAAAGAAGGGGAAGGAAAAGGGTGAAGAGGAAGGACAGAAGGAAGAAGAGAAGGGGAGGAGAGGAGGAAGAGATACAGGAGGAGGAGTAGAAGGAAGAAAATATCAATGGGAATTAATTGTAAAAATGCAACAAGTAAGATAAAAGTATTCCTGGATGGCTCAATAGCAGAGTGCAGATTCAGTGGGAATACTGAATCTGAATATAGAAAGATGAAAACTGACTGATCAGAAAAACAAAATAGGCTTTAAAAAATGTAGTATATATTGTAAAATAATTGAATTCTTCTCATTTTCTCCTAGAATATAGATATAAATTAAGCATTAAATAAAGTGCATTTGGAGGGGTTAGTATTTAGTTCAGGGGTAGAATACTTTACTCGCAAGCTTAAGGCCCTGGGCTCAATCCTGTTACCAGAAGATAAAAGCGTTCTTAGAAATAATGGCTGAAAACTTCCAAAGTTTGGTGAAAAACTTCAGTCTACAGATTCAAGATTGGTAATTACTAAACTAGGTAAGCTCTAGGAACTCCAGAACAAGGGACTAGAGAGTTGGTTCAGCTGACCTGAGTTCAGTCCCCAGCTCTCACATCAGGTAGCTCACAATCTGTAACTCCAGCTCCAGATGATCTCATGTCCTCTACTGTCCTCTGCACACAGTGCAATCACCTGCACAATGTACCCATCCCTCACATATACACAATTTAAACATTTTAAATCTTCAAATCAAAGAAATCTAGGACCAGAAGTTCTGCAACTTAACTGCTAAAAAATAAGCACAAAGAAAAAAAAAAAACCTCTGTAACAATATGCTATATAGAGGTAACTGTGAATTCAATGACTTCACATTTCTTTTCATTAACTATGAAATCTAGAAGGAAGCGTAAACCATCTTAAATTGCTGGATGTGAGGAAGGCTATTATGTATCACACACACACGTATATGTGTATGTATATGTGTATGCATATGTGTATATATCCTCAGATATACTGAGATATTCTCATATACATGCATATGCATATACATACACACATGCATATATATATATATATTTATATACATGCTCAGAAGAAGATAAACTATGATAATTCATGGCCAAAAATAAACTGCTGAGACTAACACTTTCAGAAAGCAAAGCAATTTGTATTTGGTCATTTGATTTTCCAATTTTCGTTATCAGATATTTTTTTCAACCTTTGTATAAAAAAGTCTATGAAACTCTGTAGACCAGGTAAGGTAATCTATTCCTCTGTCTGTCTGTCTATCTATCTGTCTGTCTATTTGCCTGCATGCATGCCTGTCCGTGTGTCTGTCTGTCTGTCTTTCTATGTATTTATCTACATTGACATTAATGAGTGAATAATGAATGTTTTTCCCATGTGGGAATTTTAGCTGACTCTATGACCATAACCATTTACTCAGGGATTAGGCATGCAAGGTAAATGATTATTTTCAAATGATATTCAGTTGTCAGTATCTTAATAAATCGTTGTTTTAAATTAAAGGTAAGTTAACAAATGACACAGAAAAGAAGCTGAATACGTTTTCAGAAATATAAGGACCTCAAAGATTTGGCAGAATGATTTTTTCCCATCAATCAGAAGCAAAGCAGTGTTGTCATCATAGTCAAAATAGCTATATTCTTCCTCTATCCCAACAGTCCCTTAATCTCTACATCTTGCAAAGATATGACAATCTAGAAAATTTATTTTTTTTAGCAAAAACCAAAAGGTATCTTTTACAAAATATTACTGGTTTAAGGTCTATATATCTGCTTGGGTATTTTCAGCCATGAGTTGGACACAGATAAAACTCATTGGGAAAGAGAGATTTAGATTTATCTTTATAATACGTTGAAGTTTTCAGATACCTTCTGAAAATTTAACATGCACATATTGGTACTCTGATAAAGGAAAATTTCTAAGACATTGAAGTTGCCAACTATAAGTTAAGCTTCAGCAATGAGTCTTCTTGATAAATTCCCTTATCTCTTTGTGTGATTATTCTTTCTTATAGTACACTGTCTGAAAATGTGAGCATTTTCTTGATTCACTTATAGTCTGCTTTTAGTCTCTGTGTCGGTTGGAGAGGAAGAGCTGCTTCACATAGGAGATCAATAGATAGTAGGGTGCACCAATGCATTCAGAAGATTTGATGATCCTGTTTCCTGGAAGTGAGGCTGCCCTATGCTGTCCAATGAGATCATTTTCTTCTGCAAGCTTTTCATTGTTGAAAATATTTCATTGTGAAGGAGCAAGGAAATTTCTATTTTCTAGAGATCCTCCAGAGCTGAGACTTTTGGTCTCCCCCATAACACAGGAATAGGCAAAGACTGCTTCATTCACTGTTCAATGTGGCAATGAGAAACCACTGAGATGTCGCTGCTCTCTACCCAGGAGATGGCTGCTTTGTTTTACAAGAGGCTTATAATGATCAAGACTCCTCAGAGTGATTTAGGATAGTTTATTATAGTTGGGCTCCTTTCTTCTTTTGTCCACACGTAGCTTGATGGAATGGATAGTCCTCTCAGTGATTTGTCAGGGAATGGAATCTTAACAGGCAGTCTGAGTTCAGCCCAGACCATCCTGAGCAGAAAGCTAGACTGTGGGCTCCTGGTGCAGATCTTCTCAATGGTGATCATGTCTGTTTAAACCCTATTGTCAGGTCAAGTGGGAAATTACCAACACATTAATGCCCTCCAGTCAAATGCTTGCCAAGCTAACAGATGGCTGATACCACTAAGCAACCTTGACCTTCTGGTCACCTGCTCTGTCAGTCAGTCACAGGGCCTCTTCTTTGGGAATCACATTATCTTCTGTGCAAACAGCACTTCCAACTACCATTACTCATTTGCTAAAACATAATGTCCATGCAGTGAATACAGATGCAGTATTTTCCCTCATGTGAAGCCAAATTCTAAGATGCTAGGTAAATTTTCCAATGACTTCAACTGCTTCCATGTAAACACTGTATAGAAAATGGAACACCGCTGAGCCAGAATAAATGGTTATATTTGACATCTAAAATCACAAAAGCCCTGTTTGGGGCTGAGAGAACACTTGAGTGTCATATCACACATCAGTAAGTGCCCATCTGAATCACAGGAAATAGCCACTGTCCATAGATCAAATGTCTGCTATTAACCAATATGCTTGCATGGATCCATTAGGTAGGAAAGTCTTATAGATATATTTCAGGGAGCGTTTACCACAGGGAGAGTGCTCTTACCAATGCTGGAACTCCATAAGCACAAATACTCATGTGCAGTAGACCTCTAATATCTAAATAGATGCATAGATGCCAGAAGCTAGAGCCTTGAAAGCCCCAGTAAGATGTTATCAGGGACCTGGGTGACTGTGTCTGCAGTAAGGAGACATTACTTTTAAGATGGGTTCCATATCTTGAGGTGTACAGCAAGGAGGCTGGACAGGCTAGGGAATCATTTCCTAACAAACAGCTGACCTGGAAAAAGGCCAGGGTTGTAGGGCTGCAGTATGTGCTCCACACTAATGAGCTAATCTTTCTAGAGAATAATTTAACATAATGAGCAAGGACCCAGACTTTTACTCTAAGATCAGCCTGGGGGTGTGTATTGACATAGGCACTAACTATATTCCATGGCTTAGTTTTTCCTATTGGTTAAATGGGAAAGGATATCACTGTGAAAGGTACAGCAGTAATCAAATACATTGAAGTATCCTAAGTGCTTAGTATGATGTCTGGCACTGATTCATTAAATGTTAGTTATTATTAATAAATGTTCATCATCACTACTAATAGTTCAGTAAGCTTGGGAAAATTATTTATGTATTTTAAGCCTATTTCATTTGCAACAGAAAGACTTGGACAGATTATGATGACAAAATACTTTCAGTTCTAGCATTCCATAATTCTGTAATTCCAGTTTCTTGTTGGTAGGTATAGATATCCTACAGACACATAACAGGATATTCACACATTTGTGGACTTACCATGGTTACATTTGCATTTTAATTTCTAAAGGGGCCAGGACTTGCCACTATTAATTTATTGCCACAATTTCATTAACTATTAACAGATGAAGAAACCTAGGGCTCATATTAGGTAAGGCTATTTCATAGCTATTCAGCTTCTGGTAGGGCTTTAAAAAGTAGAGAGATCAGTGGCAAATAAGACATACTTTCCAAGCAGCCCAGCAATGTATGACACCATTATGGTACTACGGATTCTGCACCATGATGCCCAGGCTGCTGTGAGACTCCTGGAACTCAGACTCCACAGCCAAGGGGAAGGAGAGAGGAAGTGATGGTGGGTTAATTTATTTAGCATAAATAATGTATTCCTTAATTATCTGCCACATGATTAAGTAATTCTGATGTAAATAATTGAAATCAAGGGAAGGGGGAGGACATAAAGTGTTGGGAGCGCTGTTTTTAAAAATGTACTTGCAGAGAAGGTCAATTGAGATTTCAAACAAATGCTTCATGGGATCATTTATTCAGGGACGCTTACCAGAGAAGTGCTACCAAGTGCCCGGTAGGGTGTTGGGCTCTGGGGATACAGTGATGAACAATCCAAGTTTCTAATTTAGAGTAATTCACCGTCTAATGAGTAATACAGCTGCACAGTCCCTGAATTCAAATTTAATTACCATGTGTCCTATAAGAGAACAGAAGAAGAAGTGCCTAACTGTTAGGGAAGTCAAGGCAGACTTTGTTGGGTTGTAATATAAACAGTAGAAAAGTTAGTTATCTAGGGGACTCTATGAGAAGGAAGTTTGCCATAGCACTTCTGAATTAGGTATTGCTATCCAGAAAAAGAAAGAGTGGTACCTGATGCTCAAGAATTTAATTTAGCTTCCTTTTCACTCTTGTTTTACTATGCAGCCATAACTAGCCTGGAACCTACTAGGTAGACCAGGCTGGTCTTGAACACATGGAAATCTGCCCTCCTCTGCATCTGTTGTGCTAGGATTTAAAGCATGTGCCTCTACGCCTGGGCCAACATATTATTTTTTTGTCATCTGGGGAAAATCAACTTGTTTCCAGAACTGCCAGAGATGGATTCTGAAAAACTGAAAATTAAAAAAAAAAAAAAAAAGTCGAGTCTCTCAGTAGCACGTGGTGTGCGGAAACCTCATCAAATCACAGCCCTACCTTTTGTCCTCTTGTTCCTCACAAAATTGATGATGATCTTTCCTTCCACCTAGCTCCTTTGTGTTCAGTCATTTCTTAGTGTGGCAAAACTGGTGCACGTGGTTAAATTGATCACTTTAACCTTCTGTAAGTGTGCAGTTCAATGGTACTGAACACATTCATAATGCACAACTATTTCCAGTTTCCAGCCACCAATGATTTCCATCTTTAAAACTGAGAATAATCATTAAGCTCCAACCACCATCCCTACTTCAAACATTGAGATGACTATATATGCCTCATGTAAGTGGATTTATATAATATGAGCTTGTTATTCAGTGACTATCTTAATATCCTCAAAGGTCATTCATGCTGTGTGGTATGTCTAAAGATTTCCTTCCTTTTTAATGTATATACCATATTTCTTTACTTTTCATCCATTCAAGGACATGAATTACTTCCATATTTTAGCTGTTGTGCATGATGCTAGGTCCACTAAACTCTTTTTAAGACACATTATGAAAGAGCCTATTTATATAAAATACTACGATGATTGACTAATGTTTCTCTTCTGCTCTGGGCCCCCTTGTCTCATTGACTCCCAGGCTGTGGTGAAAATCCCTTGTTGTCTTTGGCACATGGAGTTCTATCCGTGGGTGTATTAGCATCCGGAAGGCTGGCACTTGCTGCCTTTTTCTTCTGAGCTGAATCAACCAGGCTCAGCTACTTGTTTATAAAATTCACCAGCCTTTCTTTTCCTCTCCGTATCTGAATCTCACATTGGCTGAGTTAAATAGGATACTGGCAGGTGTTCTGCGGATGAAGACCATAGTAAAAAGCATAGAATCCAATCCCCAGAAAATGTTGCTATCTGGATCATGCTTTCCAAATGATGCTTGATTAAAAAATTGAAAACTGTAAAAGGTACACTCTAGTGATTTGAAAATGTCTTATGCTCAATTTGGCATGAATATCAATTAGGGTTTGGTTATAAGTAATAGCAATTAATTCCAGCTTACTTGAATTAATTTAAATAAATAGATAAAAAAAATTTACAATTCTTAACTGAAGAAAAGCCTGAGCAACCAGGCCATTTAGAAGACGGTAAGTGAGCTATTCTGACTATCAAAATTTCAGGTATAAGGTACAGTCTCTAAATAGTAATTGTTGAGACGGAGATGGAACTCCACCAAATGAAGCTTGCCTTTATACCATTCATAAAAGGTCCAGCTGGCCAAGGGACAAGCTGGCTGGCCTGTTTGAGGTCATGGGCCGACCCATTACCCATAAGAAAGCAGGAGATCTTGACTGGATAAAACACACAGATCATACACATTGTGCCAAATGTAAATATTCAAAGAAAATTTAAAATGCTGTCACCAAAAGAAGGAGGATTGGATGCTGGGCAGCAAAAACAACAGATGTCCACTGCAGTGGGTCTATTTGGGATATCTCTGATGAGCCAAACGCCCAGCAATCAGGCAAAGACACATACACTAGCACACACACTATTTTGTGCTCATTCCTAGGGTGAAGTCACCTCAGAGTTGTCTGGTTTGTCCCCTTTATACTTTTCCTTTGTGTTAAAAAAAAAAAAAAACTTTATCTTCCTTTGCCCAGATTTCTCCATATTTCTGTCACAAATATGGTTATTTGAATTAAATAGAGTTAGCTTAAAATGCAATCCTCTTCAACTCCTCTTATTGAATAAATATCAAATAGAAATGTTATGCACATTTATGATAAAAATTGTCCAAATCACTCTGCATTATTTTCAGTTGGGGGAAAATGAGAGTATTTTTGCTAAGTGAGGACCTACTTTTATTGTCAAGTTCTACCCAGAAGTCATATCATATATCTTTCCTCTAATGAAGTGTTTTTAGAAAGTAAAATATAGTCCTCTGCTTCTAATCTTTTGATGCCACATATTGCTATGGAAACCTTGGGTTTCTTGATTTATAACTCTTTCTTTGTGAGGAAAGTAATTTCAGATTAATTTACTAATGGATCTTTACTCAATCTACAATAACAAATAAGTCTGACCACACCCCTTTTTATTAAAACCCTGTAATTGGAATTTTGCAAATGATTATTTCTCAAAGACACTGAAATGCAATATATACTAGGAAAATAAAAACCAGCCAGGAAATCTGAATAAAGTAACATATCAAAGTCATAATACAGTAGCAACTTCAACAGCAATTTCTTAGGAAAAATAGCATTAATCTTAGAAGATCAAAAGATAAGGTTGGAAGAGTAATCAGAATACAAAATCACAAAAATACAACTTCCAAGTTCATGAAACACTGTGCTCAAGAATACTGGTATTTATTTATTCTTTGTTGTGAAAAATCCTAGAATGTAGATTTAAATAGACAGATCCAAATGGTATTTTGACATATAACATCAGGGCTAAATGTGTCCTAGTTTACTTCAGTTCCTGCTTCATTTATAATGGATTCAATGTTGGATCCAAACAACTATGAAGAATTTTAACTTGAGACAAAGTGAAATGTCCTAACAAATCTAGTTGTCTGTCAACTGGCTCCATGTTTATTCCCTCTGCAAAATCAACAGTGAGGTCAATTGCAAAGAGAATTAGGCCAAGAAATGACTCAACGTCTATTGGACACTCTACTATTTATGGGTTGGGTGCATAGGCAGGGGATGGGACTACTTCACTCCAAATTGTGTTTTAGGAGACACTGCCCATCTCCTCCACCAGATGATGATGGGAGGATTAAGTCAGACAAGGGAAAAGCTTTAAAAAAATCCCCCTGTACTCAAATGTAGGTACTGTCATGAATAGGACCAAGTCCTTCCCCAGGCAGAGGGGTGGGACTGAGCGTCCTCATAGGATCAGGTAGGTACCTTATCATTTTTCCATGTGGTTTCATGGAGGACAAACATAGCCATGGTGCAGAAGCTCTCTAAGCAAGCACAATGTAAGTACTATGTGCCCTGAATATCACTAATGTGAAGCCTGACTACTGAGGAGATGCTCTAGACTCATCCAGAGTCATGATATCCATCTTTTAAACATTGTCTTTTTAGTATGTCTCTTATTATGCTGCTTAAATTGAACAAGAATAGGTGCCTCCCATTCTCACTGGAGGGCAGTTACATCCCTGTTTTGTGTAGTCATCTAGTCTTAGGTGAATATTTTGACTTCCTCCTAAACTTAGGCTTGCCTGGAAATTTTCTGACTTTGACAGTAATAGTACTACCCAGTCCCCTCAAGGCCAAAGACCTGTGCATGTCTATTGACTGACTAGGCCATGCCTCATGGAAAGCAATGAGAGATAATATTGGCATACTCTAATTTCTTATTCATTTCCTCAGCTTGTATAAAAGCTATTATCTTCTTTTCTGGTATGGGAATAATACCCATTTACAGTGGAAAACTTTGAACCTATGAAAAATACAAAGGATAAAAATACAAACGTTCTATTCCAAGCCTTAGAAGCATTATGTGTTTTTATTTTTCCTTTGAGATATGTCTATGAGTGTAGGGGTGTTGACTATGTACTCTGTCTATTCCAACTTTCTTTTACCAGTCTTGAGTATATTTCATAGGCTGGCAATTATTTCTAAAATACATACCAGTTTAGTAGCTTCTTAAGAACCTACCTGTGATTGTGCTCAATTTGGTTTCATTTAGTCTAAATTATGTATTTTTAAAAATAATTCTATAAATAATATTTATCTAAAGTAAATGAAGCAAAACAGAACTTTAAAGAGAAAATAGTGTCATTCATCTCGTCCCAGGGCAAGGGATAAGCTCTGTAGTGGTTTGTTTTGTATATTGAAAGACCTTTCTTCCTGTCTTCACATTAACAATTTCAACATTCTTTTTATTTACTTATTTTTTCTTATTTCAAAAAATGTTTCAAAGGGATCACTTATTTATTGATATTTGACCTTGTGTGAATTTTGTCTACTCATTATCTTTATCTCCACCCTGCAGTATAAATTCTCAGAATCTCAAAACTACCTTGTTTGTTGATGTTACACACTGGAGACAATAAAGACACAAGGCATTGAGCTAATGAAATGAAATGAATTTAAAATATTTTCTACTGCCCAGTGAATCATTTTATGATCTTCCTTAGAAGAGCTATTGTAGAAAAGTTTGAGAAGATCCCTTCACTCATTGTAAGAAGCAAACATCATATTATTGGCATGTGGGAAGATGTAGTTTAGGGAAGTTAAGAACTTACCATCTATGTGCAGCTCTGGATAATCAGAGCTTGGATCTCAAAGCAATCAACACAATGACTCATTCCTTCACTAAAGTCACTAAATTCTGAGAAGCTATAATAATAACTGACATTGCAGAGGGCCAACTTACTGTTTATTATGAAACTATGAAACTGACTCAAAGATCTTCATTTTCCTTCTGATTTGCATAAAAAAATCTAGTGATAAATTCTGGAGTATAAGTCAGAAAACAAACGAAGAATTCACGCATTCTAGAAATAGACCTTATAAGCTGTCATAGTTAGACTCAGCTACCAGTTTGACACAGCCTAGAGCCATCTGAGGGTGTCTTGACTGAGGGATTTCCCAGACTGGCTTAGAGCTGTATCTGTGACATACTGTCTTGACTGATGGTTGAAGTAAGAGGGTCCAGTGCATTGCAAACAGCACCATCTCTAGGGAACTGGGCTTGAGTTATATAAGAACGCTATCTGAGCATAAACCTGATAGCAAGCCAGAGAATAAGCCACTGTCAGCATCCCTCTATGGTACCTTTCTTAGCTGAATTTCTGCCATCAATTAAGGACCATGACCTGGAAGTAAAAGTTAAAATAAATCCTTTCTAACCTAAGTTGCTTTGGGTCATGGTGTTTACTACAGCAACAGAAATGTAAACTAGAACATAAGTTGCTTCCAGAAGTGGGATGTTACTAAGATGTACCTGACCATGTTGTATTTGGGGAGGTCTGTGGAAGCATTTGAAACTTGAAGCTGAAGAATTCATTGAGTGCTTAGAGCTTAATGTTACTGAAGCTTGGAAAACAAGAATGAGAAGAGAAATGCAAACAATGAAAGCCTGGCTTGTGAAGTTTCAGATGGAAGTAAAAACTAATAGGAACATTTGTCTGAGATTTTGTGTTAATAGTCTATGGCTGTTGGTCAGCTAGTGGGTAAAGAATCTCTAATCAACAAGAGTTAAACATGTCCTTCCCTGAGACAATGGATGCTAGTTATCTGGGGCTAAAGAATCAACTCTGATTACTAAGAGATCACCATCATTAAGGTAAACTATTTCAGGTAATATTTCCTCAGGGTCAGTATACAGAAGCTGTAGTCTAGTGGTAGCCAAGGTTGCATCTCAAACTGGTTGCCTAACTTGGCAATGTTTATTGGTCACCTACTTGGTACTGCTCTTGGAGGCATGAATAATACAAAATTGAGGTGGTCATGGTGAGCAGCTGAAGTCTGGAAGCCTGTGTAAGGGTCAGATTCCTTGAAGAGAAGCCAAGCAAGATCATTGGTGAATGTGCAGCCACAGTTGTGGTGGAGACATCAGGATATTGAAGATGCCAAGGCATAGGACATACACTAAGGACAGTGGCTGGAGGAGTCAGCCTATGAGACAAGCTGTGTGTTCTGTAGAAGGTAGAACTTCATAATGGGCCTGCCTTTGGAACCTAGATCACGAGGGAGGTCCAGATGTGAGACAATGTAGCATTTGGTTTACACTGCTGGGTTTGGACATTTGTTAATCTGATTGTTCCTATGCAATGGTTCCTTACTTGGAACAAAAAAATATGTAACTTTTATTTTATTGTTTTTCAGGAGCCCACAGATAAAAGACTTTGGAGTTTTTATAACAGATACTGAACTTCGAAAGCATTGAGATTTTCAAAGTTATACTGTGTTTTATATTATGATATCAACATGAGATCTTGGAGACAAGAAATGAAAGGTTATGGCTTAAAGTGATGTGTTGTGTGTCAAGTTGACAAGGAGTGGAGTGTTCTGGTTAACTTCACCTGTCAATGTGACACCTCTGAGGGTGTCTCAATAGAGAGATTGATTGCCCAGATCAGATTGGCCTGTGGCCATGTCTGTGCGAGACCGTAGGAATTTGATGGTTGATGTGGGAGGGTTCAGCCCATTGTGGACAGTACTATCTTTAGGAAGGTGGCCCTGGAATGTATAAAGAAGTGAGCCAAACATAAGCCTGAGAGTGATCCATTGAGTGAGCCAGTAAGCAGAATTCCCCCTATGGGTTCTGTTTCAGCTCCTGCTTGACTTCATTTAATGGTAGTCTATGACCTGAAGGTGTAAGCCAAGTAAACCTTTTCCTCCTTTAAGTTGCCTTTGGTCATGGAGTGTATCATAGCAACAGAAAGCAAAGTAGGACCCAAGCAGTAGAAACCTTGACAGTTAAGAAAGTGGGGCAAAGTGGAACTGTGTCTTATGCTGATCTGTTTTAGAATAAGCTTACGAACAATTGGCAAGGTAAAGAAAGAGCAAAGGAAAAAAATCAGTAAGAGAAAAGCAACAGGTCTTCACTGAGAATGATGGGAGTGATTTAAGGGACTGTCATTTTAGGAGTCATGGCTTTTTCTCTCATTTCTCACTAAGAACAACATTTCAGTTCATAACAAATGAACAGAGATGCTTCATAGTTAGGTCCAATTCTTTTGTGTTTTTCTCTGGTGTTGCTGAGCATTGAATCTTGGGTCTTGTGCTTGGTAGGAAAGCATTGTACCACCAGACTTGACACCTGGTACCTAGGTATTATTTTAATTAAGTAAAAGAAGCTAACATCTCACCAGGATTCCTGTAGTTTGTTCAGTTGGCTCTTCCTGTGAATGAGTTAATGCAGTTGAATTCATCTGCTTCTAAGAGCGTACGAAGCCAACACTCGCAACTTACTAATAATGTTTTATTTGTCATGTTGCACTTAAATAAACTGTGTTTGTGATCAAATCAAATGATGAGGCTGACAGTCATCCTTTGACAGGGTTTTGTGATGTGCTCAAGACTTCATCACTCAAGAGCCTTGTTTATTTAGGCTGGGAGAATTTTCTCTAAGTGGTGACTACAGGACACTGACTATGAGGATCCAGCTCTCTCTACTGCTCATATGTCTTTCCTTCTTTCTTTCTTTCTTTCTTTTTTTTTTTTTTTTCGCAACAGGGTTTCTCTGTGTAGCTTTGCGCCTTTCCTGGATCTCGTTCTATAGACCAGGCTGGCCTCAAACTCACAAAGATCTGCCTAGCTCTGCCTCCCGAGTGCTGGGATTAAAGGCATGCGCCACCACCGCCCAGCTCATATGTCCTTCCCGTCTTACCTTATATGTTAAAACACAGTGTGGTTTTTAATTGAACTATACATCTGAACTGTTTGTTAAATATTTTTAATTTATTAACAATGGACATTTTAGAATGAAAATGATTTATTTGCTTATCTGAAAACCATAGTCAGCATTGTGAAAATATTATTTTTAATTTACTAGAAATATCACTGCCAGTAATGTTTCATATCACAATATCCACAAAGTTCCTCTTTATTGGTGGCAGAATCTTTTGTACACAAGGACTACCCTATACTTTCCCCTTGTTACTCTCAAAAGGAACTATTAATTGTGCTCACTACATAGCTTTTATCACCACTGGTCATGGCTGGCCCTATTTTGCTTTGATTTCTTAGTTTGTCTGTTTAGTCTCATCCATCTTATTTATGATCTCTGGTCTTTCTCCTCTCAAAAGGTAAACCACTTTAAGATGGTTATCTTTTGTTTGGTGTCAGGTGGGGACATAAAACACAGAGTCAGAATAAAACCTACAGCCATCACACACTTGAATGATTCTACAGTATGCCTCAAATATTGTATAGAATGTTCTTGTACTAAACACATAATGTATATTT
Source organism: Peromyscus californicus insignis (assembly GCF_007827085.1). Lineage (NCBI taxonomy): Eukaryota > Metazoa > Chordata > Mammalia > Rodentia > Cricetidae > Peromyscus > Peromyscus californicus. Next base: position 85,182,662 of record NW_026294551.1, on the reverse strand, counting down.
GTGCCAAAAGTTATTTGTTGTTTGAAATTTAGATTTGACTCATCAAGTAGGATTGTTATTTGCTAGGTCTAGGAATCATAGAAACATAGTTTGGTATAATCAGTATCTTATGTCTTCAGGTATTTATTATCTTGATGTACTTTCGTAGTTAACAGATAATATGCTTGTGTTCTCTCTCTCATTCTCTCTCTCCTCTCTGCTCTCTCCCTCCTCCCCTTCCTCCCTTCCTTCACCCAAACCCTCAAACCAACATAGATGGCTCATGAGACTGTGTCCCTGTAGCTTCATGCCTTCAGACATCTGGGGGTAGGTTTGAGAACTTCCTTTCCCCCAAATTCTTACTACTTAGATAATTTTGGGAATTACTTGTGAATCTAATAAATTTTAGAGGTTCCTTAGCTTTGAAAGTCCTATTACATTCTTAGTCTTGGGAGCCTCTATTCTTCAGTTTGTAAGAAATACCTCACAACACTACCTGTAGATAATCCATGCCTGTGGGCAGTCCACTCACATTACTTTAAATTCCTACAGCTCAGAACTACTGGGGTCTCAGTTACATATACTTAGATTGGGATAGATATTTAATATCTAACCTTAATGAACAGTATTGCAAATAGCACCATCCTAAATGTTCCTTGTTCCCTATGTGACAAAATCCTCAGAATGTAATATCAGGAAAAAAATTATAGTAAGACTAGATAGATATATGATAGATAGATAGACAGACAGATAGATAGATAGATAGACAGATACATAGACAAATACATAGATAGATAGATACATAGATAGATAGATACATAGATACATAGATAGAGAGACAGAGATATAAATAGGTAGATTGATTGATAGTCTACATGCATTTATGCAAATATGTGTGTGTGTGTGTGTGTGTGTGTGTGTGTGTGTGTGTGTGTGTGTGGACTGAATATTCACACACTATCATTTCAATAACAATTGCCCAGTCTTCTTTAGAAGAGTAACAGCAATCTCCTTCATCCTAAACATATTTATTGCTTCCAGTATTATAAAATTCTACTAACATAGTAAGTATAAGATAAAAGTTAACTATCATATATTCCTAATAATTAACACAATTCAGGATCTCTTTTACGTATGTGCAGATGTGTGTGTGTGTGTGTGTGTGTGTGTGTGTGTGTGTTTGCAAGTGCATTTGTGGAGGCCAAAGAACATCCTCAGATGTCATTTTCAGGGGCCAGCCACCTATTTTTTTTGGGGGGGGGACAGGGTCTCACACAGGTCTGGAACTCACCGAGTAAGTCTGTCTGTCTGGCCAGCAAGCCTCAAGGATTCTTTTTTCTCCGCCTCCTTACTGCTGGAATTACAGAAACATGCCACTGTGTCTTTTTTTTTTTTTTTACAGGGATTCTAGGGGTGAAAGTCAGGTCTTTATGCCTTCAAGTCTGGCACTGTACAGACTGAATCATCTCCTCTGTTTTCATACTTGAGGAACTCTTCATATACTTGCTAGCTTGTAGAATGGAGGATTGATTTGCTGAAACTGCTTATTCTTATCCTTTTCCATTTTTCTTAAGAATTATGATGTTTTGTTGACTTCTTGGAGCTCCTTGTGAATTCTAGGAATCAATCCCTTGCCATGATTACATATTGCAAATATCTTCTCTCAGTTCTCATCTACTAAATGTGTTTATCATGTTCTTAGAATAGGTTTGTGTTTTGATTTATTTAAATTTATCACTGAAGTTCTTAATCCATCTCAAATTCCCTTTATATATGCTTCTCTTCTGGCAGTTTCTTGACCCAATCCGTTACATCATCCATTCATTCTCATCTAGTCTACTCTCCATATTTATTTTAAGCAAGTGTATGATTTACCATCAGCCAATTGCATAATTTTCTTACATTATTAGCTAATCTATGTATATGTTTCAAGGCCATTAACAATATCTTTGCTGATGCAGCTTTGAAGCATCTTTGCACATTTGGAATGGCAGGCTCCTTTTCTCTCGCCTTTCTTTTCATTATTCATTTAGGTACATATGGCCTTTTAATGTTTCCACATAAATTTGTTAAGCTCACCAAGTTTCTCAAATACTTCACTGACAACTTTAAGAGGATTGCCCTGACCTAGACAATTTGAGCATTATTGACTCTATTTTTTTAATCAACTAAGGACATGCTATATTTATTTCTTCCTGTCTTCCTTGTGCTTTATTAGAATTTAAAATGTCATCCATGACTGGCATAGATAGTTTTGGTTATATTCATGCATAGCATCTTTCTGATTCTCAGGTTTATTAGGAATGGAGGCTCATTTATTTGGTTTTCTACTAAGTCGATGATGGGGATAAATGTTATATGATTTTATCTAAGTAACGCATTGAATGTCCTTTTCAGTTTTAGCATTTTGTCTGTTGACCGATAATTAAAACAGTAAATAATTATTTTTCTGTTCTGATAGCATTAGTTAAGTCTTCCAAAGTTTTGTTGGAAGAGAAAACAGATGTGATTCCTTTATTTACAGCATTATAGGGAAGCCATTTAAGGCTTGACTGCTAAGTAAATTATTTATTGCAATTGTACATAATGTTTTACATGAAAAGATGTTTTACAGTGGAGTAAGAGTTACATGGTGGCATCACCAATATCCTAGGAGCTGCACACTATTCTGTAAGTTCATAAGAAGGAATGCCTTTAAAGCCAGTCCTAGGAACGCTAATAGTCAGACAAAGCATTTGGATTGACTCTTTGGGGAACAGGGATTATGATGGAATTTTCTCCTTCATCTCTACAGTTTATTTGTAGTCAGGGGCAAAGTGACCTCTCCTCCTATAAGTCATGGAATAATGATGATACACGATGATAATAGTATGGGCTCTTAAGTGAGAAGATCCTACATTGGAATCTTATTCTCATCATTGAAAAGTCGTGCCAAGACAAGCATTCATATGACAAAGTTTCAATTCCCTAAATGGAGTAAAGGGAGGTTATTGCAAAGAATAATGTGATGATAACGTCTGGAGTGAGTGACATAGTGTCTAAGACAGGGTGGAAAAGCATTGCAACAGACACAGTGCTGACAATATTAATTAACTTACATTTGCAAGAGTGATTCCCTGTACCAGAAGCATCAATGTCTTCTGAGAACTTACTAGAAAACAAATTCTCTGCCTCCATCCCAGCCCTGCTGAGTCAGATCTCTGGAAACAGGCACCGCTTGTCTGCATTCTTCCAAATCATCCCTCTGTTTTGGGAGCCATGCTTGAGCAACAAGGCATTAGGAGAGGTAAGCTTCTGTCTGCTGGCAACAGTCAGACACAGAATGATTTTGGTCCATCTCAGCAGCTATTCATTGATACTGTGGATACTATGTCAGCTTCAGCTGACTATGTTGTTTTAGAAATATATATATATGTATGTATGTATGTATTAAGTTGGATATTTTTACCCTCTATCTATTTGGGATGGAGAATATCATAAAGCATGTTATCTATAACTTCACTCTAAAGACATTAGAGGATGATATTTGATGAAAAGAGAGAATGTTGACTACCATTTAAAATTCAAATAAAATATTCATTCATCCAACTTGTCATTGATTGTGATATATTAGATATTTCTGACAATTTAACCATTTTATATATGTATTAAAATATATTCAGCTATGGTTGTTTTTGATCATTTAATTTAAAAATAAATTCTATTTTTACTGTGGCTATTTTTTCTCTTTTTAAAATGTATAGTTTGTCTATAAAATCTAGTCTTACCCCATCTCCTGTTGCTACATTGCCAAAAGAAAAACAACAAAACAATACTAATAATAATAATATAAAAAAACAACCAGAAATCATTTACAGGAACCAACTTCCTTACTCCTCTATGTCAGAATCATAGATTCTTAATATTATCTTGCACTGGCACTGTTCTTCTAAGTATATAACATCATTTGGGTACCATTTCCTCTTTTAGGCAAGCTAGATCCATGAGTAGCCTCCCTAACCCATCCCCAATGCTATAGCTGCAGTGCTCTGAGCATGTTCTGTTGGACCATCTGGTTCATGGTAAGCACCAAGGCATATCTCCTGAAGGCAGGAGCCAATTATAAAGAATGAGAAGATCGCCTTTTTTTTTTTTTTTTTTTTTTTTTTTTTTTTTTTTTTTTGGTTTTTCGAGACAGGGTTTCTCTGTGTAGCTTTGCGCCTTTCCTGGAACTCGCTTTGTAGACCAGGCTGGCCTCGAACTCACAGAGATCCGCCTGGCTCTGCCTCCTGAGTGCTGGGATTAAAGGCGTGCGCCACCACCGCCCGGCTAAGATCGCCTTTTATAGAAAGGCGTGCAAGGGCCCTGACCTCAGCGGGAGCCTATTTCTCTGGGAGATCAGCTGAAACCCTCATTGTGCTCTTCCACAGGGAATTGTGCATGCAGATTTATGAATGAGAGGAGATGCAGACCATGTGGTTCCCAGGCATTTTGGAATGATGCTATCACTCTTTATAGCAGCTATCTACTATCAGATGTCCTTTGATTGTAGGGGAGGGGCTGTGGTCCCACAGGAAGCTGAGCTGCCATACAGTTTCCCCTCCTGGCAGAAAAGAGGTTATTGGCACTGACTCCAGCTGGCTCATTTTCTAGGTAACCCAAAGTGAAATCTTGAACAAATCTGCTCATCACTACACCATATTTTTCTTCACATTATATTTTGACAGATTCTTAGAATACTATCTCATCTTAGTTTTGGCTCATATTTACCTCATCTATAGTTTCTGCTTTTTGTTTTTAATATTTCTGAATAATTTTGTTGTAATTTATTTGTACAACATTTTTGGTTGAAACATTTTTATACTGTTAAATATAGTCTATGATGCTTTGGTATTTGTCTTAATTATTTTAATATTGATAGTAGGGGATTGCTGCTGTTTTATTTTACATTTTAAATTTTCTTTACTATTCTCCACCTTTTCCTGCCTTATTATAGACATTATAAACAAGTTTTTTCTTCAGATATAAAAACTACATGACATGTCCTATTCACTATGTGTTCTTTTATGATGAGACCTAAGATATATTCATGATTAATAATTTCCCAACTTTATCTATTTATCTCCTCATTTACTGCCTATATTTTTAATTCTAGAATGTTCTGAGTGTTGTTTGAATATCCTTTTCCTTTTGGGATTCTCAAGTTTTTCTTTTCTTTTCTAAAGCTCTTGATTAAATTTTTTTTTTTTTCCTGTATATATCACGTTTTTTCCTGAAATTGCTTCTTATTCCTATTTGGTTCATTTTATATCTATACTTTTCACATCTATTTCCAAAGTATGCTCTCAAATTGCCAGATGTCTAGCCTAACAGTGCTTTTCTGCACATCCTCAAGTTTGACTGAAGATTTGACTGGATATACAGGTTGAGTTATTTGTGTGTGTGTGTATGTGTGTGTGTGTGTGTCTTGAAAAACTATTTCTTCAATCCCTTCCAGTGTTGTTCAAAAAACAGTGTCCATCTTGTTCCAGTCTTTGTACAATATGTTCTTTTTAGTATGTTTACTTTAACTTTTTCCCTCTGAATCACTATGTCCAGTGACACACTGTTCTTATTTATCTCATTTTCTTGTTGTCCCAGATTTGTTGCCTTTTATTGATCCACTTCCAACACTGTATTGATAATTCAGAAAGTTCTGTTAGCCATGTTTGAATTTTCCTGGTTTGGGGTTTTCTTCTTCTTTCTTGCTTGTATTCCCACTGCTAGATAGGGGTGGTTTTTATTTTCCAAAATCTCTAATCACTGGAGCTCTTTCTGTGTTTTCTAGCTCTTTCCAGGTTTGACTGTCTTTAGCCAGGGTTTACCTCACAGTTCTCATTCTCTCTCTCTCTCTCTCTCTCTCTCTCCTCTCTCTCTCTCTCTCTCTCTCTCTCTCCCTCCCTCCCTCCCTCCCCTCCCTCCCTCCCTCCCTCCCTCCCTCTCTCTCTCTCTCTCTCTCTCTCTCTCTCTCTCTCTCTCTCTCTCTCTCTGCCTTAAGGTTTGATTGATAATCAGTTCTTTCTCTCATCGTCTTTTATTGCTAGGTTTCCAAATGCTTCTTTTTTATGACTTTCTTTTCTTTGTTAATATGTCTCAGATCCTCTTTTCATAAAAGAGAATTAAACATCGTCTTTTGTCTTCTAATACATTATCACATTGATTTTGAATTCTTCCTTTCTTCTCAAAAGAAGTCCTGCATCCAGTAGAAGGTGTATTCTCTTTGTAGATGCTTCTCTTCTAGCGACTGGTTGTTTTCAGTACCTGTTTCTGTGCCTAGAACAGTAGCAGAAGAGCTCCAGGCCCCAGTTGGTACTACTTCAAGGGATCCAACAGAGTTTAAGGGAAAGATCCTATGCACAGAATCCAAGAAATAATAAAAATGTTGCTAAGCTCATCTTCATATTTGCAATCCACCAGGCAACATTTTTTTTGGAGAGAGGGGAACTCCTTAGACAGGGTACTCATACAGGGTGCACCATCACGTCCTTTCATCCTTGGATTATTGTTAACCTCTTGTGATGCAGAAACACTAACAGAAGGCATGGCTCTGAGGTCCTAATCCTTCATCAGTGCCTCCTGAGTTGAAGAATGAAAAGCTAAATACACCAAGCTGGCTGTTAACGTTTATTAACTAACACCAGTATACGCCCTTCTTTTAGCCCACTCTTGCCTTCTTGTCTTTATTCTTTTCTGAAAATAGAGGCCGAGGCCAGGGTGGGACAGGGGAGAAGAGAGGAGAATTAAAAAAAAAAAAAAAAAAAAAGAATGTGTGCCCTCTGCTTCTCTGTTATCCAAATATTGCACAGTCAAAGCCACCAAGCAAGTAGAGCTGACTGTAGACTGCTCAAAGTTCCTGGATATCTTCTTGGTCAGTCCTCATTCGATGTTTTCCTCTAGATTTTAAGTGTCTTTGGGGCTTGGGCTGCTGGTGGAAGCGCTCTACTTGGCTAGTCTGTACACCCAGCAAGCTCCCATTTTGTTATGTTCTTATTTACATTGTGTCAAGCTAATCATCTATTATCTTCTTCCCACTGTATCAGATGGATGGAGTAGATAGTCCCATGCCTTGTCTAAAATGCTCTTCATTCATTTTCTTATTTATTCCTCCAACAACTACTTTGAAGACCAGGACATGCTAGCCTTCATACGTGCCAGGGACACAAAGATGAATTAAAGTGTGATGTGGGCTTTGCAACATTTAGCTGTAAAGTGTTACAGGACTTTTGGGGAGAACACAGTAAAACCCCCTTGAAACAACTACCTCGCACATTTGAATCATAGTGGTGGTTAGAACATATTCTCTCCCATCCCACATAACTCAAAAAGATTATTTTTAATGAGCTATTATTTCATTTCCCAGGCTTTATTTCTCATTGTTTAATTCCGCTAAAATAGCATTTCACATTACCGAGGGGAGGGTTAGTTCATCTGCTGATTGCCGTACCTTCTGGGATCCCTTCTGTTCCCTAAGGCTGAGGCAAAGCCCAAATTTACTAATGAACTGCCAAAAATTTCATCTTACAAATTCCGACTCGTATGCCATTACTGTAAAGGCTTTGTAGTTATTACAGGAGCGAGTTTATCGCCTGGAAACTAGGACAGGGCTGTTCCAACTAATTCATTACATACACTTCACACTTTTTAAAGAGTAAAAGGCCTGTATTTATGAGCTCAGTGTGTGTGCTTACCTGTGTGTTTACATGTGTAAGAGAGGCTCAGAGAGAGGGAAACAGAGTAGGCACATAGCTGTATGTTTTCTAATTTGGCTTAGCATACTATCTTGTGAGACAAAGGTGATTAATTAACACTTAGATTATCTTCTCTTTTGAAATTTATTTCAGCCTTTGCTAAGCCTTCACCCTGACATGGTCTTCATCTACTCATTCATTAGATAAATGCTAGTGAAGTGCCTACTGTATAGAGAGTTTGTAATAGATTACATCGTAGGGCTGAACTACATTTCCCACAATCTCCTTCCCTAAATATTTCTGGCTACATTGGGCTGCTTCCTGTGGGAGATTTAGAACCCTTAACATTAAACACGTTTTGAAGCCAGTGTCTAATGTTAATGAGCTTTGGATCTCTTGACTAATAGCTTCCCCTTCACCTGGCATCTAAGTTTCTCTTCCTTGACTGACAGGCCAGACTGATAAAGCAGTTTCCTAGCTCTAGAATATTCATACCACCACCATCACGGTAACCAACAACTGCCATGGACCCCAATTCACTCTTGTGGGGTTCTGTCTTACAACATGGGTCCCAATGGTCTCTCTGATAGGCATCTTCCCTCCCCACTAGTTTATCTGGAGACTATAAGCTTCAGCATCAGATGTAAGGAACACCTCCCTCTCCAACCTCCTTAACAGGTCCCATACTCAAAGCCAAATATCTACAGGAAACCCCTTAATACTTCACACACACACACACACACACACACACACACACACACACACACACACCTGTTTTTCTGACAAACCCAGAGCTCTATACTATAACCAAGACAACCCTAACTTCTGCCTTCGTAAAATGTGTAATTAAACTATGACAGCAAATTCAATAGAATTAAGAAGGGTTCTATAGACCAAAGTTCAGAGTAAAAGGAGATCAAGAATATTCTAGAGATAGACTTATGAAGCAGAATGTGTCTTCATCCCTTCAGATCCTTTTGGGCCACTCTTCACCTCTTCTGTAATTGTTTCTCTGCATTGGCATTTACTTTGGAAAATAACTCTTATCCAGAAAACTACCCTTGGTGACTCAACTGTGCTTTGTCCTGGTGAAGGGTGCCTGAGGTATGGTACCTTAGATAGGTTTATCTCTATTATCAAAGGGTTTGCTCTGATGATCTAAGAAAAAAAACCTCACAACTGTCCATTACCTAGTATCTTTCCTTAATAATAACCTTGTGGGGATAATTAGAGCAAATAAAGATAAGAAAAGTTTTAAAACTTAAAAATCTCATGTTCAGACTTTGTCAGCTAAATCTGTTTACTGCGTGAATATAGGCCAGGTTAAGTTCAAGGGTATTTACTCAGTTTAACATACTTACAAGAAGTTATACTATCTCACTTTCCTCAAAAGCTACATTGTCAATTAAAAGTAATTCCTTCTCATCTTAACTTACCTGACACTTTGAAACCGTTTCTAATGTGGCTGCTCCCATAGCTGCTTTCTGTCTTGCCTCTCCTAGCACATCAGTTGTTAGGTCAACAGAAACATATTTCTTTCCATGGAATCTGTTCTTTTCTCCATTTTCTTTCTATTCCTCCTCTTATTTATGTAATGAACAACCACCACTTTCCTGCCCTGTGCCTGGGACTTTTAGTATTGCTCCTTTCACTTCATCACTTCATTTTCCACATTGCTTCAGAAGAAACTTTTGTGTCAAAACCACCATGTCCATGTCTAGTTAGAAACACCTTTGGAGACAGGGTTTCTCTGTGTAACTTTGTGTCTTTCCTGGAACTCACTCTGTAGCCCAGGCTGGCCTCAAACTCAGAGACCCACCTGCCTTTGCCTCCAGAGTGCTGGGATTAAAGGCGTGCGCCGCCGCCGCCACCGCCGCCGCCGCCGCCGCCGCCGCCGCCGCCGCCACCACCACCACCTGGCTGAAACACCTTAAAGGCTTCTAAGCATTGAACATCAGATTATTTCAATTTCAGTAACATTTACCTGAAAAACTTGTGAAAATTCAGATTTTTATTGTCCTTTTTTTTGACCTAGACAATAAAATCTCAATACTTAGCATAAAGCTTAGAACTTCCTTAGCTATTAATCAACAGCTCAGCAATTCCCTCACTTTCTCAGAAAACATTACCATTCCTTGAACATTCTTTGTGTCTTCCACATTGCCTTTGCAAATATTGTTCCCACTTCTAAGAATGCTATGTTTTCTCATGTCAAACTGCTATGATCTTGTCTGCTCACATTATTACAATCTGAAGCCTTCTGAGACACATCACACTACAATCCCAGATTCCCACAGGCTTCTACTGCACTGGGTAAGTTTAAAACAAAGTATCTGCCAGTTTTCCAACTTGACATTGAACACTGAAGAACAAGAAGCTTTTCTGAGGTACTGGAGAGATAGCTCAGAGATTAAGATTGCTCACACTGGCTATTCTTTTGGAGGATCTAATTGGATTCCCAGCACCTACACTTCAGCTCTCAAACATCTATACTCCTGTTCCAGAACATCCATCACCCTCTTCTGGCCTCATCAGGCACTCCATGCATGTGGTACACTGACATACATGCAGGCAAAATACCCATACACATAAAATAGAATATTTTTTAAAAAATTTATATAAGAAACTACTTAAACGCCAAGTTCCAATCGCTCAAGTTCCAAGAGAGGTGATTGAAACTAAAACTCCTTTCATATGTATTATTCCCTGCAAACCCCAAGTGCTCTAGAAAGTGCTCTATTGTTATAAATGGGAAGTAGCTCTGATTCCTCCCAAAGGCTTAGCTCTGCTGTAGATCCAATGAACTAAAACCTCAGCTAAGCAGTTCCTCCTTTTCGGGGTTGTTATTGATGTTCCTGCCATAGTGAATCATGTTGCCTTGGAAGATCTTGTCTGCTCTTGATGTCAGCCATTTCCCCCAAGCACTTATTGCATCACTGGTCTCAAAGGGAGGCCCTGCAAACTACAGACACTCTACCCCACCAGCTTCTACTAGTACCTTATTGAACCTTACAAACAAGAGAGCCGAACAACTGCCATGCTGCCTGGATCTTCATCCAGTTTCTCTCTGATGACCCTCAAATTTCAGTGGCAGACCTGTTGGAATTCCTGGCCACTCCCCCAGCTACATGCCTGAACATGCGCTGTCCAGTAGCCGAGCAAGAGGCTTAGTCATCCGGAAGCCTTACGTCCTGCGTCCTGCGTAATCTGTGTGCTGCATGGTCACTTAATTTGCATGCAGCGTGATCACGTAATCTATGTGCACGTGTGGCATAGCTACGTTAAGCCCATGCGCTCATGTAGGCGAGGATCCATAAAAAATGGGTCACAGACTCCTCCCCCCTCTTCTTCCTCTCTCTTCCTGTATCATTTCTTATAGGCCTAAGCACCCCCCCCACGCCACCCCCCATTCTCTTTCCCCTAATAAACTCTTGTAGTGGGTTTTGTTGTGCCTCATGACTTTTCTCGAATGGTAAACAGCACCACTTAATGAATAACACAGCACCACATAATAATCACTAACAAGACCCACACCCAAAATACCCTAGAATCGTTTAAGAGTTCCAGTGGATCAAGCAAATTATACCAAGATGCATTGAGAATTCCAGTCTTTTCTGAGTCATAATGTTCACAAAGTGATGTTTAACTGTGACCTGGGTGGAATTAAGAAGACAGGGATGTTCATTTTCCCTCAACTACAGTTTATTAAGCCCTGGGCTTTCAGAATCACCTGCATATGAATCAACCAATCAAGATATTTGTTAAAATACACTTTCCTCAGCTTCCATCACAAGCATCTTCTAGAGGAATCTCACTCTTTTTTTTTTTTTTTCATGTCCAAAAACCCCACTGGAGCTCATGGGAAGATGCTAATTGAGTCAACATTTTATTTGGTGTCTTTTCACATTTCATTGGGCAGCTGTGCTCACTTGCAGACAAACTCTAGTCATTCAGTGTCTACTGCTGCCTGGTACTATCACTACATTGCCCCATGTGGACCATAAAGGTGTGGGCATGGCCAGTTCCTCTTATTTATTTTTTAGTATTATAGTCTTTTACTTTTTCAACACTGTAAGAACACATGTATTTTTAAATAACTCTTTCAACAATGCAACACACATGGGTAATAATAAAATGATTCACTGTATTGTTTACTTCTAAATCTTGCATGGATAAGAGTAGATAGGTTTGAGACCAAATCTTAGAAAAAGTAGAAAACAATAGATCTTTCATATTAAAAAAAAACAAAACACTAAATGTTTTGAGTGTCGAGGCATGCTAGCTCTTTTTGATTCTTTTGCTCATTGTCATCAAAAGATCATGTAGGACCTGGAGAGATTACTTAGTGCTTAAGTGTTCTTGAGAGGAACTGAGTTTAGTCCTCAAAAACCACATCACATAGGGAACTCACAACCACCTGTAACTCCAACTCCAAGAGATGAAATGCAGTCTTTTGGTCCCTGAGGTCATTGTACCCATGCATGTGCACATGTACACACACACACACACACACACACACACACACACACACACACACACACATACACACACCACAATTTACAAATAAAAAAATAAACTCTTAAAAATACCAACAATTCCTTTTAAGTAATCCTGAAAATCACTAAATACTTAAATTTTAAATTAACAATAAACAGTCTGTTAAAAGACACGTGGTCTTGCCATTTCCCAACATATTTCCTTAGCATATATTTCAGAGAAGTTACATATTCCAAATTATTAAGGGGCAAAATGAATTCATTGTTTCCATTACAATCTATGTGTTATCTTGCAGGTGCTGTTGGCTTCTAGGAAATGCTTATTACAGCCTGAAATTGCTGCAAGAAGAAATTTTACAATAAGAAATTCAGAGATGAGCCAGGAAAAAAAAAACCTTTCAATTTTTTTGAGTCTAACAAGAAACCTATTACTATTAAAAAAAAAGTCATCTAAACTTATTAGATGCATAAAATGACATCAAGTGCCAGAAATCTCCCTGGTTTAAAGATAAAAATCACTATATAGAAAGCGCAAGAAGTGTTGAGACTTGAATATCTGTAATTGTTTCACTTTTTATGTGTCTATGGGGCAACTGCAGTGGAGTATTCTCCAGCCAGAGAATTAGGATGTGGTAGATGGGCAGAACTGAGTAATTAGTTCATTTTTCTATTCCTACAAAAATGAGTTGCTCCAAATGATCTTTTGTTATCCTTATACTCTTGGCTCTTCACATCAGCAATACTTTGATGATAAGACCCCTTTTTTCATATTTCTCTTACATTACTTTTGTGCTTTTTAGTTTGAAGTTTGTATCTTTAGAGCAATAGCTGAAAAAGTGGCAAATTTCATAGGATTAGAATTTCACAGCCAATGCAAAAGAAATCAACATGTCTGTAATGGCCCACTCAAATCTATTTCCAAATTAATTCCCTTAAATGTTAGTTCTCCTTGTAACAATTATTAGTCAATTTTTGAACTGGAATTTTAGTTAAAACTCTAAAATGGACATTATTCACTTATGAACTAAAGTGTCAATTTTTATAGCATTTGTCATTATGTAACAATTATGTATAAAACTGGTCCTGCGTTTTATTAGATTCAATTATTTATTTATACATTCATTTGTGTGTATGTGTGTGTGTGTGTGTGTGTGTGTGTGTGTGTGTGTGTGTGTGCCACAATTCATGTAAGCCTAAGGACTGTGGTGAGAGTAGGGTTGATCCATTTACCATGTGGTTTCTAGGGATCAAATCTATGACACTAGTCCTGGTGGCAGGCACCTTTGTCCACTGAGGCACCTCGTTGGCTCCACAATTGTCCTTTGTAATCCATTATTTAATAACAAGAACTTTATCAGGTAGGCCCATTCATGTGCATATCTCCTCCAAAGTCAGAAACTAAAATGGATTGAGTCTTCAGAATAAAGAAACAAGTGATAATGCATGTGAAAAGAGAGAGAGAGCAGGGCCTCGTTCTGTTTAATGACTTAGGGAATTAGCCCTTGCTGTACAGAAACATTAGTCAAGCTCTGTGTTTAGCCAGGCATTTGCCACTCAAGATCATATACCCAAACGAAGAGCTTCTGCCCATCCATTACTTATTACAAACAAACTATCAAGTCCTTTTGAAATAGTTCAACAAATTATGTACATTGATATTTACAGGCATATTTGTATGCAACATTGGGCAGACTTGGAGTCTATGCAGAATAAATGTCTGTGTGGATATCCTGAGTTCTTAAAATTGTGAAATTCTCAGAGGAGATGAAGATTTTGATATACTGCAGAAATGCCCATATCAAAACAGCGAAAAACAGGAGCCTATTTCCAGTGCCCCAAATTAAGGATGCTTTTTAAACCTTTCATTTCATTAAATGGTCTGGCTGGGTAGGAGAGCCATGCTAAAATATTGTGATTAACACAAAGGAAGCTTAACAGACAATGCTATTATAGGTGAAAGACTGCTAATTGCCATCTTCCCAATAACTTATTGATTTTAATCAAATCTTCCTCCAGCAGCATGCCAACGGCAAACGGATAACGAGATAGAAGGGAAACACAACAATGGAAGGAGTAATATGGAAGAAATTATTCATGTTTGATTTGTATAAAATTGAACAAATATTCTTGATCAGCATTTATACAAATATAGATTTGTCGGGAAGGTGCTATCTAAATTGCTTCTCTCACAGTGTATTGAAAATTACCATAACTGTTAGCATTTTTAATTATTTTGATCTGCTGAAAATAGATTAAACTGAATGGGAAATTGGCTTATTAAGGCTTATATATTTGAGTTAATATGAAATGTTCTCAGCCAGTGTGTCTCAAGTATCTTTCCGTTTAAAAGGCACTTGCTGTCTCCCCTCAGCAATGGGAGGGGGAGAAGTGGTGGCTCTAATCCTCCCCAAGCAAAGGTCTCAGGGAGGCAGGTCTAAGTGAAAAAGCCTTCCACTCCCATCACTTCAGCAAAACTTAACCAGATCCGGTAACAGAAACATTTCATAAATGAGCAGCGTGTCTGCTGGCTAGACAGAACCACCCTTTTTTTAAGGAAAAAAAATAAAATCTTGCCAGACTAAACTCAACACTTAAAAAATGGAGAACCCTTGAAATCCATCTTGTATTACAAGAGCAGTTTCTCAGTTTGAGATTCAATATAGTGTGAAACTCTAAGGATCTCATTCTCTGGTCATTCACTGAGGGTGGGAAAGCATGGCATAGAGCTTCAGTTGTGGTCTCCTGGGGTCCTAGCACCCCCTGTGAGGCATCTTATCCACCAAAATGTGACACTGGCCCCAAGATAAACATGAATGTGATTATACTTTATATATATACAATCTAATTTCAACATGATCTTTCCTAGGATCTACATAAAATTCCTTATTTTAATAGCTTAGATCAGAGCCAATTTTGACAGCCCCGTGACTGTCTGTCCCTAGGCTCTGTCTTGGATATTTTAGTGGTAATACTGTCCTCTACCTAGTAGCACCTTCTCCCCAACATTTTTGACAACTGAAAATGTCTGCAGACATTGCTAAATTTCCCCACGTGGATAAAATCTCCTCAATAGAGATCCTCTACACTCTCAATAATGAGACATCTCAAATAATTATCCAATAAAATTTCTGTTTTACTCTAAAGCATAGAAATAGAATAATGAAACTTGTATTATGAACCTGAAGTCTGAGAAGTCACCTTGACATACATTATAGCCACAAAAAAATCATCTTTATCTAGGCCAGCATTTGAAATTCATGAGCTTAATTGACTATATAAAACACTGAGGAAAAGATGCTCACAGTAGTGTTTTGACAAAAGCAACCAATGGTGAGGACAGTAAGCTGCTACCTTCTGTTGGAGGTTCTAGAGAGACACAGTCTTGTCCAACTATGGCAAGTGGTTCATAAAAAGCTGCCAACTCCAGCTGAGTGGTAGTGGCTGATGGAAATCCTGTATGGAGAAGGATTCGCATGTTGCATCCAGGCACAGCAGGAAAGGGAGCTGTGATGGATTAGTGATGTCTACCTGGACAGAGCAAAAGTGAGCATGGGACAGATTTCACATATTGGTCCATTCTCTCCTAGTCATTTGGAATGATTCGGGGTTCAGAGCATTTTAAACACATATTGACATGGTGGCATGATGTATTTGTATTGTACATGTAAATACGCAAAGAAATAAAGTGAAATAAAAATCACTCCTCAATATTGACTAAGAATCATTTCCTCAGTAGGGATCACATTAGGCTCTTTGAACATACTACTGAATCAAATATAGCCTCTTGTACCAAATTGTGTTCTAGTGGTCTGCCTTCCAAGGCAACAGAGATAAATCACTCAGTTAAAAACAAACAATAACAAAAACAGTCATGAAGCCTTGACTTTACAGAAGTACATAGTCTCGTATAAACCGCATAGGCCTGGTTGTTTTGCATTCTCCAGGTTTGCTCAAATATGTGACACAGCAAGATCAAATATTAGGCTAGCTTCACCTTGCATCAAATCTACAGTGTGACCTCAATTTTTTTTTTTTTTTTTTTTTGGTTTTTCGAGACAGGGTTTCTCTGTGTAGCTCTGTGCCTTTTCCTGGAACTCACTTGGTAGCCCAGGCTGGCCTTGAACTCACAGAGATTCGCCTGGCTCTGCCTCCCGAGTGCTGGGATTAAAGGCATGCGCCACCACCACCCGGCTGTGACCTCAATTTCTAATGCCACTTTATAAAGGATTGTTGACAAGACAAACTCCATTTCTCTAAGACCAAAAACAGTACTACGTAAGAGAGCTGTAAGATTAGATTGGAGAAACCAGTCTTGTGCAGGAGGGATCAAAGACCTCTTTGGAGGTCCCCAACAAATAATACTGCATTGTGATCTCCTTCACAAGATTAAGATGTGACCAAAGAATCCCTTTGGAGCTAATACTACCCACATAATAACAACCATAATCATTTACAGAATGCTTTCCAATTTCCAAACTATCCCTTTTTAAAACTCCTTTCAGGCTAACTAGGTTTGGACTAATAGTTACTTTATTTTACAACTAGCCGGTGTTTGCAACAAAAAAATATTTTTTTAATTGGGTGTGTTAACACAAGCTATAATCCCTGGGTACATAGCAAGGCTCTTTTTTAAAAATCAAAGTGGGCACTCAGGGTGGGGTGGGGACAGGGACTCTGCTAATGCTTGTTTAATTGCTGTAAACAGCACAAAGTGAGAATGAACACAAGCACTTCTGAAATAAAAGTTCCAGGCGCCTTCACCATTCAGGTAAGGACAGGACAGCCTGAAATCTCTATTTGCATCATAGCCCCAAACTTGAGAACTGTGTATGAGTAACCCAAAAGCCACTGATTAATTCCTTGACTTCTAAAGTTATTCTGTAGGTAAGGTTGACATAAAACTTGGTTGATTTTCTTTCTTTGTTTCAGGATTTATTTTTTTTTTCTGGTAAATGCAAAATGAAGACACAGGCAAAGCGAACTCGCAGCTAAATTTCTGTTCCCTTTCAAGGCACAGAATAGCCATGCCAATGCAAGGATTAGGATTTGTGGATTGTGGCTTTCAGATTGTCAAAGGGATATTAACTCAGAGAAGATTAAAGCTTGGGAATTGACTAGCATGTGGATATAAAAAGATAAGAACAGCCCCTTGGGAAGAAGGCCGAAAGGGATGGTTTCTAGAGGCCAGAGGAGCTCACAGAGAACTCATTGACCAGTTTAAAGGAACCGTTCATTGGTTGATCACTTCCAGACTAATCAGCTACTGGATATTTCCACACAGGCCAGTGAACCTTAATCTACCATGTGAACAGACTATCATTCACACAGCTCTTTACTCCCTCTGACCAATTTTCTAAGAAAAAGGTATTTTTTTCTCTGCTGCTAGTGTTGTAGTATTTGTGCTTTTATATTTCCAAAGTTCAAGTTTACCTACTCAAGGTCAAGGTGCTTTAGACATATTTTCCATCTCCATCTTAATTAGTCATCTGTGAAAGCTTCAAAGAGAAGAATGTGTGTGTGTGTGTGTGTGTGTGTGTGTGTGTGTGTGTGTGTGTGTGTGTGTGTTTGTATGTTGTGTGGTATGTAATGAAAAAGAAAATATATTGCATTTAGTGGAGAAATGAACAGAAACAATGAATGAAGATGTTGTAGCACTGTGTGTGTTTATTTACCAAACAAACCTAACTTTTAAATCCAATAGAAAAGACCGAGTGCTGGAGACATCACATCTGGGCTCCCTGGCCAAATGTCATGGTAGAGAATGGGACTTCCTATAATGCAGAGCTAAAAGGGAAGCTGATATAAAGTCAAGGACAGAGCCACTAAGGGGGGTTTAAAGCATATTTAGAGGCACACTGCAATTTGAACAACTAATGTTGGGTAAATGAGAGAGTAAAATAAATCACAGGATTCTTATCAGCTTGAGAGATTTCGAGAGGAAAGACTCCCATTTGAAAGAACACTTTGGGGCTTTTCCTTCCACTAGAAACATGTTTCATGTCATCCAGACACTAAGTAGATTTCTTTCACAAAAACTGTTACATTATCTGGGTAAACATGTCAATCAAAGACTACAACTAGCAATTTACAGCAACTATGCCGGGTTTAACATCCAGAGAGCAAGATTCCAGTGGGAAATAGTGTTTTTATTTACCTCTTTGTTACTAGAATGTTTCTTTTAAAAAGGTTTTTGTAGAGGAGCTTTGAAAAGAGAGTATTTATGCAATAACCAAAACAAATCTTTACAACTTGGAGGTCTCTTTATCGAATTGCTTTCTTCTTAAATTTAACAGATATTTTCTCAAAAACAGTATTTACAAAATTTTCAAGTATATCTCAGGACAAACACTTTTTTTTTTCTTATTGGAAAGCTTTGAGAGAACTGGCGACATGATATGATGTTCTTTTTGGATGTTAAGGTTCAATCATTACTTATTAATTTTCTTATTTTCATGGGATTTTCTCAAACTTAATATTCTATTAAGGTAGCATCTGTTAGATGAATTATCGTAGTTTTTTAAAACAAATTTTAGCTGATTACCATGAATCTACATAATTAGAATTAGGTCTAATTATGTAGTGTAAATACATGTAATATATTTATAACATATAATGACATAATTATGATTCACAATAATGTTGAAAAACTCCTCCTTAAAATTAGCAAGAAAAATATGCTTCACAGCACCTCCACAATTTATTAGCAATTTTACAATGTATGTATCTCTGTAGCTTCTAAAATAGAACTTCATAAGAAATTATAATAAAAATAACCAAATATATTTTGAAGTTATTATCCAAAAATAATACTAGCAAAATTTCATTAGATTTCAAAGCAGTGAATATTTTATAATCTGTTTAAGAATATACCTTAAAATGGTGATCCTGTAAAACTAACTTTCTAATACACCCTAAGCCCACTATGAGAATAGCTACACTATACAGCAAGAGCTAGCCACAGATGGTTATCACACAGCCATACACTCACCAAAAGAACAGAAAAATAGAAATTTATAGTGAAATTTTACCCTTATGCTACCTAGGAGTGCAATTTTAAAAAACTGGGCAGCCCAGCTACATTTTATACCCTGTAATATGTACAACATCTACCTCAAAATTAGTGTACACTTTTAATTGATTAATTGTTCATCTCATTCCCAAAATTGAGTCACTGTGACTAAAATATCCTTTTTTTTCTATCTAGAGAGGATCAGAAAGTAAATATTTTAGTCTCAGAACATTATGTAGCCTCTGCCGCAATGCTTTCAGTAAGTATATTTCACAAAGGCAGCCAATGGTAGATACATAAATAAATATTAACCTGTTTCCAACAAAGCCTTAATAATACAGAGTAACTGATGGAGTTGATTGGATGAGGTTCCTTTTGCTGAGCCCTGTACCAGAGAGCACAAAGTGGGCTAGATAGTCACAATCAATTCATCAAACCTTTATTGAGATCTTGCAATCAATAATTCAGGTGAACTTATGAGGATAAATGGAAAAGAGGACTATAATTAAAAGCATGAATCCTACTATCTACCAATATTTTCAACCCATTGTGAGAAACATCTGTATCATGTTGAAAATTCACGTTATAACTAGCTAAGACAGGTCCCAGACCATGCATGGAGCTTCTAACAACACCACATCAACTGACTGATACAAGGACATCAGCTTGGAAGTAGAGATGGCAGTTTGAAGTGTAGCTAAAGTAGATGAGCCAATGGTCTTAGTGTTTGAGTCTTTAATATATAAAGTAAGGGAACATCATGGAGTCTAAACAGGGGCTCTTTTCAGTGTCAGAATTCCCAACTGCCTCTCTTACCTTGTGATATATCTGCTCCAGGTTTTGTTCATAGAGAAAGTGAAGGGCTTGATTGGTGTCCTCAGATTCAGAGTGACCCCCTTGATGAGCCACTCTGGACAGTGGTCTAAACTCCAGAAAGTTGAAAAACAGAGAACTATGTGGCTCCTCAGATGTCTCTGCCTGTGATCTGGATGGAATGCTGGTATCCTTCTTATCCACTTTCCCCAGAGACATTTTTTTTTTTTAATCTATATACCTTTACCTGTCTTCCCCTTCTTGACTTTCTGGAGTTCCTTGTATCTAAAACATTCTCAGATTATTTATTTGTTGTTGTTTGTTTATAAGATTGTATTTTAATTACATTTCTCCCTTTTCTTTCCTCCCTCCCATATAAGTGTCCCACTCTTCTCCATTCCATTTTAAACTAGCCTCTTATTGTCATGGGCAGCTTCTAGCTACAACTTAAATGTTTGTGACTCTATTTCTTCAGTAAAATTTCTCTCCCTCCATCCCATTGTTTTTTACAGCCCTGATACAAAGTTTTACATCCATCTGCAGTCTGCAGTTAACTCAGATAACCCAACTGTCTTTTTATAACAGCTTCACATTTTAAAAGGGAGCCATAAGTAGCCAAGGTAGACAGATAGAAAGAGGGATAGATAAATTATAGATTGAAGACAGACAGACAGACAGACAGATAGATAGACAGATAGATGGATGTGGGAGGGAAGCTGAAAAGACATTTTAAGTATTTAGGCAAACAGGCTTTCACCATTTACCTCTTGAAGTTCATCTTGTAGGAAGCACCTGATGTTTGGGATGCTAACTTCCTCTTCTAATGCAGATGGGGTTTATACAGTCACCAGGCATCCTCTCAGCCTTGCTGTTCTCAGTATGGGCTGTATCACAGCAACAACAAGGACAACTGCCAATGCAGAACCTGTGCTTTGTCCTACTAGACCCAATTCTGCATTTTTGCAGGATCCTTAGTGATCAGTGACTTTGCTTATAAGAGGATGAAGTAGAGAGTCTCAGCCAAGGCACTGCATTTCAGAGGTGAATACATAAGCTCTCTAGTCCATGTGGTACTTATCATATGTAGGATAATTTTGATTGATCCATAAACTCCTTGAGGCCACAGGGCATGCCAAGAGACATGACTATTTCTAACATGTACCTAGATGCTTCTATATTGAACTTACTGCCTCTTCTTGGCGACTGTCTTTATCCATGGGCCCAAGTTAACTAAGGAAACACAAGCCACTCCAGAGAACAAATGATGTTACATATCCTTCCTTCTGTCCCTTTCTAAGCTGCTCTTCTGTCTTCTCATACCTAGTGTAGTATAGTCTACATACTATAAATAAAGGAATACTATTAACTGGTAATAATCAGAAGAGACAAGGCTATGAGGAGGGGCATTTTGTTACAGGCAAAGTAAGTCAAAGACATGGGAAGTGCAATGCCATGCATGATGGACCCACAACTTCCCATATCTGTTTTGCAATGTAGAACATTATTTATGTAGTGGGTAGCCATTCCAGCTTTGATCTGTAAGTTCCAACCCCCATTGAGACTTCGGCAACTGTCACGCCTACAAGGCGGGGCGAAAGGAGGCGCCTGGGGACCCGAGATCTGGATCGGCTGGCGCTCTCTCTGTTGCGGGACCCTGGACTAGAGAGGTGTACCAAGCAGAGCTCCAGAGAACACCGCTGGACTGCGATACACCTTCCCCAGACTCCGCGACCTACCTATCCCTTAATTTGTAAGTTACGCCATTAAATAAATCTCCTTTTATCTACGTGGAGTGGCCTTAATAATTTCACCAATATCTGGCGCTCACGTGGGGCAAATTCCAAAGGCCTGGGTGGCTCCCACCCTCAGCCTCTTCCCCGGCTAGCGGGTACCTAAACCCGCCTGCAAAGTTCCATATAACCAGGGAACGCCTACAGGGTTCCATTCCCTAAAGAGGGAGCAGCTAGTCCGGTCTCAGTTCCCTAGCTTAGCCCCGAGACCAGCGAAAGAGGCACTCCCCGGCTTCCAGTGCCGGCGCCGGCTCCGGCTCCCGCCATCTTGACTCCAGCGAGCTGCAGTCAGCCACGATCACCAGCAGGCCCTGCTTTGGAGCTGTACCAACGCCACCTGCTGGCTGAAAAGTACTACTACACCCCCCAAAAACCACGAAAGGTAAGCAAAGGCACCTGATAATTTTACACCTTAAAATTGACTAACAAATTTTGAGTAATTCTTGTAATATGGCTGACAACATTACCTCACAAGAATTCGAAAACCTTTTTGCTTGTATGATGAATGACATCTTACTGGAAATATACGACCTTCCTAAGGCATATCTGGCCTGTACCATTTTGGCATTCATTGTAATAATCCACACAGTGTTCAAACACTGGTTTAATAACAAGAACAAAGATGAGTCATTATTGGGACTGATACAGGCTTTAAGCGAGAGCAATGAAGGCTTACAGAAAAAGATTCTATCTCTGGAATCTGCTTTAAGGGATAGCCATGAGACCTTAGAGAGAAAGATTCTTTCTCTGGAATCTGCTGATCAGGATTTACAAAACAGGCTTGTACCAAAAATTGATCTTATTGACAATAAATGTGAATATTTAATGGACAGAACACTAACTCTCCAGACACTATATAAGGAAGAAAGATTATCATTAATTGATATGATAAGGTCCATGGAATCATGTGTTTCTGAGGAACATAAAAACTTCTATGATTCCATGAGGAATCTGGAGTCCCTTGCCAGAGAGGAGGCTCACTCCATAGAACAGACCCTAGGTGCTCGTTTGCAGGCCTTAGAAGAAACTCTCAGTAAACATGACAAGGGACCTAATAAGCAGAAGGGCAAGACCATAGAGGTTGTAACATCTCCAAATGGCTCTCACACAATGGCTTATCCTGTTATCATCCATGAGAAGCCAGCGGATGACACACACCCCGAGCCATATACTACATATACATTACAACCAATTTCCACAAGGGACTTTAAAAATATAAAGGAAGCAGTAGTTACATATGGGATACACTCCACGTACGTAAAACAGATGTTAAATTCGTGGTCTACCTCACATAGAATCATCCCAGATGACTGGCATCAGTTAATTTCAGCTGTTCTAGAATATAGCCAGCAGCTACAGTGGAAAAGCTGGTTGAGAGAAGAGGCAAAAATTTTAGAACAACAAGGTAAACTCAGAGGTTTCGTGATCTCCCAAGATCAAATACTTGGTGAGGGATGTTTTGCTGACAGGAATGTACAAGCCATTTATGATGAGCATACAATATCCCTATGCCGTACAGCAGCTCTAAATGCTTGGGAAAAAATTCCAGAACCTGGAAAACCAACTGAGGTATACACAAAGATATTTCAGGGACCACACGAACCCTTCACTGATTTTTTACAAAGACTGAACACAGCTATAACAAGAGCTGTATCAGATAAAGAATTAAGAAAAGTATTAACTGAGTCCTTGGCATTCGACAATGCTAATGCAGAATGCAGAAGAATACTTACACCATTAAAGATCAGATCAGCTCCTTTGGAAGAATGGATTCAGTATACTAATGGTGTTGAGTCTCGTAACTACAGTAATGAGGCTTGGACAGGAGAGACAAATCCCAGAGGTGAAAGAAGGCCCCGTGTTACCAAATGTTTTACATGTGGTACACCAGGTCATATAAGTAAAAACTGTACGTGGGGTACTCCCAGGAGTAATATTCCTTTTAGGAATAGCCTAAACAGGAGACCCCAACCACCTCCCGGATTATGTAGAAGGTGTGGCAAAGGCCGACATTGGACCAGTGAGTGCAGATCAAAAATAGATATACGAGGTAACCCTTTACTGGCGGGAAACGCCTCAGGGGGCCTCTTGCAGGCCCCCAAATCCAATGTAGTACGAACATTCCCAGCCACTGTGGAAGAAATTCCTCTCCAAGACAACTGAATAAACCAATGCTTAATGTAAAAACCGATACTGCAATGGATGATAAAACAGCTCTGATGGATGGATCACAGTTTACAAAGAACACTATAAAACAAATATTTTGGCAGACTTCCATAAATGATCAAAGACCAAAGCTTAGAATTCGAATTAATGGCCTGGTTATGGAGGGACTGGTAGACACAGGTGCAGATGTGACTATAATTACACCAAAATCATGGCATCCAAATTGGCCTCTTCAAGAGGTAGATGTCCAACTTTTAGGGATTGGCACCCTATCTCAGATAAAACAGAGTTCGAGATGGGTTGAATGCATAGGGCCAGAAGGACAGAGAGGAAGGCTGAAGCCATATGTAGCAAATGTAGCAGTAAATCTTTGGGGCCGAGATCTGTTACAACAGTGGAATACCCAGATTAAAATTCCTACACTTTCAGAAAAAGAATACAGACAAATGCATGTTTCTAGGAATAATATCATCACATGCTATAAAAATCAGGCACCAACCATTCAGGCTGTTCACAAACAGAGCACAACTGCTATTGAACCCTCAGAAGTACCAACTGCCTTACCTTTAAAATGGCTAACTAATAAACCTGTCTGGGTTGGACAATGGCCTTTGACAAAAGACAAGCTACAAGCTTTAGAACAGCTGGTTCAAGAGCAGTTAAATGCTCAACACATTGAAGAATCTACCAGCCCTTGGAATTCTCCTGTATTTGTTATTAAAAAAAAGTCTGGTAATTGGAGAATGCTGACAGATCTGAGAGCTATTAATAAAGTAATTCAGCCAATGGGCTCCCTACAGACTGGGATGCCCTTGCCCTCTCTGCTACCTAAAGAATGGCCTATAATAGTCATTGACTTAAAAGACTGTTTCTTTACCATACCCTTACAAGAAAATGATAGAGAAAAATTTGCCTTCACAGTACCTAATTATAACAATTCTCAGCCAGTCAAGAGATATCAATGGAAGGTCCTCCCACAGGGAATGTTAAACAGCCCTACCTTGTGCCAATACTTTGTGCAGAAACCATTGGAGATAATTCGTGTAAAGTTTCCACAATCCATAATTTATCACTATATGGATGATATCCTATTAGCTGATCCAAAGTTAGATACATTAGAAAGCATGTTTGAAGAAGTAAAAAAAGTTTTGCCTCGCTGGGGACTGCAAATTGCTCCTGAAAAAATACAAAGAGGAGATTCTATTAACTACTTAGGATATAAGATAGAGCTACAAAAAATTAGACCCCAAAAGGTACAGCTAAGGAGAGATCGGTTGAAGACTCTTAATGATTTTCAAAAGTTATTAGGAAGCATTTCCAACTTACTGGGCATCATGGGAATACCCAAAGATGGACTACAAAATTTGGCTAATACCCTAGAAGGGGACAAAGAATTAAATAGTCCAAGAGAATTATCAGCCGAAGCTGAGAAGGAATTGGCTCTAGTAGAAAAGACAATTCGAGAAGCACATGTGGATCGTGTGGATCCAGAATTTAAATGCATTCTTGTCATATTCCCCTCCAGACATTCCCCAACAGGTATTTTGATGCAGAGGGAAGATATTATATTGGAATGGATATTCCTACCACGTAAACCAAATAAGAAATTAAAGACTTATATAGAAAAGATCTCTGATTTGATTCAAAAAGGTAAACTAAGACTTCGCCAGTTGACAGGAATGGACCCAGCAGAAATTGTAGTACCTTTAACTAATGAAGAAATTTCATCACTATGGAAAGATAATGAATACTGGCAGAGAGCCTGCAGTAACTTTTTGGGAGAGATTAACAACCACTATCCCAAAAGCAAGAGAATAGAATTCATAAAGAAGACTGAATGGGTCCTTCCTCACATTGTACGACAAAAGCCAATTTCTGGAGTCCTCACATTCTATACTGATGCAAATAAATCAGGGAAAGCAGGATATAAATCAGGAGACTTAAGTAAAGTGGAACAAAGTCCATACAGCTCTGTACAAAAGGCAGAACTGTATGCCATTCTTATGGTACTGATGGACTTCACAGAACCCCTCAATATAGTCACTGACTCTCAATATGCAGAGAGAGTTGTTTTACATATTGAAACTGCTGAATTTATTCCTGATAATACAGAATTAACTTCATTATTCATACAATTGCAGGAAATCATCAGAAAAAGGGAACATCCTATATATATAACACATATCAGATCCCATACAGGTCTGCCAGGACCTCTAGCACAAGGTAATGATGAGATTGATCAGTTACTAATAGGTAATGTGCTAGAAGCTTCAGAATTTCATAAGAAATGCCATGTAAATAGCAAAGGTTTGAAGAAGGATTTCTCCATCACTTGGCAACAGGCTAAGGATATTGTGAAAAAATGTCCTACTTGTTCCATCTATAACCAACTTCCATTACCTGCAGGGAGCAATCCAAAAGGTATACAAAGAAATGAAATTTGGCAGATGGATGTGTTTCATTTTGCAGAATTTGGAAGATTAAAGTATGTACATCATACCATTGACACCTATTCAGGATTTCAGTGGGCAACTCCTATGAGTTCTGAAAAGGCTGATTCTGTGATTACACACCTATTAGAAGTTATGGCCATCATGGGAATACCTGTACAAATTAAGACAGACAATGCCCCAGCATATGTCTCCAATAAAATGAGACAATTCTTTGCCTATTACAATATAAAGCATGTTACAGGTATACCACACAATCCCACAGGCCAAGCAGTCATAGAAAGATCCAATCGAACTTTAAAAGATATGCTAAATAAACAGCAACGGGTAACAATGACTCCTAGAAATAGATTGCATAGTGCTTTATTAACCTTGAATTTTCTCAATGCTGATGAGAAAGGAACAACAGCTGCAGAGAGACATTGGACGACAGACAAAACTCCTGAGCTAAACCAACCAGTTTATTTCAAGGATGTGCTGACCTCAGAATGGAAACCTGGATATGTTCTACGTTGGGGAAGGGGTTTTGCCTTTGTTTCTGCAGGAGAAGAAAAGCTATGGATACCAACAAAATTAATAAAAATTCGATTCGAACAGGAAAAACCCCTTGATGAGGAGAAGTAAAAGATCATCCACCAATGTGACATCTCTACAAGTTGTAAGAAAAATTTAACAATCAAAGGTTGGGGTAGGGTTCTGTTTTTGTCTTTCCAGGATGATGGAAATACCCATCTTACAGAAGTCATAAGGCCTTGGATATCCGGATGTTTACAGCAGAAAGAAAGAATCTATTGGTACCAATCTACACACGGTAAAATCTCACTGTCTAATATCTATCTCTCTATCAATCTAGAAAAGCTGTGGTTCCAATTCAATTATAAGCCAAGCTGACTTTGGAGATGGAATTGGCTCACTCCTTCTCTAAACCCAAGCATATTGCTAAAAGGAAGTTTGAGAGATTCTTCAGTCCCATATCAGAAGAGCCCTCTGGTGTGGGACAGAAGAAAACCAATAAAAAAGGACCATTGTCTTCTAGAGTCTAACTCTCTCCATGCTTACTCTTGATTTCTCAGAATCCTTTCTTACATGCTATGTCCTCTTTAAATCCAAACCTTCCATTTTGATAACAAATAAGTTTTTCTAATAGCAATCTCAGAAGTCTCCAGAAGGAAGACGGGGCCCCGACAACAACTCTACCCAATCCAGAATGATGCCATGGTAATCATCATCATACGACACTTCTTACCAGAATTTCAGACAATCTTACCCATTACTCTAAGACTTGCTGCAGAACCTACAGTTAGTCTAACTGAGATTTAACTATCTGAGCTTTCTCACAGTACCCAACAGAGATAACATCACCCCCTAAACAGCAGGAACTAATTCTAAGAAAACGACGCCCCTTCTCCCTTAGGTTTCATAATTCTCAGGGTTATGGATGATGGTTATAGGGTTGGGGGTGGAAGGAAATATTAAACTCAGTATTCTAAAAAAAAAAAAAAAAAAAAAAAAAAAAAAAAAATGAAAAGAAGAAATGGAATGAATAGGTATAAGGTATTATGGTAGATTATTATGTATACTAGTAAACAAATTTAGTAAAATAGCAGCCTTAAATAATTTGCACTGTAATTTGCACTGTTATGGATTCTTATATGTTGATACAAATGTAAACTATTTTTATATTCCTGTCTAAGATAATTTGTATATTGATACAAATACAGAACTATATTTGTTATAATGTACATATATTTCTACTCTTATTTGAAATACTTGTATATTGATACAAATGTAAATTTATATCTGTCATACTTTATGTAGGTTCTACTTCTGTTTAGGATATTCGGTATATTGATATGTATTTAAGATTATTGTCATATTGCATATCACACTACATACTCCTACCTCTGTTATAAATATCGATATATAATTAAGATTATTGTCATATTGCATATTGCACTATATACTCCTACCTCTGTTATAACATCTTGTGTATTGTCACAATTTTGAAGTCATCGTTCTTTACCATACACTTGCTTATAGACTGTTTACCTTGTTTACGTGAAGCCTTAGTCCTTAGGTTATTTCGGTAGATAAGACTTATAGATTTATAGTCACCTATGCTTGTCATCTCTATAGTTACGTTAGTTAGGTTATCCAGATTTACAGATACATAGGTCAGATGGACAGGTAATCTTCAAACACTTCATAGACCTAGAGAATATGGCATTTAAATAACTTAGAATTCTGTTGATGTGAGACATAATTGCTCCTGGCTGCACCAATTTGATCCCGAGAGAATGTTGGGCTTCTAAGACATTTCCATTTGGAAGTTTGTCTTCTTGGCACAAAATGGCCTACTGGGCAAAGAACTGCCCTTGCCTCGACGGCTGACAGTACTAATGCAATGCTATCCTTTCTGGACAAGCGGGACACAAGGAAAGCGACCACTGTACTCTGCCAAGACAGGGTAAGATGGTCTTTCAGAATTCCTGCTTCTGAAAATGGTCTGTCAGATACTTTAGGCCTGTAGCCAATTTGAATGCACCAACAATGCTGAGAAACATTAGGTGACTGTCCAGGCTGCCAGCTGTCTCCGTCTACTCTCGCAAGATTCCCGAAAGTTGCTTGCATCCATCTACCATTTCTCAGGTACCATTATATTCCTTCTCAGGTCTTTGATGGGATTGAAGACTAGCAGTTATAGTTACAACCTAGTAGATAGAACATATTAAGTATTAGATTCAGGTTCTTTAGGATAGGACACCTTTTGGAATGATCTTTGTAACATGCCATTTACCTATGCTCTATACTTCTCTGGATAATAGTATGTGTTTCTTGCTTGATATTGTTTGCATTGGTTGTAGTTCCATCTTATCTAGGTCATTATCCCTCATTATTCCTGGACTATATTTGATAACCATTCATTTGTATATAGTCTTGTATTAGGTTAGAACTTTCTTATTTAGACAAAAAGGGGGAGATGTAGTGGGTAGCCATTCCAGCTTTGATCTGTAAGTTCCAACCCCCATTGAGACTTCGGCAACTGTCACGCCTACAAGGCGGGGCGAAAGGAGGCGCCTGGGGACCCGAGATCTGGATCGGCTGGCGCTCTCTCTGTTGCGGGACCCTGGACTAGAGAGGTGTACCAAGCAGAGCTCCAGAGAACACCGCTGGACTGCGATACACCTTCCCCAGACTCCGCGACCTACCTATCCCTTAATTTGTAAGTTACGCCATTAAATAAATCTCCTTTTATCTACGTGGAGTGGCCTTAATAATTTCACCAATATATTTACACATACCCATTTGTTTAATATAGTTTGTTGCTGGTTTTGTGCTACACTGGGTCAGTGAAGTAGCTGTGACAGGGACTAGAATGCTCACAATGACTCACATCTGTACAACTTAGATCACTTACAGAAATAGTAATGCCCAATCCCTATTGCAGAACTTGGCCTACATCCCTAAAGACACTATTCCATTGTCTATGATACCACTTTGGGCCTCTCTCATCTGGCTAATGAAACAAGAATGGCCTAAATTACACAGTGGCACAATTTAATTAAAGAATGAGAAATCCTTTCAGAAGAGGCACAGGAAGCAGCAGTGTCTTCCCTTCCTCCTCTTCCAAGCCCAGACTCCTTCACACCAACCACTGATTACACTTGAGTGGCATCCAAGTTTAGCTTAACACTTGTTGATGCTAATTTTCATTCTGTTTTATTTATTTATTTTTATTTTATGTACATGAGTGTTGACCTGAGTATATGCACAGGTACCACATGTTTGTTATTGGTTCTCTCAAAGGACATCAGATCCTTTGGAACTGGAGTTACAGACAGTTGTGAACCACTGTATGC
The DNA here is from genome assembly GCF_007827085.1 of Peromyscus californicus insignis. Classification (NCBI taxonomy): domain Eukaryota; kingdom Metazoa; phylum Chordata; class Mammalia; order Rodentia; family Cricetidae; genus Peromyscus; species Peromyscus californicus. Next base: position 85,152,393 of record NW_026294551.1, on the reverse strand, counting down.
ATGCTGGGAAAGGAGTGTTGGTTCTCAGCAAGATCAGTACGTGCTTTCAACTGTTGACCCATCTCTCCAATCACTTGCTCACACTTTGAAGATCATAACACATTCACCTCCCTTCACTCCTCTAACGTCTATTTTACAGCTGCGTAAACTTGGGGAAGCCATCCATCCAGTTGTGCTGTGACATTAGCATTCCTGTTTTGGCCTTCTCTGTGCTCCACTCACACATCATCTGAATCTCCAGAAGGAAAGAAAACGTCTCCACAAGATCTTACTTTCAAGTACGAAGTTAAAGTAGACTTCTAGACCAGGAGCATTTGTCCCCATTCTAAACCATGGAATAGCTTAAAGACACATAGGATCTTTGCTTTTGTTTTTCAAACAGAATTGAAAGAAATTTTGCAGATTCTTACCTTGGGGTTCAGGGTCTTAAGTTTCACTTCACTTGTCAGCCAGAGTTGAATGAGAAAGATGTGTCTGTAATACAAGGCATTTAATAAAGCATGTTAACAACACCTCATCTTGTATTTCACTACCTAAGCTTTTGTATATTATAAGCATACACACTCACTCTCTCTCTCTCTCTCTCTCTCTCTCTCTCTCTCTCTCTCTCTCTCTCTCACACACACACACACACACACACACAAACACACACACAAACACACTCATATAGTCTAGGCACTATAACACTATTATAGTGATCATTTCCTTAGAATATGCTGCTACAGAAGACTGACAGGATGCCAATATTTGTCTTTCAGATGCAAGTTTTCATTACAGAAGACATCTACTAGATCCTAATTGGCTGGAAAGAGTAGGCCAAGGCAGAGCCCAGATCACTACCTCAATATGTTGTCTCTTTCACATTTATGGTTGCTAGTCCCATAATAAATCTCCAGTCGTAGGAAGACACATAAGTGGTATAATTTGGCCACAGACAGCTCTTCTCCCTTTTTGCTTATGCCTGAGCAAATTTGAAATGCCCAGGGAAAATGTTCTAAATGCAAATTTTAAGTATTTTGCAAATCATTTACCTTTCTGTGAAGTGGATTGACTACCCCGAGAAAGGGTACTGCACGGGTGTACATTTCAATTAGCACTACCCATGTTTGCTATATAACTTTGCAGGAGTCACTTTATTTTAAATGCACACAGACAGATCAAATATAAAGCTGGCAATGGATCTGAACCCAAATACTTCCTACTGTCTGCTTGGCTTCTTACCTTTGTTATGTTTAGATGTGAGGTACTAATTGCCTTCATATATTTTTTTGACTGTTAGAGGGAAAAACATACCAGAGAAAAGACAGTCCTATATAAGGGCATTCAGTCCCATACAGGCACAGAGCAGCTGCAGATGCTTCAGCAAGCCCTCCACATCCACCAGTACTCCAAGTACACCTTGCAAACACCATGAAGTGAAAGTTGGTACTTTTAATAGGATGTGACTGACCACAGAGTTAGAAGACTTAATTACATGGTAGTCTGAAACCTCAAATTGCAGGCTATTCTATGTCCTTCTGTAATATTTCATCAATAGATCTGTCTTGAACATCATAGAATTTCCCAGTGATGTTTGGAGTTTGCACCATTCTAGGTTTGTCATCGGTTGATCCTTTGTTCAGTCAATAAACCTGCCCTAGACTCAAGTCCCATATGATACTCTAAGGTGACCCAGGTTTGTGAGAGAGCTGTGCCTTCCAGGTGCCAACAGTAAGGCCTCATTGCTCAGGGTGTTGCCCCACAGCCCGAGAGACCTCTTGGTATCAGTCTCCAGCCCCAGTCTTCTGAATTAGGAATAAAATTATTAACTTGCCTGCATATACCGCAGACTTGTAACTATTTCAGACACATGGTCGAGGAGGTTGGAGGTCTTCAAAAATCTTAAAGTACATTCAAATTATCTAGGGCATACTTAAGAAAACCTGCCGCTCCTAAGCCTGCATTTCTCAGGTAAGGTAGGCTAGATTCTTACTGAACCATGCTGGTTGATTGTTGGAATACCACAGGGCACCCCGCAGGGTCTTTGAGAGACACCAGCAAGTTGGAGGGTAATAGCAGGCAGAGGGGTTTCAGGGCTGGTGGGACGTCATAGGAATCAATACTGAAAGGAAAAGACCTTGGGTTTGAAAGTACGGTGCTTTGTGTTGCTGGCATTGAATCTTTCCCTTTTTGGTTTAGAATGGATGAGAGCCCGCCTAATTGCTGCTCCAGCTTACAAGGGTCACAGGCTGTAATATCTAGTGCTGTATGAGGTCTTCTGGGGAGATAATGCATATCAAATAATTTAGACCATTTCCGTGTCTGATAAAATGGATTTTTGACAGAAACAGGACAGTCTAAACCCTCTTTCCTACTGGGGCTAATCAGTGAGTGTTAAGATACTTGTTCATTATGACTAAGCATCCGCGTCACAGAATACTTTTCGAAAGTAGACTACAGCACGTTTGTGGAAAGGGAGATCGATGAAATGTGTTCATCCTAACGAGGCCTATGAGCTGTCCTCAGAAATCTTACAAACGTGCTGCTTCACACTTTCTGAACAGTAAACCCAAGAGTGAACATTAACAATATGCCCAAGCACAGCTTTATATAACCACGATTGAACGTCTGCTGTCCAATTCCGTTCCTACTCTTACTTTTCTGAGGCAAGTTAACAAGGAAAAGGTTTTCAGGTAACCTAGATTTGCTGTTCTTATAAGTGCTTGTTATAGCTGTAGCGAAATAAAAAGAAGTGCCGGGTGGGAGGTACACATTATCACCCATAAAAATGAGCAAGAAAGGAGTCATTTTAGGCCTGCCTGTTGGATAAGAAGCAAAGAGACCCATCAGAAGTGCAGTTCTGGAAATTCCCTAATTTTCAGGCCATCACAGACAGAAAAAAATTCTCACTCCCAGACAAGATCTGGTTTGAGGTTGTTGCCTAGGTGACCCTGCATCTTAAGTAGTTGTTGAAAAAGATCCTGGGCCTTTTGCTCAGAGATTCCTTTTTCAAAGAATTTGTCTGGTAGAAACATATAGATCAGAGTATAAAGATGTGAGTAGAAAGGCATTTACTATAGCTCTTTTTCTAAAAGTGAATAATTGTAAATAATACAAATAAATACTGATAAAACAGTATATGAATAAATAATAATATAACCACCCAATGGAATACTATACAGTCATTAAAAAGAAAGACCTATATGTTATATCTAGGTTATTGATATGAAAATTTACTAATTAGTAGGCTTAAAAAAATTTAATAATAGCATATATGAGTCATAAAACACAAACACAGCAGAATGTAAAAAAGTCCAATTTTAATGATTATCAAACAAAATACTGACATGTAACTTCTGAATGAAATAGAGTTATAGGAACCTTTGGTAGTCAAATATATGCTTTAATGTTTAGTTTATTTAGTAATTAGTTTTAACATAAAAAGACTATGTTATAAAGATTTTAATATATTAGCAGTCCTAATCTATTTATTCCATTTTTTCCCCCAGCCATTCACTTACAAATCAGCTATCTGAGATCCGGTGACTGACAATTTAGCTGTTCAGAAAGGCAGAGAAATAGCTAACGCACACTAGAAACTCAAAAGAGCAAAATCCTGCTTGGTTGTCTCTCCCTTCTGACTATCTCCCCGCAAGGATTTTCAAAGTCTCCAGGGTTGTGCAGAGGAGCCAGAGGAAGCAGAGAGTTCAGTATCAACAGACAAGAAAGCTCAGCCTGAAGCCGAGAAATGGAAAACTGCATCGTGAATGCTCCTTTCAAATTAATAATCTGGCAGTTAATTTCTGAACTAACTCTAATTTGTACGTGGCACCTTCTGTCAGAGCCGTCAACATGAGGAGTGCTTTTATTTCACACTGGCCTGCTAGCTGGAAGGGCTGGCTTGGGTCCAGGTGCTCACCCTGCTAGCACATGCTGCCATCAGCTTGGACTCTTCGTCTGAAACCATTGGGTAATTTCATGAGCACATGCAGGTGGCTATTTATAAATGCGATTCCTGCTTAGCAAGAGGAACCCTTGCCCTGCCTCCAGCCCTGAGCCCTTCCTCTGATAATCAAGCTTCTAAAACACAAAGAGGACTCCACAGGAGCAGGAAGGTTAGGGTTTGAGAGGCTCTAGATTAGGCATCTGAATTTTAGGAATTGTGTACTTATAGGATATGGGAGGGGGGAACAAACCATGGCCAATGGTACCTGGGTCTTTCCCCTTCTAAAATGCCTACTTTGCTAAAGACCTCCAAGCCTTAGAAGCAGTTGATGGAAACAGTTGCTTGTCAGAAGTGGCATCTATTGTGACAAGATGGAGTTTTATATGAATTAATTTGAAAATGTGGAAACCCCAACCCTGACTTCTTTTTTTCAGGACATGTGCCATTCATTCTCATCTCCTTTTAAAGCCCATTGTCTTCTTTCTTGGCTGATAAAACAAGAAAGAAGTTATTAACAGAAAGTGAAGCCCCAAGGATGCCCAGCCTAACCTAATCACCCATTGGGGTGGTTTGACTAGGTACGTCCCCCATAGACTCATGTGTTTGAATGCCTGGCCCATAGAGTGGCATTATTAAGAGGTATGCCTTGTTGGAGGAAGTGTGTCACTGTGGATGGTAGGCTTTGAGGTCTCATATATGCTCAAGCTATGCCCATTACACAGTTGCTTCTGCTACCTATGGATCAAGATGTAGAACTCTTGGCTACTTCTCCAGAACCATGTCTGCCTGCACCCCATCATGAATAAAATAGAATAAACCTCTGAAAACTATAAGCCAGCCCCAATTAAATGTTTTCCTTTATAAGAGTTGCTGAGGTCATTTTGTCTCTTCACATCAATAGAAGCCCTAATTAAGACAGAAGTTGGTATCAGGGGTGAGGTTTTTCTGTGATAGGCCTGACTATAATTTATTTGGAGGAATGTAGATTTGGGGACTTTTGGATAAGGAAAGCAGTGGAATGCTTTAAGCACTGCTTAATTGGCCGCACTAGTAGGAAAATGAAGACAGTGGGGGTGAGAGTAATTTGAACTGTGGGGCCCTGACTCAAGAGGTTTCAGAGGAGAATGTTAGTATGTGGCCTAGAGACTATTCCTGAGATATTTTGATGAAGACTGTAGCTAATTTTTTGCCCTTGTCCAAAAAGTCTGCCTGAGGGTAAAGTGAAGAGTTTTGGCAGAGGAAATCTCAAAGGAGCCCAGTAAAGACTCTGTTATGTGGTTATTAGTGTCAATTCTAATGAAGATTTATAATGAAAAGGAGCAAGCTATGAAAGTAAAAATACAAGATATACAATTTGAGGAGAAAAGGGACACCAGGAAGTGGAAGGCAACTAAGTCCTATGTTCAAGGAGATAAACAGATGATGGGTGATATCACTTTGTATGTTGTGAATGTGTTGCAATGATTGGTTGATAAATAAAATTCTGATTGGCCAATAGCCAGGCAGGAAGTATAGGTGGATAAGCAGACAAGGAGAATTCTGGGAAGAGGAAGAATGAGTCAGGAAACACCAGCCCACCATCCAGAGAGAAGCGTGTAATGGCACACAGGTAAAGCCATGGAACATGTGTCAACATATAGATTAACAAAAATGGTCTGAGTTTAAGTGTAAGAACTTAAAAGTAGTAAGCCTGAGCTAATGGCCAAGCAGTTTTAATTAATATAAACCTCTGTGTGTTTACTTGTGGGACTGGCAGGTGAGAGAGAACTATCCTGATCACAGGCCAGGCAGGATACAGGAAAACTTTCGGTTACAAACAGACTAAAGAAAAATCTTAAGTTAAATGAAATAAAGGGAGTGGTGACACTAGGGTAAGAACCCACCAGCCAAGCTTCCAACTTATGAAAAGAGAAAGCTGGTGAAGATGCAGTGGAATGATGGGGCCACGTTCCTGTTCCAGCAATCTGCAGAACTTGGCAGCTTGGGCAGGGGGTTTTTGGTTTTAGAGTGAAGGATACAAGAAAAGGGTTATGGAATCTTCCTCAATGATTAAGGAAAGTCACTGAAGCCAGGCATGTGTCAGGGATGTCCCTGCATGGAGGTCAAAAAAGGTGACAGTGTGAAGCTGTGAAGGTGAAGCCTGGATTGCCTTGGAGACTCTAAGATATTGGAGATGCCAGAGCCATGGCATACCTGCCAGAGAAAGCTGCTAACAGAGAGTGGAACCAGCCCAAGAGAAAGAAGTGTGTTGCAGTCAACAAAGCTGAAAGAAATTGAAGATTTGAAGACAGCTTTGACATCAGACATGGAGATACAGAGTTTGGAGCTTGGCCAGCTGGTTTTTGGTCTTGCTTTGGACAAGTATTTCCTCACTATGCACTCTTTCCTCCATTCTGGAATGGTAATGTATATCCTGAGCCCCTGTATGTTGCAAATATGTGATCTGCTCTTTGACTTTGATTTTATAGGGTTTTAAAGTGAAGAGACTGTATAAATCTCAGAAGAGACTTTGAACTTTGGACTATTAAATAGGCACTAATATTGATTCTATATTCTATATTGTACAAGTTGGAGACTGTTACAGATTAAGGGGATTTTCTTAAAAAATCTAGGATCACCATCCCAGGGATAAGACCACCCACTATGGGCTGGCCCTTCCCCCATCAATCATCAATTCAGAAAATGCTCTATATGCTTATTTACAAACTGATCTCATGAAAGCATTTTCTTAACTCTCAGGTGACTTCAGCTCACATCAAGTTAACATAAAATTATCCAGTACAATCTTAAAATGAATCTTTTAAGGAAATGTCCTGGTTTGTACAAAGAGGCAGTACCAACTGCCAATACTGTGTGGCTGCACAGAAAGTCTTGCCCCTGGGGTGCTCAGTTCTATACATATGCTCCAACTCCTTCAATTTCTTCCTTCTAGGAATATGATACCTCGGTGGGTCCCCATGGATGGCTTTGATGAAAATCTCTCTGATTCCCACTATACTTTTGTGAAAACTTTTTCCTGATACAAGACCTTTAGGGAAGTGTAAGCTTCTAAAACCAGGATTGTTCCATGAAAGTAGAAACACAACATGAGAATCTAGGACTGTAAAAGGAAATGTTATTTTTAAAATGCGCTCTCCCATGTCTACATTCTATAAGATGTTAGTAAGCATAAAATAGATTAAAAGAAGTACATCTGGGGAAAGTGGGTTAGCAGGTCATTTGTTTTCAGTTGTTTGTTATTGCTGTCGATTTTATTGTTTTCCTACAGGATTCTCTAGTTTGAAAGTCAATGTACTTGTCCATCTCCAGTTAATACTTAGTGTATTCTAGTTTTTCTGACTTTATTATTACATCTGAATATTTTATAATTCTGACATTAATCATCACACAAAGCAAAACCAAAAGCACAGTAAGAAAACTTTGCCATGGATTTAGAAAGCAATATTTTTTAGATATTCAAGAAAAAATACAAAACAAAACCTTGTTTTAGCCTAAAACAGACTTTGAGAAGACATGGTGTGTAGGCTAATCCAGGATGTCTCTGGAGCATCATGCCCTCAGTTTCCAAATGACTATCTTCAGAAAACAGGGGCAAAATCATGACCACATTATCACCATCATCTTTAAAGCTAACCTTATCCAAACGTTCAACCAATAGTTAGAGCTTCTGCTCTAAGCCAACACACTGCAGGAGAGTAACAAAAACAGCATCCCTCTTATTATTCTAAATGAAGACTCACATTACTGGAACATGAATTTATGCATTCATACTCATTTAATAAATATTGGCTCACATGTTCCAGGCATAGCTTAAAGAATGTTTGCATAAGCAGAACATCTTACAAAGAATGAGGGTGGTAAATGGTTTCAACAAAACAGATTTAGAGATGAAAGATATCTTTCAGTAAAGATGTTTTCTTCACTGATAGTGAAGATGCTCAAGTTTCTATGACCAGTGTGTTCGTAAATGCCATCTGTAAAAGGCTTGCTCCTTAGGTGGAGAAAGATGAAAGCCTTAAGAAGTAAGATATACTCAGACCTCACCAGAGATGTTTCTTCACACAGAGAACAGTGGTCAACACAGAAACCCATAATTGGTTAAAGTACATGAAATCAGTATCTGTTGGGTGCTCAGCCACAGTGATATATCTATAACACACTCCCTCTCAAGGCTTGGGGACCATTATAGAACAGTGATTAGAAAGATTATAAGAGTCAGAGGTAGGACAGGACTGCCTATACTATTACAGTGTCTTCTGGGCATTAGAGAACCTCTAGACTCATGAATTCATAGCAGCTTTAGTTCTCTGCATAAGACGTGGACAAAATCAACCTGGTTAGGATGTTATGATGGAGGAGGGAGACACTTATACGCCTCCTACCACTGGGTAGCTACGGACAGTTGGTGTCTGGGGAAGGAAGAGTCAGTTTTTACTAAGGGTGTGACTGTGCATGGGTCAATCATGCTCTCTCAAAGAGCCTCACATCTAGGGGTATGTAAGTAGCCCAAACTGGACAGGGTGTGTTATTTTACAAAAAGGGAGGGTAAGGAGAAGGGCATGGATCTGGAAGGAGTGAGAGGAGAAGGCTGGGTGACTCTGATCAAAATGTATTGTATTAAATTCTCAAAGAATAAAAATATTATATTAAAAAGCAAACAAAAGAATAAGTGCAGTATAGGGGAGACTCTAGGTTATTGCAGCAGGCACTCAGATTCTTTGAAAAAAACTTAATGTATACATTAAGATATACATATATATATGTGTGTGTGTGTGTGTGTGTGTGTGTGTGTGTGTGTGTGTGTGCATGTATGTATATCTCCCAAATACACTATTCTCTCATTTTCTCATCTTTCTCCTCTTAAACTTCACCTGGATGTCCAGATAAACCACCATCTATGTATTCTTCTGGATTTGCAAGCTGCATGTTCATGTAGCCATCTACAGAGACCAGGTAGTCCTTATATTCAATTTCCCACTTAAGTTTCACCATCCCTGACTTTCCTGTCAGTCCAGGGAGAAAAGGCTTGGGACTGAGGGGTAAACTCATGGCAAACACCCATGAGCACTGCACCCCATTAGCTGCCAACCTCCCCGATAATCCTTTTTTTTTTAATTAATTTTTTTCATACAATATAGTTTGATCATGTTTTCCCTCCCACAGCTCCTCTTAAATCTTTCCTACCTCCCTCCTCACTCAAATTTATGCTCTCTGTCTGTCTCACTCTTTCAAAAAAAAAAGCACAACAAAACAAAACAAAAAACAAAAATCCATCAAAACAAAAACCCAACAAACACCAACAAAAATAAATAAAACATCCCACAAAATGAAAATCAGAAAAGGCAAAAGATCAGTAAGACAAAAATGTCAAATAAAAGGAAAATGAAACAAATGTCCACAAAAATACCATTGAAGTCATTTGTGTTGTGACATTTGTTTTGTATTATACCCAGTGACACTCCATTGGAGAAAACTTACGTTTTCTTTGCCAGCGGGTATCAACAGAAGATACCTTCTTAGTTAGTACTGGGACCCTGGGACCACTTTCCTCTCTCAGTGCTGGGGCCCAGTCTGGCTTGAATCCGTGCAGGTTTTGCATTCTCCTATACCCATATTAATGTCTCACTTGGTCCACATCAGAGAAGCCTCTTCTTGCAGTAGGTGAGAATTAACAAAGAGACCCACAACTGGACAGTGTACAGAGAGTAGGAGATTTTTGAACACACAGCCCTAAATGGAATGTTGCCATCAAACTTATTTCCTCAAGACTCAGGGATCTATGGAGAAGATGGAGTGGAAAGATTGTATGAGCTGGAGGTGGTGGATGACTCTGAGGAAAGTGTCTTCTTGACACAGCAGGGCCAATGACCATATGAACTCACAGAGATGGTGGTATTATCTCATGATGCAATCCATTGCACATGCAGGTACTCTCTGGGGTTCATTATGCTGTGCTGAGGAATTGGGGTTCTGAGAACTACTACAATATTATGACCTTATCTATTTGGTACTTCACTTGAGAAGGAAAAAAGAAAAAAGAACAGGAAAGGTAAAGAAAAGTAAAAAAAACTTACCTCTGCCTCTGACACCAATTCTTGACTCCTCACACCTGCACACTTCTTAAGTAACACACATGAAATAATGCGGCATACTTTAGACAGGGTGGTCAGCAAAGTTCTGGCCACCGAGATGAGTTCCATTAAGCACAATATGAGAAAGACCATATGCATTTCCGCTTTTGCAGTGTCACTAGAATGACAGTTCCCAGAGGATAGGGGATGTTCATTTGCCTGTATTCACAGCTGTATCCCCAGTACTTAAAGTCATGCCTGGTACCAAGTAAGAACTGGGTGTTTTCAGTGAGTGAATGTCTGACCAGTATGGACAGCCTTCTCCTTCTGCAGTGTTTCAAGGCACAGAACACCACCACAGCAACTGAGTAAATCTTAGGAGAAAGAGAATAAATATCCCTTATAGATGAAGTTAATGGGTTTGAGAAGAAAAACTGCCTTACTGCCTGTGGGTGCGAGAAAGAGAAGCATTCTTAATACCTGGGTTATGAGTCTGTATTAAAAAATAATTTCCTCTGGATGCTTGGTTTCATTTGGACCCGTCATACCAAATATAGTAAATGAATTATGCTAAAAAATAAGTTCCAAACCAAATAAATGTACATACACCTGCAGGCATTCCAATTGGATTTTTTTTTTTTAAACTCAAAAAAGTAATTACGCCATTATCTATTACGGAACCTAGTGAGCTGTGAAGAGATAGGGCCGTTCATGTCTACTATTACTAAGCCGTTTTTTCTCACTAAGAACTAATATGTCAGAAAAGTAGCCAAGAATAAAAAAACATTAGAAATATTGAGATTAATAACTATTATGGTCTCACAGCAGAAACGGAAAAACACATATATTGATGAAAAGTTAAATCTGAACCAACTGTCACTTTGTACTCAGATTCCAAAAATCATTCTAACTTTCAGAAATGTATTTATGAATTATATTTTATTTGGGTGTGAATACCAGCAGGATTGCTACAGCTTCCCACCCCCTGCTTCTACCACCTGACTTCAAAGATACTGACAGAGTGATTGATTTTTAAGGTTCCTGATGCAAGCAAGCCATATACACATGCATGTAAAATGTGCCAAAGATACAACTTCATTCAGTTTATTCTGTCCTTTTCCTTTCAACTTTTTATTTGTGGGTTGTTAGGAGGAAGGTGGGAATTCCTGAACTTCTTCATGTGATTAGTCATCATAACTACAACCTAACAATTAAAAATTACTAACCATTACCCTATGGAAAAAAGCTTGCTTCAGGTTCTATTATTACCTCTAGCAGTTCATCAGGCATATATTCTGTAATATATATCTTAAAGAAAGATCTAAAAGAGCTAAAACCATAATTGTGACAAAAGCAATAACAACAACAATGTGAGAAGCAACTGAAGAAGACACCAGATGTCAACATTCAGCTTCCATCTGCTTGGGTCCACCCACGAGTACCCCCCACACCAATATTCACATACATAAACATAGGCATACACACAAATAAATAAGCAAATTTTCTAATTTTAAAATTAGAAAGAAAGGAAATGTCCTAAGAGTGAGTAGAACTGAAATTGGGGAAATTGGTTTGTAAGACCTGGTCACAATGTAATCCACAGGACAAGATCTGAGAGAAGGAACTCAAGAGTCTAGCCTGGTTACAGTTGTGGTGAAGAATTGCTTTTCACAGTCTGAGCTGGAGTGAAGATTTTGGTAACTAAAATAATGTCTGTACTCTAATAATAAATATTTATTTTGAATTTGATTAGCCTAAAACTGGAAAAGGCATTATTAATGATCTACTATAGTTTGTCATGTGAGGATTTAATGTAATTAAGGCCTTGATGTCTAGGGTCCAATATTGGGAGGTATTGTTGAAGGTATGAGAGATTTAACACAGTCAAGGTCTTTTGAGTATTAGGGGTGGCCTCTCAGAAGGTTGTTCTCTCAAAAGGGTTGTGATAAATATCTGATGTTGGTTCCAGCTAATCTTCTCTCGATGTTCCTGGTTTAAAGAAAAAAAATCATTTGCTTCCTTCCCCAAAGGTCCACCTTTGCTTTCTAACATGCTAAGATACAACTGAGAAACAATACCAGCATCATGTCCTTGATATGCCAATATTTTGAACAAAATAAACCTGTTTCTTCCTAAGTTAGTAGCCTCAGGTATTTCATTATAGTAACATAAAGCTGATTAAAATATAGACACCCCAAAGACTTATCAATAAAAACGTTTTATAGCTAATCAGTCTCACATTTACTAGGTGGCAACTTTGAAGTAATAGCATAATTGCTTAGATCTCCTCTAAGTGAGGTATATTCTACTATTTAGGGACAAACTGAACAGACAGACACATATAAATATTCCCAATCTCATTCAAAGGTCTGCCCCACAAAGTGCATCATTGGGACTGTTAGGAGTTGATGCTCCCTGTCTCACAGGTATGGTATGTCTACATACGTTATTTTAGACTGCACGTGTTAAAACTCAGTGATTTCCTTGGTCTCTTTGTTCTGCTATAGCAGAATATAGCAGAACACGTAATTTATAAAGAAAAGGAAGTTATTCCTCACAGCTAAGAGGTGGTACGGCCCAAGGTCAAATTGTCAGGAGGGTTGATTGTAGGCAGGATAGCTTATAGGCAAATTTGCCTATGGGGTGAGGACTACAGTCTATGGAGCAGGGGAGTACCGTGTCCTCGTGTGGGGGAGGATGGAAGAAAGAGCGAATTAGATGCCTTATGAAGCCTTTTAAAAAAACTCCCTAATCTTGTTAACAAGGGAGGAGCCACCACTGCTTAATTATCTCTGAAACACTTTGTTTCTCAATAATATCACATGGGCAGCATCTGAATTTTGAAGGACCATCAATGGCTGCTGTGAGTGGCAAAGAAAGAAGAGACTATAGAGTTTGCCTAGAGCAGAAGCACATGAGGAATGCAGTCATACCAACCAAGGACAAAAGCCCAGATCTGCTTTTCACTACTTTGTGAACTTGAACTAATCATATCACCTCTAAAAGCATGAGCATTTACAGGTGGTTTTAAGGTTTACCTGAGATAGTGTTCACGGCCACCTCATAAACAGTATGGTTTTGATTGTGAGGCAGGCTACGTCCAGTCCTATTGCCTCTTTAAACTGCCATGCAAAGGGATCATTTATCAAACCCAGCAATTATTGCTAATCTGCCTGGTGCCAAAGCTGTGCTAAATTTGAGCAATATTGCACCGAGGAAGTTATCGTCACACTCTTAAGAGCTCACAGCCTTGTGAGAAAGGCAGATAAGTAAGCCCCCAAATTAAAACACAGAAGGATCCGTGCTTTAAGTGAGGCATCCCTAGCATATTACAGAAACATAGGGTCTGCCACGCCGGTGGAAGTGGAACCATAAAGACTGTAAGAGGACAGAGCTCAAGTGAGAAACCTAAACAGGATTAGGGACCTAGTGCCTTGGCACTAATTGTGCATCAAGTTGACCTTTGTAAAAAAAAAAAAAAAATACCAGGAGGAGTGGAAGAGTCAATCAGTGAGGAGGGTGAGCTTCCACGCTGCAAAATGAATCCAGATTTCAAAAGCTTGAATGTGAAGTCTGTCTTCATTAGGGTTATTATTACTGTGATGAAACACCATGACCAAAACAACTTGGGGAGGAAAGCATTTTTTTCAGCTTATACTTCCACACCACAGTTCATCATTGAAGGAAGTCAGGACAGGAACTCAAACAGGGCAAGAACCTGAAGGCAGGAGTTGATGCAGAAGCCTTGGAGCAGTGCTGCTTACTGGCTTGCTCAGCCTGCTTTCTTAAAACACTCAGGACCACCAGCACAGGGATAGCACCACCCACTGTAGGCTGGGCCCTTGCCCATCAATCACTAATTAAGAACATGCTTTACAACTGGATCTTCTGGAATCATTTTCTCAATTGATGCTCCCTCCTCTCAGATGACTCTAGCTTTTGTCAAGTTGACATAAAGCTAGGCAGAAAAAAAAGTGAGAGGAACTGAAGCAGAGAGGGAAGGCTCTGGAAGAGGTGGTGCATTTTACCACCTCCATGGTCTGCAAGCTGTCAGCAGTTATGTTCAACTCAGAGGTTAACTTGAAGTTTGGACAAAAGTGAGGAATGTAGGGACGGGCCACATGAGCTGTTCACTATTCCTCATTGAGCACACCAACCTTGTCCGTGTCTGTATGTAGTGAACAACAGCCTTCCCAGTGTGCACACTACCTTTCACTATTTACTTAGCTGGACTGCAACTAGTATTCCAGGCAACATCCTTTTTTTTTCTTTTTTCCTTTTCAAATATCTGAAGCTGATGCTAGGGCCAATAATAATTCATAGGTCAGACATATTAGAAGCTTAAAAGAAGTCATGAGGCAGATAGAACAGCTACTAAGCATATTATTTTGTACCTGGATAATTAGAATTGCAAAGATATATAGTAAATTATTAATGGTGCATAATCCAGTCAAAGTGATTAGTAACATTTTCATTTCCATATTGTGTTTAATTTGTACTTGTTTCCACTTGCTTCTTTGTGGCTGTGACAGGGCACTGACCACAACCACGTTGCAGAAGGATAGAGTTTCTTTGGCTTACATGTAACAGTCTAACATTGAGAAAAGTAAAAGTGGAAAGAAACTCAAGGCAGGAGCCTGGGGGCAAGAACCAAAGCAGAGACCATGCCAGAGTATGGCTAACTGGCTTACTTCCATGGCTTCTTACACAATCCTGGGCAATATCCTCAGGGATGACAATGCTCAAATGGGGCTGGGTCCTCCTCCATCAACTAGTCATCAAGAGAATGTCCCAAAGCCATGTCCATAGGTGAGTCTGGGGGAGGCCATTCCTCATTTAAGGCTCTTGTTTTCTATATATGTCAAACTTACACTCAAGATTAGCCTTGGAAATCTTTGAATTACAACCTATATGTTATAAGTATATGCTGCTTAATAATTGAGCAAGGCCAGAATGTGTTGCTTTTTTATTTTGCATTAAGATGTAAGTGTGGTCTTAATCTACCCATGACAATGAGAACCTCTCAGGAGATTGGGACTCTGCCTAGTAGACAGTACTCGTCCACAGTTCCTATAATTCTTTACTATGATGTAAGATACCCACTACAGTTTGTGCCACTTTTTCCTTAACACTTTAGCCTTGTTCCAAGCAATTAAATATGGGAAACAATGTGCTGTGGGATGGTCTGTATGTCAAGTGTGTTGCTGATTGGTCAATAAATAAATCACTGATTGGCCAGTGGCCAGGCAGGAAGTATAGGTGGGACAAGGAGGAGAATAAAGCTGGGAAGTGGAAGGCTGAGTCAGAGACACTGCCAGCCGCCACGATGACAAACAGCATATGAAGATGCCAGTAAGCCACGAACCACGTGGCAAGGTATAGATTTATGGAAATGGATTAATTTAAGCTGTAAGAACAGTTAGCAAGAAGCCTGCCACGGCCATACAGTTTGTAAGCAATATAAGTCTCTGTGTTTACTTGGTTGGGTCTGAGTGGCTGTGGGACTGGCAGGTGAGAGAGATTTGTCCTGACTGTGGGCCAGGCAGGAAAACTCTAGCTACAACAATGTGTTTGGTATGCTAGCTCATTACAACAAAAGTCATCCTTCCACACACACTTGCTATCAGTTTACCCACTCTTGTGGGAGCTGCACTTTGAGGGTAAAAATATCTACAGAACATCTAATCCCAGGTGTGGTAGTGAGCTCCAGGTCCCTTCCTTTCCCCCAAAAAATAAGCCTAGGAAGAAGACAGTCATACATTACTTCCTTGAATGGGCTCTAATATCCTGTTTGTGCAAATGCCTGGGAGCATTATTTATGGACGGTGTGTTTTTGCAGGCTGGTTCTAGTACTTTATAGTGAAATGGTAGTATATTTTGGTCAAAGACCAGGCAGAAAGGGGGATGGCAAAGTGTCTGTCTTTCCTCTCCTTTCTTACCTCATTTTCTTTCTATTCCTCCCCCTGATTCCATTGTTTTCCCGATCCTCCTCTAAAATTATATCATGGTAAAAAAAATAAAAACTATTCTGTGTTATGAAACTGTAGAAGAGGTGTTCATGGGCTAGTTTTAACCTCCAGCTCACAACGTGCACTCCCAGGGGCAACACAGTGGCTTCACAGCAGAGCCTGGTAAACACGTGGAACTTTGTTCATAGCATAATATTGTGAGCATGAAATAATTCTTTGGTGGACTGACCCAGACAGAAATTTGATAGTTGATTTTCTCCTATTTAATGGTGGCTTAGAGAATGTTTGGATAGAGACCGGATGGCGTTATGATGGTTCAGGTTTCCGTGTGTTTTAATTTCCCAGGTTATTTTCAGGCACCCTCCCATCATATGAAATATTTCTCAACATTTATGGGGGTGTTCCTTGTTGTCATTGGTACCCCCCATCTTCCAAAAGCCTCCACAAGGCCCCATGGGAAGTGGTTGAGACTCACTGTACCACAGGCCATACTTGGCCTTTTACAATACTTTTGAGTGTTAAAGATTTCACATTCATTCCTGCTAATGACTGGGGAAGAGAGGCTTTCATTTAGTCCCCTTTCCTCTTCTAAAAGAGTGTGTGGATTTCACCTTTCAGGGAAGCTCGGGGCTCAGCGCTTCATCCCACATCAAAACCCAACCCTGGGATTTCCACCTTCAAACAAGTGAAACAATGCTTCCTTCACAGGGGGGCTGCTGTCAAAGAGGAGTGGACTTACCCACATATGCCAACTATTCAGATAGGGTTGCCTACTCAGAGGAAATTAGTGGCTTCTAGAGAATTCTTTTCAGTGGGGAACCACTTAGCACTCCATCCCACCTTCCTCCAGCCTCGTTACAGCCGAGGGAACTCACCCGACAGGCTCACATGAGCAGAAAGTGCATGTCCAGAGGACACGCCTCAGCATGTGGTAACCTAGGTATTCTGATTGCTTTCATTTTGACCTCTCCAGATTAACAGGAGGTTTTTCACAAATGAGCCCCATTTGCTATATAAATTTGAGGATCACGGGCTTCCCCACCCTGTAAACCCTTCACACTCTAACATTTAACTAAAAGAAAAGATGGACAATGACAGATATTTTGCCTTTAAAAGAAAACAGAAAAGAGAAGAGAGAGAAAGAGAAAAGTATTTCCATTAGCAATTTTGGGAAGAAATTGCTCCACATTGTTGCTCTGACAAGGAATTTTCCCAGCATGTGCGTATCTTAAAAGTACTGCAAAACAATGTCTTAAAATGAACTGATTAGTATGCATGCTCTGTGGTCACATTTAAGTTCTATTTATAAAATCTATTCTGTTCCAGGCTCAGACAAACAAAACTGAGATGCAGCTGTGTAACACATTGATAATTTTCATTAGTTCTAAAAGCCTCAATAGAATTTGCAATTTTATTCATTACATCTAAATAATCCTGGAAAACCCATTGTGAAGATGACCTTTCACTTTTTCCCCCTTGGCCTCTGTGTGACTCGGCTGTGTGTGTGTGTGTGTGTGTGTGTGTGTGTGTGTATTAGGAAAGGAGGAGGGAGAAGAGATTTCTGCAAGAATGAAGAACAGAAAGAAAAATGGACGATGAGGTATAAAAGAGAAACAAGATCACCCATGTAGATTCTAGCACCACTCAAACTTGGGGAGTCTTGCCATCATTCCTGAAATGTGTACAAGTCCAGATTTCTGAAATCACTGTGTGATACTGTGAGAAAATGTGGTTTGTGTTCTAATTTGCTAGGAAGAAGTTTATGTTTGGATATGAAGGGATGAGGGTTCTCCCAGATAGAAAGCTGAAAGACAGGCCCAGGAGATATAAATGTTGCTGATTCACTCAACTTGAACCTGTTCTTGAAAAGCAAAACAGAGCCAGCTTTAACAGGAACATTTTTGGTGAGTGTTTTCTGCATGTGGATCCTAAAAACAATAACAATTAAAACATTCGCATCTCAGAATTCTGGCAGCCAGCCAATAAAAAACACAGAGCCATCTTTAGACAATTAATATAACAAAAATAAAATAAGAGGCATAATATGAAGTGTGAAAAATAAAGACAAACACTTGTAATTTAGCAGCTACTGACATGGTACCTTAATATTGACCAGGCAATTGCAAAGATAAAACCTAGGGTGTAAAGGATGTGAGGTACCTGTCTTAGATAAACACACATGTGTGGACACAAACACACTCAAGCACTTATCTGACAATTGCTAATTTGGGGCTGAAGATAAAGACAGTTATGAATTACCCATTACGTACATGTTAGCTTGCATATTTTATTTCCCTAGATCTGATTGGCCGGTATCTTAGGAAGGACTCTTCTTGGTGTCTCTGAGTGGTAGGAATGGATGGTGGCAAGGATAAATTCTGGGAAATACTCAGACAAGCAAAGTTAGCAAGGGTCTCACAACATTCAGAACTTTGCATATGACAATGTTAATTCTTAGCTCCAGACACTAGGTAGCATCAAGAATGTTTGTATTAGTGAAACAATGGAGGGCTTTCAATTATTTTAATTTTAACATGACATCTTTGGAAAATTTGTGTTCTTGATAATAAATTTTGGGAAATTCTGTTTTATCAAAATATATGTTTTACCAACCAATGGGAATAACAAAAATTAAAACTCAGGAAGGGCAAAGATATCTGTAGAATTGTTCACTTTGAATTAAGTTGGGGAGAGCCAATATGTAGTCTTATGGAGGACAGAGGGTGTCCTCTGAGAGAATAGGGATAGGAGAGAACTCAGAGAGACATAGTATCCAAGCAAGAAAAGGAAAAGAGAAAGAAACCCATACTCAGGGACATTTGACATTTGCCCGAGTTTAAGCCTTAGGTAGTATCACTTAAGATAGAGATTTGTCAACAACCTACAAATGTTCCAGAGTATTGCTGGTCAGGTTAAAGCCTGATCCCTGTTCCATATTTAGTAAAGACTGTGACTAATCGTGTGAAATCTTATCTCACTTCAAGCCTACTTTAGCCATTAATTCTTTTTTCCCCTTTTATTGAAAATAGATTCTTTTTTCACATAATACATCCTGACTATGGTTTCCTCATCTTTTTCTCCTTTCATTTTCTCCCCCATCTCCCCTCCCATCCATATCCATTCCCTTTCATTACAAAAGATCAAGCTTCTAAGAGATAATAAAATTTAACAAAAAAAATATAGTAAGCTAAAACAAAAACTATCACATCAGAGTTGAGTAAAAGGAACAAAAAGAAAAGACTCAAGAGAAAGCACAAGAATCAGAGATTCACTCATTTGCACACTCGGGAATCACGCAAAAATTCTGAATTGGAAGCCATAATATATATGCAAAGGACCTGGGGCAGACCTATGCAAGCCATGTGCATGCTGTTTCATTCTTTATGTGTTCATATGAGCTTGGATTACACTGATTTAGAGGCTCTTGTTTTCTTGGTGTCCTCCATTCTCTCTGGCTCTTAAACTCCTTCAGTCTCCTCTTCCATGGGGTTTTATGAGCTCTGATGGGAGGGATTTGATGGAGACATCCCATTTAAAGCTGACCTTTGCAAGGTCGCTCACTCTATGCATAGTGGGGGGTCTCTGTATTTGCTCCCATCTGTTGCAGGAGGAAACACCTCTAATGATTAGCCATAATAGATTGACCAGACAACACAATTTGAGGAATCTGAAGCAGTAAGAAAATATCAAAGATGACATGTTATGGGAAATTTCATCATTTCTGAGTGTGAAAGGCACATTTAGCAAAACCCTAAGGCCGTTGTGTGCAAAGAGCAATAGGAATAGAAGTCATCTCACTGACATCCAAGCACATCAGTCACAAAGTAGAGACTTTCAACTATTTTGCCTCCATGAAGATTCACAGATGAAGAATACTTATATAGTAAGAACTCTACTCAGAACATAGCTATGACAATAGTCACATCTCTAAATAACATAAAATAATTCTTTGGGGTTGGTGTTACATTATCACCATAGTAAGGCTATATTTGAGGATGTTATCAGCAGCAATTCCAGCCAAATAAGATCATACGAGCTGTCTTAGTTAGGGTTTCTATTGCTATGATGAAATATCATCACCAAAAAGCAAGTTGGGGAGGAAAGAGTTTATTTGGCTTACACTTTAGTATTGCTGTTCTTTAT
Source organism: Peromyscus californicus insignis (assembly GCF_007827085.1). NCBI lineage: Eukaryota > Metazoa > Chordata > Mammalia > Rodentia > Cricetidae > Peromyscus > Peromyscus californicus. The sequence goes on along the minus strand of NW_026294551.1, from coordinate 85,132,285 downwards.
TGAAGGAAGTTAGGACAGGAAGTCAAGCAGGGCAGGATCCTTGAGGCAGGATATGATGCAGAGGCCATGGAAGGGAGCTGCTTAATAGCTTGCTCCCTTGGCTTGCTCAGACTGTTTTTTTCTAGAACCCAGGACCACCAGATGCACGGATGGCACCATCTGTAATGAACTGGGCCCTCCCTCATTTTTTTACTAAATGAGAAAATGCCTTACACCTGGATCTCATGGAGGCATTTCCTCAATTGAAGCCTCCTTCCTCTCTGATGACTCTAGCTTGTGTCAGGTTGCGTACAAAACCAGCCAGTACAACTGGACCCCTTGTCAGCTTGACACACAAACACATCACTATTATGTTACAACCCTTCCTTTCTTATTCATTCCCAAGATCTCACATTAAAAAATGTAAATAACTTAAAAAGTCCCACAGTCTCTACAGGTTTGTGCCCATTAAAATTTCAGTCTCTTTAAAATACCCAATCTCTCTTTAAAAAAATCCAAATCTCTTTTAAAAGATCAAAGTCTTTCATATTTGGGCTCCTGAAAAAAAAATTAAATTAAATACTTTCTCACTTCAAGAGGAAAAAAATCAGGGCGCACTCACAGTAAAATCAAAACTAAACCAATCTCCAATCATCCAATGTCTCGGATCCACTCATGATCAAGGAGCTTGGGTCACTTCTCTAGCTCTGCCCTCTGCAGCACACACAGCTTGTTTTATTTATTTATTTATTTATTTATTTATTTATTTATTTATTTATTATTATTATACATAGTGTTCTGTCTGCATGTGTCCTTGTAGGCCAGAAGAGGGCACCAGACCTCATTACAGGTGGTTGTGAGCCACCATGTGGTTGCTGGGAACTGAACTCAGGACCTCTGGAAGAGCAGCCAGTGCTCTTAACCACTGAGCCATCTCTCCAGCCCCACAGCTTGTTTTCTAGGCTGCAGCTGGCTCCACTCTACTGCTGCTGTTGTTCTTGGTGGTCATCCCATGGTGGTGGCATCTCCAAAACACCGGGGTCTTCTGAAGCAACTGGCCTGGACTTTCACCAACAGCTCTCTTCATGGTGCTATGTCTCAACTTCCCTGAATGACCCCTTTCACTCCTGGGTCTATCAATTGCCACTGAGGCTGCACCTTCACTAATGGCTTCTCCTGGCTTCTCAGAGTACCAAGCCTCAGCTTCTTTTCAGGATCCCTTCATGCCTTCAAAATCAGTACCAACTGGGTGACTCTTACACATTACCAAGTCTGGCTGCCAGTATGAGACACAACCTCAGCCAGTTCTGGAAAACATAACTTCTCTGTGCTCTCAGGAAATACTTCCCAGAAGAATTTCACCTCAAGGATGCTAGCCTTTTCTCAATTACTGCTAATTTCTTAAGATCCAGGCTAACCAGCATCAATTGTCCCAGTAATGCAAACATTTCACTTCGATGGTCCTAATATCTTGTTAATCACAGCTGATTTCTGCCCCAGCTGACCAGAATGACAGACTCTTAATTCAAAATAGCACATGGGCCCTGATAGTCTTTAAACTTCCCTCTGAAGCTTCACAAGCTAGGCCTCCATCTCCTGTACCACTATTAATATTCTTATGTTCCATGCTCCTAAAGAACATTACACAGAGCTCCTAATAATCAGTGGTTCTTCTATCCAAATGTTTCAATATCCTTCCACAATCTTCCCCAAAACATGGTCATGTTGGCTATAGCAATACCCCACTCCTGGTAACAATTTGTCTTAGTTAGGGTTTCTATTGCTCTGATTAAACACCATGACCAAAAAACAATTTGTGGAGGAAAGGGTTTATTAGGCTTTCACTCCAACATTGCTGTTTGTCACTGAAGTAAGTCAGGACAGGAACTCCAACAGGTCAGGATCCCAGAGGCGAAAGATGATGGAGAGGAGCTGCTGACGGGCTTGCTCCCCTGGCTTGCCTCAGCCTGTCTTCTTACAGAACCCAGGACAACCAGCCCAGGGATGGTACCCTACCCATCATAGGCTGGCCCCTCCCCCATTAATCACTGTTTGAGAAAATGCCCTACATCTGCATCTCATGGGTGCATCTCCTCAATTTAGGGTCCTTCCTCTCTGATGACTCTAGCTTGTGTACAGTTGACACAAAACCAGCCAGTACATGGGCCTGTATTTATTGTGGTAAGTCTCTGTAGGTACAGCTATTGATTTGGTTTGGTGAGCTATTAGAGTGTGGTCGCTGCTGGGACTGAATGAGTAACCTTCAAAGGTCCGTATGTAAAGTCTTGGTCCCCAGGAAGGCAGCACTGATAAGTGCTGTGAGTATTTACATGAGACGGTTAGACATCATTATGTCACTGAAGGTATGCTTGCAAAGGAAACTGTGGTATCCTATCCAGTATCTCCCCATCCCTCTCTCCCTGTTGGATGTAATGTAAATGGTTAGCTGTGACATAAACCTTCCCATCATTGCCATCTGTTTCTCTCAACAGAGGTCTGAAACAATGAAGGTCTTTCCTGACATGCGAAAGGCACTTTCAAACTGACAACCAAACAATCCTTAGACATTTCATTGAAGTCACGAGAATTTGACTGATATACCAGCTTATTATTAAAAGAACATTGAGTAAGACTTCATGAGCCCCTCTTCCATCCCTATTGGCCACTGGGAGAGGGGAAGTGATTTCTCTTCAGAGATTTGGGCACTAGGCTACCCATGATCCAGTAGATGGTCACAGCACCAATGCACACATCAACAGCACTAAATAGACTGAGCATTACATAACAGAAAGAGAGGGAGATATTAAGGTGACAGGGGAAAGCGGGACAGGTGATGTCAAGAATTGGAAGGGAGACAATGGGAGGTAGACTGAATCCAAACATATTATACAGCATGTATAAAGCAAATAAAATTTAATAAATCAAAAGCAGTGAATCGGTATATTTAAATAAATTCTAATACAGTTGGAATCAAGTACTCCATATAAAATCAAAAATAAATTCTGTCAGATTTTTAAAATTGGTCAATTCATTATATAACTTTGAAACTGTAGAGTGGGCTATAAATTATTTATTGCTGGCATGGGCTGTACCTACTATCCTTATCAACATAAAGTACTTAAGCTTTCCATTTACAAATTGCAGACCTTGTGAACGATTCAGCTGACCACTCACTTCAGCATTTACTTTTACTATAACTTTACTTTTAAGAAATTAAAGAAGTAACTTTCTTGTAATGGGAGTGTTCCAGGTAGAAAGTAATAAGGTGGAAAAGAGTTTAAGTTTGATGAATGTTGCTGACGCTAAACAACAACCTAGGTGTGCTATTAATTAAGGATCGGATAATCTGTGAGCTACTGAAGATGATTCTGAGGGAACAAAAGCATCCCTAAGCCAGCTACACTTTCAGTTTGCAGCCTTGTCATAGATGACAAGTCAAATAAAGTGGGAAAAATGGAGGTGACATGGCCACAGAATCAACTCCCCAAGCTAGAGCTATTAGAGATTTAAGCACCTTGAGAATTCACTCCAATTACTTTCTGTTTGTTACAATGGCAAAATTAATCTCGAATTATGTCAGTTTTGAATTATTGAGACATTTTCAAGAATATACCCTTGGCATAAAATGAGACTGCCTGGCACACACATTTCAGCCTTCCTGAAAGGCATTAACTATCCAGCCAGCTCAACAAAAATGAGTGCTGTTCTGCACAATGAGGGAACAATGAGGACAGGTAACATCTATTGCTTATCATGTGCTTAGCATTTATGAAGAGTTTATACACAGTCCTTTCATATCATCCCTAACAACACTTCACTGATGTGTGTACTGTATTGTGCATGTTTTATAAGGGGCTATCTAAGATTAAAAACATGAATATCCCTGCTTTATAACACACACTTTTCCAAACAGGTTCTGTGTATCTAGAACATCTGCCCCCCACCATATGTGCATTCATGGGTGTGTGTGTGTGTGTGTGTGTGTGTGTGTGTGTGCGCGCGCAGTGTGCGTGTGCGTGTGCGTGTGCGTGTGCGTGTGTGTGTGTGTGTGCTGTGTGTGTGTGTGTGTGTGTGTGCTGTGTGTGTGTATGTAGGTGTACTCAATTGTATAGGGCCAGATTTTGGTGTTGGGAAGTTTTCTCAATCCACTTCTACATCTTATTTTTTTGAGACGGGATCTCCCATTAAACAGAAGATCACAATTTTTTCTAGACTAACTAGCCAGAAACCCCTGGAATCTATCTACCTGTATATGCCCCAAGCTCAGGATATAGCTAAACACTAGCAAACCTGGCCTTTTTTTTTTTTTGCATTGATTCTTTTGATTCTGGGGATCTGAGCTCAGGTCTTCATTTGTGCAACAAGCACATTGTCCCCTAAGCCATGTCCCCAGACCCACAATTAAGTCTGTTTAAAAAAAAAAATAATAATGCATGGTGCTCAGCTTAAACTCAGGGCCTTGTGCATGTCAGGAAAGTACTCTACCACGAAGCCACATCACCTAGCTGCAAGGCATCCACTTTTAACCACATAGCACTACATTAAAGCAGAGCAAAATGCAAGTACCTGCAGGTTTGTCTACTGCCTTTGTTTTTTGAACTTGCCTTGATTCAACAAAGCTTGTTTTTGATGTGTTTATAACGCTAAAGAAAATTGTAAATTACTGTGCAGACTGTTATTTCTTTAATTCCATAAGAAGAAGATAATAAGGATAATGAGGACGGTTCCTTTTGTAATTCCAGTGTGATATTTTTGTGGGTGGTTTTCAAAGCACATGGTATGCAATTAGAGATAATGTGGATGGCTCCTTGTTTTCCGGGCATGTGCCATCCACTGGGCCTTTGCTGAGAGTGCTTGATATGCTTGCCATAGGAATGGATGTGGACATTGCGTTTGCCTCTCAAGTTTGAGAGCCCTTAGGATTTTGGCAAAGGCCCATGGCCTCAGATGACTTGTAATGGAGATCTGCAAGGAGGAGTCTCTATTATATTTTAAATACAGCTTTTTGCTCCTGATAGTATTTCCCTTTTTTCTAAAACTCCTTTCCTGTACTTAAAAATTGCCAGAGTAATCAGGAAAGAGACTCTTGAAAAGCAGCCGGCTAGCTCTCCTTATTTATTCTCTAGCCATGACTTTCATCATAACTTTTCAGAAGGCACATCAGGAGAGCTATTCTTCCTGCCAGGGCAGTTAAGCTCAGCAGAAGCAGATGTCCAGCCATGTAATTTCTGCCCCAGTATCACTGATATATTATTGGGAAACATCAAATCAGATGAGTACTGGAAAAATTCAAGCCTACTCCACAGTCTCTTGATTAGACCTATGCTCCTAATGTTAGATTTATGTTAACCTCTAGCCATCACATAACCTAACCTTTGTCCTTGTATTATGGAAAACTCTGATTTTTCTTTTCCTATGGGCCACTCAAAAGTGCTTTCATTTGCTAGAATGGGTCTATTTTTTTTTTTAACTATTCTTTTGCCCTTTCTCATCTTATATTACTGTTGATTCCTGTCTTTGCTAAAATAATTTGACATGTACATTTTCAATAGGATTAAATTTTAGACTTTTTTTATTTTAGCAAAACCAAAAAGGACAACAGCACGTGCTCGCCAGCGCCGGCACACACACACACACACACACACACTTACTTCAGACTGCATGCTCTTGCCATGCTTGCACACATCTGCACACACTCAAACCAATGCCTTTTTATACAAAGATACACATCTTGCATTAGTCCCATAAGCCTTTCTTACTGAGTCTCTCTCACCTCAACTGCTATTTGACTCCTTCCCATCAATCCTCATTGCTTTGGTAGATGAACTCTGATGACAACATCTCATGTAACAGAGTCTTTTCATGACACTGAGATGCCTACATAGAGCACTCTCAACCAATAAAGCCTATGTGTGAGTGGAAGGAAAGATAAAAACAGATCATGTATCTTCTCTTAAAGCATACCTATTCTAAGCTAATTCTCTCAGCCAGCCATTCCATGTCTACTATGCTCCTAATACTTATCTCCAGTCTCATCCTTTATGGGATTTTCTTAATAAAGTCAATTGTAAATAGTCAATACAACAATATTGCAAAAGAGATGATCATAAACAAATGTCAGTGAATCATGCATGCTTCCAAGAAAATGAAAAATAAAACAGAGGCTTGGTGAGCACATGAACCAAGAGCTAAGTGATGAACCTCTATGAAAATTGTAGACTTCGGGAAGGGTCTTTGGGGTCTTTCAAGGGTCTAAGAGAGAGATTTGCAGCAAATTCCTCTTAACTGAAACATTCTCTCTCTAAAGAAGTTTAAGTTTGTTAACATTCAGGAAGTTCTAAAAGGACTCTTGTTAGAACCCAAGATATAAACAATTTGCAAATCTCAGGAAAGCCTTGAGATTTTCTATGACCCACAAGGCTTCTCTCTCCACAGGTTGTATAAGCGCAGGAAGGACTGTTAAAGAGAAGAAGATACTCTGATCTGTTGAATTGTCAATAAGGCATGCAAAAACTCTGGTCATCCAGTTTTTGTGAGTTGTCACCCATGCTGGGAATGGGAGTTTGGTCATGTAGCTCCCTTTGAATCATCTTTGTTCCTTACCTATACTCCTACAATAAAGCCCCCTAAATTCATTGGCTCACCACCTTGTAGTTTAGTAATACTGTTATTTTCTTCTGACCTTAGTTACTTATTTGGGGTGGGCAGATGTTTGTGCACATCTCCTCAGGAACAGTGTCACACAGCACAGTTGGTACTGGTACAGGAGTGGAGAGAATCAAAGTTAAATTGAGAATGATTGGTTATATGACCCCTGAAAGAGGTGCTGAGACACAAATCTGGTCTGTACAAGGGTGGGGCATCTGCGGGAGAAATCAGGGTATGGCTACCTGTCCCATGTGATATGAAGTGAGTTGCCTCCTAACTGTAGTTGTGGTTGTATCTCCCTGGGATGGATAAGAGGACATGCAATAAAGGTTGAGATGTTTGAGAAGGAAACCTGTGTTTGGAATCTCAGGCTGGCCAACTCTTTTTAATTATGATGAGGTGGCTTATCACCTTGAGGAGTGGAGATCACCTCATGACTACAGGATATTCCCAACAGCTGAGGGGTTTAATAATGTATTACAGTTCCTAAAAGAAACATAGATAAGATGATGGTTTCCTAAGCAGGCTGTGATAGCAGGTGTGAAGACCCCTGCTATGGGAGGTAAGATATACAATGGAGGTTCATCTCCCTTCTATGGAAGAACTTGCTTGATTAAGGGAGAAATTTCGACTGCATAATGGAATGTGGCTGCTAGCCTTCATGTTAGCCTCTGACATGGGAAAAAAATAAAAGTGAGGATGAGAGAGAAGTATTGCCTTGTTACCTCTAATATCTGGGGCCCCCCAAAGGTAAGGAGAATGTAACTCATGTTTTTGTTAAATTGCCCTTCTTGAAATCCAAAATGGTAAAACATGGAGGAGAGGCCAATGATAAGGGAAGAAACCAAAAACAAAGTGGGAGTAATAAAAGATACCCCTCAGGTCTGACCTTTAGCGAAAAGGAAGAGAAAGGCCATGGTTAAGCATGCTGATGAGGACATTGAACATGGCCTGGTGGAAGAGACTAACTGTGACAGTTAGGGAACGTCCTGTCTTTCATAAGCTTGAATTGGGAAATAATTTTGAATGATAGGATGGTTTATTGGATTACTAGATGTGGGGGAACATGAGGATCAGTCCATGGACATACTGTTGAAGTAGAAACCCCCAAGTTACACAATGCTGAACACTTCTTGAGACAATGGTTGCATAACCTGAGGAAACACCAAAGAAGCCAGCTAGGGATAGATTGGTTTCTAGAAGCCATTGGGGATACCTTTTGGTTTTTGATGAAAAACAAAAACAAAAATGAAATGTATCTCAGAGAAACTGATCATAATTAAAATTTGTGAAGACAGTTGAAAACGCTACTAGTGTACACGTGTGTGTGTGTGTGTGTGTGTGTGTGTGTGTGTGTGTGTGTGTGTGCTCGTGAGTGCATGCATGTGTTTGTGTGCATGAGTGTGTGGGTGTGTGTAAATAACTACCTTCACAAAATAGGTGATAATTACAATGGGTTTTGAAAAAATGCTAAGATTTAGACAGAGTAAATATAGTAGTAAAAATAGGTGGAAGGGGACCACATCTGTGGTAAAGAAACCCATGCACAGGAAGATTGGTTTAGCTGTGGAAGGTAGGTTCCTCTGTGACCAAAGAGTGCTTTGTCATAACTCAATGATCAGAAATTAGAGAATATGAAGCTTAACAGCGCTATGAAAAGGTTAGAATGACAGAGGAAAAAAAAAAACGTTGAATGGGTCAGCTGAACCATGGGTGCTTTGGGGGTCAAGAAATTGACCCAATCAGAGCTGTGATTTCAAAGGGTTTCTTTGACACTGGATAATTGGATTGGAATGAGTTGGTAGAACTCAGGGAGAAAAGCCAGTTAGGAGGTTCTTAAATCTTTAAGCAGAATGGACACATAAACTTAACAAAGGTATGACTGGATAGACTGTAACAGAGAATAGAGTCAAGAGGAATCTTAAACGTGGAACTGGCCATCAGAACCCTTTTAACCATGCTTGTTAAAATCAAGTTTCTAATAGAATGCACATGAGTGGGAAACCGACCTCCTAGGGAAACCAGGTGTCTGGCTAACCATTTCTCCTTCCAGGAAGGCTCCATCTCAGGTTGAACTGGATCTGATTCCCTGATTTCTGCAGCCCGAGACTGTCTAGTAGAAAAGCAAACAGTACAGCCAATTGTGCCCAGAAGCCATCATATTCAAAACTGGTTCTCATTTTCATCCTTTATTATCATTTCTGTCTCTTCAACCATTTTAATATATATGTAGACTATAAACTATAAACTATATTTTATGCATGAACATAGTCTGTATTATATTTTGATAAATACAGTAATATGTGTTTTAATAAATAATGACACATTCTGATTCATTATATGCTATTAATATCAAGAAAATATTTTCTAAGACTGTTTTATTATTTTCTTTTTTAGAGATATTTATATTTTTAACTGTCTTTTATATATATCCTAGTTGCACAAATGGGAAGCAAGAACATAGAGGCAATGTGCTCCCAACAACTTTATTTTAGGCTGGGGTTAGCCAACTATGGCCTATGAGTTAAGAATAGCTTTTACATTTTTAAATGGTTGAAAAAAAATCAAAAGAAGAATAATATTTCAAGATACATAAAAATTTTATGAAATTCTAATTCCAGTGTACCAGAAATAAAGTTTTACAAAAATGTGGTCATTCATTTATACACATGACTGTTTCACACGATAATGACACAGCAGGGACTGTAAGGCCTGGATTGCCTAAAATATTTCCAGGGCCCTTCGGAGAAGAGGTCGGCTGACCTCTACTGCAAGGGCCTAGTGTGCAGTCTGTGAGTGGACAGTTGTCTGATGTATTGGGAGCTTGTCAGAAATGTAAAACCTCATGACCTGTCTGCCACCTACAGATGAGGACCTGCATGTACTTGGTCCCTGGGTGGAGCACGTGTCTGTGAAAGTCCAACAAGTGATGTTGGAGCACGAAGGCACTGCCTCTGGGGTCCCACCTGTAAGAGGCAGGGGGAGATGCAACCAGAGAGAGGTTTGCATGTCTGTAAAGCCCCAAGGATGGTGACACTGTTCTCCTGACAAATTGTGAAGAATACCAGTGGACTACTCTCTACTTGAGACCCTTCCTGTTTCACAGGGTTCTCGCTGGTCATTTCAAATGTGACAAATTCTTTCTCCCTTCTCTGAACCCTTTTGCTGCACAATGTGCTCCCTTTGTGTGTATCATATATAATGATATCAGGCATTAGCAGACACTTCAAATGGAAGGAGCTCTTTATCTTACTAACTTAATGGCCACGTCTATTTCCCAAACTTACCAAGCCACATTCCCACCTCAGAGCTTTTTTTTACACTCTTTATCTCTGGGGCTTGTGAGGCAGTGAGGCCATTCAGGACTCTTCCCCCAATCTCCTCCAGTCAGCAATGCATCCAGTAAAGATGCTTTCCAAAATACCTTCGCATCTCAACTCCATCTCTCCCCTCAACTTACGTTCTGTAGTCTACTTTACCTGGGGGATTTGCAATTTGCATATTTACCCCAATGCCTTCCTTCTCCAGTTAGACCAAAAGCTCTATCATGGCAGAGACATTGTTTTTAAGCATTTATTAGCTGAACATATATGGTGTACTGGCTTCTAGGATTAGAAAACAGAAAAAAGTACCAAGGAAAATATCCCAGACTGACTAGGCATTCAATAGGTAACTAAAGAACAAATAAACTAACAAGTCATTTTTCCTCAATTTGATGCAACGATTATACCTGGTATTGTGTAAAACGTATTATGCCCATTGTTGTTAAGCAAAGTATGTATATAACACTATTCAATGACAGTCCATACTCATAGAATACTATGTGTCAGGCACTAGAAATCAATATGACTATAATTCTCATTTTAAGCTCCAGGGAAACTGAGACCTAAGGCAGTTACAGTGTTTAAAAAACAGTTCAGCATGTTTATAGATCCAGGCAGTTTATCTTCAAGAATCTGCAAAAAATAGCTATCACAATGTCCCTTTTCAAATGGAATTTAAAGTCAGTAAGTTTTGTGTGGTACAGTACCACCATATTTACTTGTAAGACGCTTAAATATCCAATCATTTTACTAAAACCACCCATTAATAAACAAGCCAACAAAGAAACTGAAGGGAATTATAAGAAAGATGCACCCACACAAAGTAAATGATGGACAGAATTATAAGATTAGATATAGGTGAACCATAAGTAAGAACAGAAATGGTCTTTGCGGTGTCCTCTGATTGCTTCACAAACTTGACAATCTCTCCACCAATTCCATTGAGGGGATGGAGATGATCTGATGGCTATCATTTCTCAGTGTAGAGTCAACTACCTTGAATTTTATCTTTTAAAGAATGAAGTCATATACAGCACACCTTCTAGATTCATCCACCATGTCACAAACAGCAGGATATTCTTTTGTAAAGGACATCTAACTAGGTTAAAAAAAGCCAGACATAGAAGAAAAAATACTGCATGATGTCACTTCTATGAGAATCTTAGAAGCTGTCAACTGTGTGGTAGTTACAGGGGTTAGAAGAGGATAATGCCAATGAAAGGGAAGAATCTACAGTTGTATAGGTTGAACAGTTCTCTAAATCTGAACTACAGGGTATTTGATATAATTTATAACAGTCCATTTGCATCATCAACTTGATTAAATTTAGATTCACCAGGTGATGATGTACATATATGCTTGTGTCTGTGAAGGGCATTTCCAGAAATAATTCACCAAGGATGGAAGATTTCCCCTGAATGTGGACAATACCCTCCAATGGAGAGGGATGAAAAGGACAAAGGAAAAAGTTATCTGAGCTTCAGCATTATCTTTCTTGCTCCCTGTCCACCATTGCATGAACTGCTGTGTTCCATCATGTCCTTCCCTGAAATTACACAGACTGATGTCTCTGAAATCATGAGCCAAGATCAATGTTTCCTGTCTTAAATTGTCCATGTCAGTTATTTTGATCACAGTAACCAAAAGTAGCTAATATAAAGCTGAGTTTTATATATTTCTCTAGCTTAAAAAAAATATGCTGGAGTTTTAACCCCTAGTACCTCCAAACATGATCCTATTTGATTAAAGTGTCTATTCAAATGAAATCAGTCAAAATTAAGCCCCACTGGATTAGGATAGGTAAGGATCTACATGCCTGGTGTCTTCACAGACAGATAGCTATTTAAAGAGACACCTAAGTAAAGTATATGTGAGGTCAAGAACAGATACTGAGGTAATGCCACTATAGCCTAAAGAATGCCAATATCCATGGGCATACCTGGAAGCTGGGAGAACAAGGATGGGTATAAGAAGGAACCGTGCAAGCACCTTGATTTGCGACTTGTCTTTGGAACTTTAAAACAATCAATGTTTTAGACACCAAACAAAAGCAATCCTGGAAAAAAAAAAACACACTGGTGAAAGAGCTTACCACCAGAGTGAGACACGGGCTTTTAGGAGGTAATATCTGTCCATTTGATACTTGTAGATTCTTATGTAATGAACAAAATTCTGAGGTCAAAGATGACAGAGATTGAAGGGGGTGATTTCCTTATGCCTAGCAAGATGTATTTAAAAGTGCTAGCTGAAGGAACCATGAATGGCTGACCAGATCAGCCATATTCAGCCTAGTTTGGACACTCCTGACCATGGTCCAATCCTCTAATATTCATTTAATGATGGGGACTCTTCATTTTCCGTTCCCACCCTGTCTTCTCTCCATTAATAAAGATAGTATGGCCTTGTATGGGACAAGAATTGGCAATTAGGCTGACAGAACAGAACAGAGGGCCTAACGACACACCAGACGCTAGTGAAAAAAGTAACATTTCCGTCACTTTATTACACACAGAAAACATGTGGAAAAATTGAAAAAAAAAATGGATCCTAAATACACAGCTCAGTGTCAAATCAGTTCAACAGCCTAGACATGAAAGGGAAAAAAGCATAGTATTTAGAAGATAATAGTTAAGTAAACATACATGCACAGGTAATGGGGAGACCTCTCTATATGTGGGGGATTCACTACAGTTACAGGCATCCAGTTATACATTTCATATCCCTGATGTATGTACATGCAATCTTCAAACCTATAGTTCTTTTACTAAACATATAGCCACGAAAAACTTGTGAGTCAGGAATTGTATTTTAAAATGTTGATAGCAACTCTGTTTGCAAGAGAAATCCGTGAAAAATAGAAACAATCAAAATCTTCATCAAGAGTAAGACATAGGACCATGTGGCACATTTACATGATGGGATAAGTGACCCACAGCTACGCATCACAGAACTGAGAAGTCAGCAATAGAATGTTGGAAGAAAGAACTAAGGCACAGGGGAAATCTCACTTGTAAGTTTTAAGTACTTCTTATTGAAGGGGAGACTGAAGGGTGTTATCATTAAGGAAGCACACCTAGAGGGAAGATTAAAAATAAAATCCAAGGATTGTCAGATATAAAGTTCAGAATGGTTGATAATAGGGGAAATCATGGAGGAGAGAGAAGACACATTGAAATCTTTTATATGTGATAATGCTCAAGTTCTCGTTCTTGTACTGGGTGCAGTATAATATCATTTTGTCCTTTAAATAACATGCATACACTTTCATGCAAAAGGGTGTACACTATATCTCAAAATGAAGAATTTGGGGAGAACATGTCATGCCATGTTTAAAGTATGTAAACTAGTCACTATATTTAAGCACCAATATTTTATTAATATAATTTAAAAAATGATTACCAGTATAATTAGTTCATGTTTTCTCAATCTAGACATCTGGTCCCTTGGAATTTTCCCCAGGATTTTTATTGGGCAATGTACCTTCTAAGTAACTAAATGTATTTCTGGAGATTTATTTATTTGTGAGATAAGTTTGTGGTGTGCTTTATATTAGTTTTCCTTAATGTTTAACTTTTTTCAAAAAAAAATAATTTTTGTTGTTTTAACTGTCCCCCTCTAGCATGAGCAAAGGGTCATACTTCAGGCAGAGGATGCTACTGCTGCTGCTCACTGACCAGCTCCAGCTCATAATTCAGCAAGCCTGTGCACAGATGGGAACCACTTCAGAAGCCTGACAGAAAAATCACATGCATCTCACATATCCCTTTACCTGAATTCAGAGGGCACTTGCAAGCACAGGAATAATACAAGGGAAGGAGCACTAAAGACTTGCTAACACATGGGTGCCTTTTGTTGGAGGGATCGTCTTTCCGAGCCACATTTCCTCGAGTCCAGATACAGTTGATATTTTCAAAAACATCACAAACCAAGACACGTGGCAGCTGATTGAAAAAGGCGGCGGCGAGGCCGACCAACAGAAAGTACATCTGCTTTCCACCTCACAGATTAGGAGAAGTTCGGCTGCCTCAGAGAAAACAGGAGACCAAACCCTTCAGAGAGTTTTTCAAGTGAGAGTCACATCAGGTTCGTCAACAGCCTTGGAGAATAATGCAGTTAGAAAAAGCATTAAGGCAGCAGGATGGATGAGAAAGCGAGCGGCATGTGCTCAGCACAATGGGGCAGAATACAAATGACCCTGTTACCCAACAACCAGCAAAGGGCTACTCATATTTCTAAGAAGTCATCAGCTAGCTGGTCAAGCACATGCTTAAAGTGAGAGCTGCCCAGGTCAACATCTTTGTTGGTGTCTTGATTAGATTGTAATTCGGATAATAAATAGCAGTTCTGACTTGAAACGAAAATACTGCCAAGAACAGAAAGGGCTAGAAAGACTTCTCAGAATGATTAGCTCCTGTATTTGTCCATCTGCCTGAGTCATGCGTCAATCCACCTATCCAACAACCCTTTTTTTCTTCCTTCTTTCATTCAGCTCTTCACTTATTAAATGTTATCTGGGGGCAGAGAAATGGCTCACCAATTAAGAGCACTTAACTACTCTTCCCCCGTCTGTGGGTTCAGTTCCCAGCACCCACATGAAGGCTCACAACTTTCTATAACTCCAGTTCCAGGGGATCTGATGCCTTCTTAAGGTCTCTTTTGGAAGTGAATTCACACCATACACATACATACAAATACTCATAGACATAAAATAAAAATAAAGAAATATTTTAATAAGCATCTGAGTATAGATATGGGACCAACCTGCATTAAATTAAAAAGAACATTGAACTAAGGCAGGACTTGCCTTGAGAAAGTTCATAGTACATTTTCATTCTTCAGTCTTGCAGATGGCTCATTACTAGTCATGAGGGTCTGTCCTTCTAGGAGAATGTTTAGGATTGTTTTTAGCCCTTATTCACTTGATTCTAATAGTACACAACCCTTGCCCCTCTCCACCACAAACAGTTATAATAACTGAAGATGCTGTAGTAACTGAAGGAATTGGTCCTGATTGAAAGCCCCTGCCTCAGCAGAGAATATTATGTCCCCACATATTTGTGATATAGTATGAGAAGTTCTATGATTAAAGAACATTGAATGAATTATGTGAGGGGAGAGAGAGAGAGAGAGAGAGAGAGAGAGAGAGAGAGAGAGAGAGAGAGAGAGAGAGAGAGAGAGGGAGGGAGGGAGGGAGGGAGGGAGAGAGAGAGAGAGAGAGAGAGAGAGAGAGAGAGAGAGAGAGAGAGAGAGAGTGAGAGAGAGAGAGAGAGAACATGATATTCTAAAGCTTTTAACCTTCAAATATCCAGTGAGGATACACAGAGACACTCTGATCTGTGTCTAAGAGAAAAGGTAGACATTGTCTCATAAATAGTAAAAGTACAGATAGTATTTTCATTTCCAGGTTAGCACATTTCTGGTTTAATCTATGATTATAAGGAGTATAAAATCCTTGGTATTTCCCAACATGTAATATAGTGCTGTAGTGTTCTTTTCAATGGAAGAGTGGCAGCTATATATTCATTCATTTAACAAATACTACTGAACACTAAACACATCTTATCTGTTTCCAGGTTCGGAAGACATGAGAAAACAAAAAAGATGCAGTATTAGAACTTGGAGACATGGAAGTGCAATGGAAATTAAATAAGCTAGAAAATAATTTCAATGATTTATAAAATTTCTGAGTAAAGAGTGTAACATTATAGAATGTTTCTGAATGGCCTTTTAATAATCAGTCTCTTATCTGACTTTGGAACTGGTGCTCCATAAATAAGTGAGATATATAAACAGATGGCCATTAAATGCTTCAGTAATGTATATAAAAAGTTGTTGGAGACCCTGTGGAAAAAGCCTGCCAATGTCAGAGATCTGGAAAACATTTTATAAACATGTGATATTGGACCTGGCTTTCAAAAACAAGTCCATTGCTTGCTGAAGGGACAACCGAGATAGAGCATAAGAACCTAGGATGCCAGGAGATCCAAGTCTGCACTGAGATTAGAGAAACAGGGATATGACCATGGATAATGCTTTGATACTCTTTCAATAAGTATGGCAGGTCACTCAGTTCACTAGATACTGACAGGATAAATGACAATGACAAAGCTCAAATACCCCTCCAAACAGCTCACACACACACACACACACACACACACACACACACACACACACACACACACACGTACATGCTCCTTCTGAATGCACTTAAACCCAAGAAGAAATTCTATAAACAGTACTCCTTTCTCAATCTGGATATTAGGTCTTATCCTATTGAGTAGTCATTATTGAGTCATGAACTCAAGTAGCCCTTGTGGCACATACTTGGATGTAAATTTTGAGAATCCCTTTGTCTGTACAGACTGGAAAATGCCAGTAGATGGAAACTGTGTTGTACGCTCTCGGACATACTTTCATCTAGACTACAGCATACACTATAGAAACAGTAATGCTGAGATCAATGAGGGGTCAGGGCTTAGTTTCCTTTATCAGAGCAAATAACAGGAACTGGGGGGCCTATGGGAAGTTGCTGCTATTCACGATGTAAACAGTTTCTAGAAAATAAATGACATTGGCACATCCACACAGCAACATTTTCATCTCGACCAAAGTTGTCTGTCTCTCACTGCATGGTCAGAAGAACAATTGGATCCAGCAATAGACATACAGAAGAGACTAATTAGCAGGCATTCAGCATACAACACTGCATGTCACACAAGCTATGAAAGGCTCTCAGAGCTGTTGATCATGTTCACAGTCAGAAGCCTGGGGCTGCTGGGTATCCCGGCAGCCTCGCCCTTCATGCTTCTCTTTGCCCAGGCTCTGCTGGGTGCTCTCAACCCACAGAGGTTTTCAGAACCAATATCTCTGGAACCCCACAAGTATTTGTCTGTTAAGAAAACTGAAGGACAAGAAAGCAACCAGCGCTGGTCTTTTAAAATGCATAACTCAGTGTAGTCTGAGCGAGAAAAAAAAAAAAAAAAAAAAAAAGAGCTGGGCTGCTGCTAAAGGCAGGATTCAGGGTTAGAATCATTCTTGACTATGCGGACTCTATTAAAGAAAAGAACACAGTTCTATGATGTACAGAAACAACCACAGGGTATAGACTGGATGAGCCTGTAGTCCATGCTTCCCACTAAGACTTGCAGGAGGAACACAGTCTTCAGTTTATTCATCTCAGGCAGATGCTAATACATTTCTGGATCGACATTTGGCAGAAATATGAATAAACACAGAGAATTCACAATCAGATATCAGAGCAGGAGAGCTGAATACTACTGATGGATTGATTATGTTTTGAGCTATTTAGATAATTGGACATACTAAGTACAGAGCTTTCTGCCATGATAATGGACCTGCCCTGTTGTGGTCTATTTAACAAACACTTGGACTATTTTTTTTAAAGCTTGTTTACATTCCTGTACACCCTGGTTTTATTGATATTCTGTCCTTTGAATTACAGTGTCCCCTCCAGGGAAAGTTGAGGAGGGCATTATCATTGTTAACCCATGTTTTCAAAGAGAACAAAAGCCAATCCCTTCTAGGACACATTGGGATCTGATTTTTCTTATCATAGTACCCTTATATGAATGTTAATTTAATAATTAGTCAAAGATAAGGGTGGCCAGAACAAAAGTGTCCCTATTTCCCATTTCCAAGTGAGTGTTTCTTGATATATAATATATGGATGTATACATATATTTTTTTTCTGCAAATCTCTCTGCCTGACATACTTTCCCTGGATCTCTTCTTACCTCTATCCTGTCATTCAGAACTGAGTTAAAATGTCCACTCTCCGAAAGCTACCACTGCATTTCAAGGCGATCCCTGACTAAACATTTCTTTATAATGCTTCCCATGTGAATTACCAGTCCTTCACTGTTTCTTTGTCCTAATGTTTTGGGAGCTCGCAGAGAAGAGCCTCAATCAGTGGCAGGGAAGTAGGTGGCATTTCATATAATGACATGCAGGATATACTCTTTCAGAACTCCATTGTCTTCAAAACAGAATGAATCCTTTGCTGGAAGATGTACGGCTCCAAGTTGAGTGCAAACACCTGAATCAGTGGGTGATATTGTTCTCTTTGCAATGTGACATCTGCTGCTTGAATCAGTGAGCTGCTGTTGGGAGACATTATTGATACAGTCCATTTGTTTGTATAAATGAATGTTTGTCTCTAAGCATATTTTTACGGCCTCTGTGCTAAGAAATGTGTGCTACCTACTGACCTCTTGAGTATTTGTTGCCTCAGAAAGGAGCTTTAGCATTGGCAAGCAAGGCTCTGAGGTGAACTGTAACCTGCATGGAATGCTACTTTTGTTCACTCTGAACATTTCATAGGCACACATATGTCAGTCCTTAACTACATAAAGCATCCTCCTAGAAGTTTAATTTTAGTAAAACATTTTTAGATTTTTTTAAAATTTTTGCTATTCTTTTATCCTGAAAGATTTTTCAGGTACTCTATAATTTTTTTTAAAGTTATGGAACTATATTTTTTAGCCTATAGAAGTGATGAATCCCATTTAATTACAAGATAATTATGGGTAGTCCTCTCTTGGGTTATTGGCTTAAGATTAGAAATCAAACTCTGGATGAATTTCCTATAATTTATTAACTGTTTTATGAGCTTACTGGTGACTTACACTTTATTTTTTTTTTGAGGTTACAACAATAAAAATAGTGAGATTATTCAGCCTGGTTCTTTGATTTATTTATAGCATTTCACTTGTCTTTGATCTCATGAAACTTTTAAGAAGATCTTCTATGAAGTAGTAGCATCATTAGCTATGTCCTTGTACAGTAAGGACAGAGGGGTGGTCTCTGTATATTGAGTGCATTGAAAATTTGCTGTGGGCATTTTCAGAATTCGTTTTATTTTTCAATTTCACATTGAGAAATAAAATGATGGGAGAAAAGGGAAGACAGTCAGCATCTTCTGAAGTAAGCTAGCAGGTTTCTAGAGCATTTGTTGTTTGTTTATTGATAAATAATTAATAGATGGAAATAGTTTGGGACTTTGGAGTTACAGGGCAGCAGTTTCATAAATCGTGTGTTCCTTAGAACTCTGACCTGGTGCAGTATTCTGGGTATATCCTTGTCATCACTGAAATAGGCTTCAGAATGTTGGTTTCTCCCTCTATTCTTAGTTAAGGAGAAAATAAGAAGAAAAAAAAATTTGTTACAGAAAAAAAAAATGGAAACTGACCCCATGGAAGATATGGAGCTTGTAGTTGCCTTGGAAATAGAAACATTAGCTGGCTTAACTTTGGTTCTGACTCCATAATGTGAATATGTGAAAAGATTGAAAAGAGACTTGATTGGAAGTTGGCGTTTGTTGAGGTAGGTGGGAGCCACAAGGAGTGTGGGAGTTTTAAAATAGTGCCTGCATAGAGAACAAGCTGTTTTTTTTTTTTTTTAACTTGGGTTACATGTTTATTTGAGAGAGTTTATTATAAGTTTGTTTAGGGTATATATATACCTTCTAGAAAGAACTCGAGCTAAGACCCAAAGCATAGTCACAGTGTAAAACACAGTATCACCATGTGCAAAAGGGAAGGATAATTAGGCCCACCCCCAATGATAAACTTATTGAGTACATGCAATATATTTACTTAGACATTAACTTCCTACCACCCACTTTGATTCCTGTGTTATGAAGATGGATCCATGTGTGGCTCGCAGATAACATCTAAGCTCATTACTGCTCTGTTCCCAGGACTTAATGCCCCACTTAAACATAATTTAGTCCAAAACCATGTGTTTGAATAAAATGCACCACATGAGAAGCAAGTGGAGCCAGCTGTAGAAATTATGGATTTTCTTGGAAAACTTGTCATACTTGGGGTGAGAATAAGACAAAATAACAACAAAAAGTAAAGGGCAAATGTAGTAAGTTTCTTACCAAAGACCTAAACGACAATATCTGAGCTTAACTTTGAGAAGTCATTCTGACTTATTTCTTTCAATCAATTTATATTTCCTCTTTCCCCTAAACATCTGAACTTTACATTGGACTTAAATATGAATCAATAGAAGACGAATGGAATATTAGTTTCATCTTCTCACCAAACTTTCTCATTTAACAGTGTTTTCAAAGAATCGTTTCTAAAATTACATTTTAAGGCAATTTTCCCACTTGTATTATGCTTTTGAAGTTCATTGTTCTTGGGAGGCGAAAGACTCTGAATGCTATAAAGCAAAATGTCACACTGCAAGTTGTAGGCAAGGGTAATAAACTTGACTTTTCCTTGTAGTGCATTTCAATTAGGTAGTCTGGTACCTGGGGCATAAGGATTACTGCCTTTCCTTTAGCCACAATTCATACAACTGTTAAATCATGTGTAAATGAGTACCAATTAATGACCTAAATAAATACATACATAAGTGCAGTCTTCAGGAAAGAAAATTTCATGGGTTGATTAAAAACAACAACAAAGAAACCACATAAATTCAGACAGTATTGTAAAACATTTAGTTTCCCACTGCAATCCCTTCCTCCAATCTCAAGAGTTTAATTCACTTTATCACACTATAAATATATTGAACAAGAAAACTTATTGCTACATGCTTATATTAGTCACATCATCAGTTGACACAAAGAAATGTTGATACAAATAAAGCACAGTTGATTAGTAATGTTTGCTTACTTTATGACAAGCTTGCATTCAGCCTAAATTATGTCTAATTGCCAGAGGGCAGGATATCCCTTTAGGAAGAAATCAGATCCTAGAAAAGAAGTTATAGGGTCTATACAAGTTCCCAGTGGGATGAACATTTAATGACATTCAATGAGACTTTGAACAAAAATGTGATTTCATCAAGTGATAAAAAAATGAAATTGTATAGAAGCTAACTTGCAAAGTATAAAAGTCAATGAGCAAAGCAGCTTTAATGGGAAATGAAAAAAATGGTCCATTTCATAATTTACATGAGAGATTAATAATGTAAAATCTCTTCCCCAAAGATGAAGCATCTGATGTAATTTTGAAGCACAGGATTATAAGATAAAATACACAATGAAAATTCATATAAAAACTTGCTTACATAAGAAGGCGCACAGTCATGTAATGCTTTCTAATCCGTATAATTGCAACATCAGAAATATAAAGCTTACAAGTCTCCAATATTAAAATTATGGAAGATTTTGGAGCCTGCTTGCTTGTCAGATAAATTATAAGGGGAGAAAAACCCCAAACTTTGCAGAAGTTTTAGGAAATGTACTTTATCGCGTATAAATGAAAAGATTAACTACTGTCTCTTGCCTAGTCAAAATGACAACATTCCAGTCTCTAATACACAGGGGCCCAAACTTTCTATGATTTGTTTTGTCTTCATTCATAATATAAGTATTTTACCAAATCCTCCAGGAGAAGTTGATTCATGATAAACTGAATGAGTTAGGAATTTATCAGGTTATTAACTGTTTTAAGTAAGTTTTTTAAAATTAAGAAATAACCAATCCTCCCCCCAACACACACATACTTTCTCCACCAACCTCTCCCCACCACTGACAACTTTCCTTGCTCCTTCTCAAAATCATGACCTCTTTTTCTTTAATTGTTGTGTAACAGTTTCCTCATTTTTAAAATCTACTTTTATCATCCAATCCCATTTTTATTTCATCTTTTAAAAACAACCCCTTTGAAGTAACTGGCACTAATAGTATAATTTAAATAATAGAAAAGTGAACTGTATCTGGGACTGGCTCAAGACAAGAAAACTGGCTGGAATCTCAAGTTTTCATGTGCAAATTTGTGTATGAACTGTGAGTGCGGGAAACCCACCTATGCACATGCACACACATGCAACCAAAGGAAACATGGAAGCTAAGCTCTGAGTGTCTCCCTGCTTTTCCCCGGTCTCCACTGGAATGGGCTCGCACTGATATCCAGGAACATTTGAAAGTACTTGATTTCTTTTTTTTTAAATACTCAAGCAATTTCTTTTTTTTGTAAAACTTTCAATGAATATTGTATGAACCCAAGGCAGAGTTGCAGAATCAGTTTTCAGATTATTGTGTATCACATACTTGCATGATGTAAGCAATGCCATCCAGAATGGAAAGGAGCATTTGATGACATGGTGTGCTGCCTTTCAGAACGCCAGTTTCTGCCTGATCTTGGTATCATGTACAACCAGCAAGGCCATTTAAAAAAAAAAAAAAAATTAAATGCCACTCACACATTAGCTGGGGGGATGATGAATAGGATTTTGAAAAAAAAAAAATACAGTGGGTTTCAAACGCCTCTTCTACCCCATTCCTTAACTGCCTATCTAAGAAAAGATTCAATTGAAAAAAAGGATAAATTTAAAACTGAATAGCTGGAGAATACTTAGAAATGTAGGTGATATTGAATAGAAATATCTTTTAAAAATATAAGTGTGTCTAATTGTATTAACCATGAGTTTTCAAGGAAAAAAAAAAGAAAAGGAAAAAAGCTCATCAACTTTTGGCATCTAGAGAAAAAAAATAATTACCTTAGACTAGGTTTTTCCTTTCTTATGTAAAATGAGTAGGGCTGAAGAGAGCATGTAGGAGGCAGGGTTTCCTGTTTGGGCCTAGTCATCACTCTTTCTCCATCAGACTAAGACACCTTTTTTTCCCTCAAAATTTGTATGACATCTATTCGTGTGTGTGCGTGTGTGCGTGTGCGTGTGTGCGTGTGCGTGTGTGTGTGCGCGTGTGTGTGCGCGCGCATGCGTGCGCATGTGCGTGCGTGTGTGTGTGTGTGTGCGCGTGTGCGCGTGTGTGTGCGTGCGCATGCGTGCGCATGTGCGTGCGCGCGTGTGTGTGCGTGCGCGCGTGTGCGTGTGCGTGTGTGTGTGCGTGTGTGTGTGCGTGTGTGTGTGTGTGTGTGTGTGTGTGTGTGTGTGTGTTGGGGTGGAGGCTGTGTGTGCTGCAGCTGTTAGAAGTAAGAGGACAGCTTGCTGGAGTGGATTCTCCTTCCGCCATGTAGGTGCTGGGGCTCAGACTCAGGCCCTCAGACTTACAGTGAATAATTTCACCTACTGAGCCTTCAATAGGGCCTGTGCTTGTTCTTTTGATCGCTTACTTCTCATCGCTACCAACAACTGTGTGATTATCCTCAGTTCTCACAATTTATTATGTGAATCACTGTGATAGAGACTTACAAAGTATGTGCTTTTGATGTTTATTTTAGTAAAATTGATATTTATTAGTTTTCTTCTCTCGACTGTCATCACTGCCATTGACTGAGTCCCCCATTCCTGTTCACCTCTTAGTCATATCAATGACAAATGCTCATTTTGCCATAGAATGATGTCCTCAGGTGTCTTAAGACACAGTGATTTAAAATCTCGAAGTCTCCTCAGGTGGAATGCACACATAAAGTAAAACTCAGTGTAAATACAGAACTCAGTACCTCTCTCAGAACAGATCTAGTATGAACATATCCTTAGTCCCTGGGAAAAATCCTGCTTAAAATCAGTCTACATCCTCTACAATATGGCCACATTGTAAAGTTTCCCTTTTCTCTCAAGACCGGATATTTCTAGGTGTGACCAGAGAATGGTACATAGTGAGTTAAAAACCTCAGCTTCTGATTCTGTTCAGTACATTTTACCCTAAAGAGTAAAACCCAAGCCTATAGTAAACTGTATACAATGGAGACATGGAGACATAAGGGATGATTGTTGCATTGTATGCACTCGCTCAATTATTATTCTCTCTGCACAGCCAGGAGCATAATTCTCTACTGAAAAAGGCAACAGCATCATTTGCCACCATTTAGAAACCTGGTCAGCCGTAATGCTGTATTGTACCGACTCCCAATTGGTTGGGCGTAACCACAGTAATCATTCTAGGACTAAATAAACTAACATGTTTGTCTATCTTCCTGCCACCCCCTCTGTGACACTGCAGACCCTCTGATAATGGCTGGCCGTAAGAGCTAAGCAGCTGTCACCTGACATTCTGTTACTCACTCTTTACCATTCTAAGGTCACACCTAGAGACATCTAGTCTTGGGCCAAAGGGAAACATTTCAACCTCCTTCCCTTTCTTCTCCATAACTATCCCAGCCTGCATGTGGATAGGGGGCTCTTTGTAAAGACTGCTTCTGCAGGGACTTCATGTCAAATAAAAACTTACATTGTTTCAAGTTTTTTTGTTCCCTGTCTGTTGCTGTTAGCTGGAAAGGCATGGGGATAACATCCATGTCACAAAACGTGGACTTAGAGTTAAACAGATGAATATCACTACTTAACGCTAGGACTTGCCACATACATTGGGCTGGCTTCAACTGAGTGCTGTGATGCTGTTTCTCCAAGAGTGCTTGGAAGTTAATCCTTTAAAACAAACCCAAGAGGGGTCGTTTTGAAGACTGATGTTGTTTCTAGAACCCATAGTTAAAAATAAATACAGAGAATACAGAGACAGCCAGGATTAGGATTTATGTCCAAATTACTACAAAGCAGCACCCTTACCTCCCTCACCATGTCTCTCCCTATAGTAGTTACTGTCACAGGTGCCACTTCTCTCCCACCGCTGATTTAATAAGCAGTGATGAGTACAACTGCTATTTAATGCCTATACATTGAAACGCTTTCAACTGAATTTAATTACATGAATTCCTAAGATCAGAGAATGATTGCTGTCAGGAGGATCACAAAGAGCTATGGAGAGGGATGTAAAGCGCCCTGGCTGCATGCTGGGTAGGAGGAACTGTGCTGATGATGGTTTAGAACGGCAAAAGTCCCTAGCATGTCTTGGGTACTTGCCTGGGTCTGACACCACTGCAGATGCGTTTAAGTGAAATCACTGTACAAAGCCAACGAAATGCTTATCTCTTCCATTGCTCAGTCCTTCTTGGAATAAATTCCAGGTAGCTACTATGATCTAAGTACTCTCCCAAGCATAGGAACAAGGGAACAGACAGACGAGGGCTTTGCTTGCCTCCTAGGCAAAGAGACAGAAAACAAAAATGCAGACAAGTTGAGAAGATAATTTAAGATAAGCACACAGGCTCTGAGAGAAATTAAAGGAGGTATCAGTCCCAAAGGATGGTCTGAAAAATTCATTTTTTGTGGCAATATCTGAGCACAAGTCAAATAGTTTTAAGAAACCAGCCATTGGAAGAGGAGAGCAGGGGGCTTAGACAGAGCAATCTGGTGAAAATGATGTTTAGAGCATCGTAGGAAAATCAGTGCAGATGTGGAGCTGGGTCTTAGAAGGAGGAGGGACCATCACATCACATAATTCTGGAGTCTTATTGAACTAGATGGGGATTCAGGGCCTATTCTAAAGAGTAAGTAGGAAAACAACACAAAATCCTGTGTTCATGAATGACACAGTGGAACATGCTGTTTCAGAGGTGTTTGGGCATTTCAGTGGGGCTACAAGGCAGGTTCAAAACCTGACAGAAATGAAAGATGATGGCCCAGAGAGATGACTTAGTAGTTAGGAGTCCTTGCTGCTATTTCAGATGATCAGGATTCTATGCCAAGCACTGACTCTGGGCAGCCCACAACCATCTGTGATTCCAGATCCAGATCTGAAGTCCCTTGCTGTCCTGTGAGGGCCCATATACAGGCAGACCGTCATCTATAAATAATAAAATACGTCTTGTAAAAATGTAAGCTAGGGAGCTAAGTACCAATTCAAGCATTCTCGTGAAATGGGAATAAATGATTGTATAATACTTTGAAAGTAAGTGCTATTGTTATTCTGATTTTGTTGTTGAAGCCAAAGTGGCTTGCCCAGCATCCCAAAACTAAGCAGTTGGCAGAAATGATCAGAATCTCATTGATATGATTCTAGAATCCTTATTCTTCCTTCCTGACTCTTGTATGTGGGACAGGAAAAAGAACCATTTCCACTTGTCAGGATGAATCCCTTTTCTGCCAAGAAGCACATCAAATCCCACAGAGAAAGACATGGTGGCAGCAGCATCAGTATCTAGGAAATACTATCAATACTACTAGGACATCATCTCCACGTGGTGGTCAATGAGTAAATGAAAACAATCCAACTCTATAGATTGTTTTTCTGATGCATTCACATCTCACAGAAGCTTCCCCTTATCAGAAACAAAGGGTAGGTTTTGTCATTGAATACAAATGCTCTTTTGAAGACTAGAAAGCATGGTGTTCCATCTGCGTAACCATAAAGAAACTTGAGCAAGGCTGACTCAGAAAGGCCCCAAGTGAGAAGAGAATAAAAATGAATTAGCTGAAATAAAAGGCTCTAATTACTTGACCTAACTCTCATTGTTCAAGCTGATGAAGGCCTATCACCTCTCGCCTCTTAGTCTTCATTTCCTGTGCAGTGGTTCTTTAATCCCCCAACCTGTAGTTCTTCTGGGCATACCCTCCTACACCACGATATCCAGATATGGCTATGTGAGCCACTGACCTGCGTGGTTCCCTCACTCAGTCTTTCTATCATTCCAGTAAGTAAATGATTCTTTTCTGAAAACACAGCGCTACCTCTAAGCCTCCAAGAAACAGTTAATGCTGGTGATTAATTCCCCATTCCTACATATCACTTCAAAGACACTCGCCCTTAGTGGGCTCTGTAGTTTATTATCTCTGCTTTTGAAGCTAGCAAAGTTTAGTGTGCTTTAAGATAATAGTTCTCTGTCTTGAATATTAATGAAGAAGCCCAAGTTTTAAACACATTAGGGTAAGTGCTAGAAAAAGCAATCAAGGATGTTAAATAGCCCCAATTCTATTCCAACACATTTTTTGAACCACAAAGTATTTGAGTGCCTACTGTGTGTTAATTTCTCCAAAGTGTATGAAATGGCCAGTTTTTAAATTGCATTTGAGAATTAAGTATTAGGATATACCTTTTAATTGATAATTAAATGAGCTGTACAGTAAAGAACAAATGAAGGGTGTGTATAATTGCTGATGTCATCAGGGAA
The DNA here is from genome assembly GCF_007827085.1 of Peromyscus californicus insignis. Lineage (NCBI taxonomy): Eukaryota > Metazoa > Chordata > Mammalia > Rodentia > Cricetidae > Peromyscus > Peromyscus californicus. The sequence continues at coordinate 85,105,446 of NW_026294551.1, read as the reverse complement.
ACTCCCGATGCATTGAGATGAGATTGGCATTGTCCTAAAGAAGAAGAAACAAGCAAGCACTGTGCCCTGCTTCCTGGATCCTACCTCTCTCTCCCTTCTAAGTTTAAACATGAGAGTCTCAGGTAGACAGTATTTTCCTTAAACCTAAGGGTAACTCAAGTGTCTCGGCTACTAACATGAATTTATGGAACCTCTACCTCAAGTTTTAAAAGTAATTTGTATGTCATCATTCCTCTTTCTCTCCATCCAAAAGGCTGAAAAAAAGACATGGTCTCCCTCTACAGCAAGCAGCCAAAGGAGGCAGTAGAGTACTCACCTAGGCTGTAAAATGATCTTACACTACTGAAACTTCTCAAACAACCCATCTATCTCTACACTGATGTAGTACAAATAAATAAAACCTATGTAATGCTGCAAACACTGCACTTGTAAGCTGTTCCATCAACAGTAAAGGATGTAGGGATAAACTTGCTGCTAATATTTGTTGGTTTGTCTAAAAGATCAGTATAGAAGAAGGAGCCAGGAGAAGGAAATGATGCTGTAAGTTGCAAGAATCAAGCATATCAACTAATCCAATAGCATAAAAACTATTAAATGGGATAAATGAAATGGTCTTGGAATATGCAGGTTTCTGTTTTGAAAGATTAGGAAGAAACACTCTTCCTAGATTAAAGACAAGAAAGAAAAGATTGATGTCAGGCGGTGATACTGATGGTGACTCATTTGGGAAGCCACCATGTCCAGTTAATTTTTATTATAATCTCTTTGTAAAGAGGACACAGAAGGACTAAGGACCAATGAGAAAATGATAAAATCAATTCTACTCAATGATGCTTTAAGGTCATTGCTACTGGTAGACTGTTTTCTATGTATTGGGTTCAAGTTCTCTGGAGAAAGGATCACTTCAGAGTTAAAGTGCTTCGCTGTCTTTTGGTTTGAAAAGTAGAGTAAAAGAAGGTCAGGGGCAGTGATGGGCAGATGAGCATAAAGGAGTCTTAGCTATCAAAAAGGGGTCACGAAACTCTACAAAAACTGAGGAGCTCTGGAACTGTTAACAGTCTGAAGAATCAGAGCATTTTCTTAGTTTTTTCATCTAAGAAGCCCATTTTACTACATGGCAAGCATGTTGAGACTAATGTGATTGCGATAATACAAAATGGATAAAATTTCTCGATGAAATCATTTTGGTGTCAGAAGAGAATCAATGGGTATTTATGAATTCTGTGATTCTGTCATTGGAAAGTTAAACCTGAAAGATGTTTTAGAAGTCTTCAAGTTCGTGACTAGACATGGAGTTCAGTGGTAGAGCACTTGTCTATCATGCACAAAGTACTGTTTTCAATCCATGGTAAATCCTTCCTCACAAAATGGTGCCTATATTTATGTTATCTGAATCAAATATAACTGATGGATCATATTTTTATGGTAGCCTCCAGACTCTGTTTGACATATTTCTCTGTGCCAGGACACAAGGAAGGTTATATTTTTACAGTATACAGATATATACTGTAGACAAGTCTTTGGTTGGGAAAGTACAAGGACTATACAAATGAAATTCAGAGACCACTTTCTACAGTGGCTCTCTGTCTTATTTTTGTATTACTTATTCATGTGCCTTTTCTGTGGTTTTTATAACTGTCATCAAAATACCACTAACACGTGAAAGATCAGCCATGGAGCCTCCTGTTCTTCTCATTTACACTGGTGACCATCAAATGTCTGAGGAAAAGTGACATTAAAATACTACAGAAACTTGTAGTGTCCACCTAAAGTCCAAGCCTATCCAGAACCCTAAAAGGATATCTTTTGAATATGAAGTATGATCTTTGCAGGTCTCCTTGGTTAAATGAAACAATGCTGAATCATAATAGATTGTACATCCAATGGTCTGTGTTATTCATTGGAAGGACAGAGAACATACAAGAGATATGGACACACACAAGGCAAAGACACTCAGAAGAAATTATGACAGTTTAAGGAATAACCGCACCTCAGAGTGCCCAGAAGTACTGAGAGGCTAGGACAGGCAAATTTCCTGGTTCTTTCAGAGTGGCTTTTGCCGTTCCTTGGTTTCAGACTTCTAACCTCAAGAGCAACCAAATAATGTTTGTGTGTGTGTGTGTGTGTGTGTGTGTGTGTGTGTGTGTGTGTGTGTGTGTGTTCCTGTTGTTTGTTTGTTTTAAGTTCTCCCACACAGTATTAGACAATTTGAGACAACAGCCCTGGAATTTGATGAAACATCCCAGGGTACAAACATGGCCTGTCTTGGATACACCTAAGAATAAACACAGTTCTTTACTGAAGGTACGCCAGATGCAAAGTTCCCAGGACTTGGACGCCATAAGCACAAATGAATAAAAGTGATTAATTTTAGGGAACACAAAATGCACATTTAAATAAATGATTTGTAACATATACCTGGTAACAATGACGAGGTAAAATCATAGCCAATGTGTCACAGATGGAAGATCCTGACTTGATGATTAAAAGTTACTCCAGAATTTGTAGCCTCAGAAAAATAATTCAGACAAAGAACAGGGTGGAGCGGGGGAAAAAGCTCTTCTTAAGTTCAGCTGTTCAGGCATGGTCTAAGATCTATACCCTGTGCAGATGACCTCAGCATATTTGAAGCTGATCTTTAAAATTAGGGCATGCTAGTCTACTCTTTATTACTGTAATAGAATATATGAGATAATCAGTTTTTAGAGGGAATGTCTATCTTGGTCTGGAGTTTTGGCTGTTTTCATCCATGACTGATCTGCTCCGCTACCCTGGGCTCATGCTGGCCCATCAAGGAGAACTGTGTGATGGCGAGTGACTAGAGAAGGAGGCTAATTCTTCTGAAGACCAGGGTTGAAACAAGGAGAAGTAAAGGAAGAGAGAGCCCAAGGTCTCATAATTCCCTCTGAAGGTCTGTCTCTAAAACCTCCTGCTAGGTCTCACCTCTTAAACATTCCCACCGTCTCCCGATTGCACCAAGCAGGGGACCAATTCTTTAACTCCTGTTTTTTGAGAACACTTTGGATCCAGTGCTCTTTCAGAGGTCTCTGCAAGGTACAAGTATTTAAGGCACATAAGCACACTTAAGGAGATTGTAAAGTCCTATTTTAAAGGGGTAATTGCTTTTCACATTTTATTTAATAGACCGTGCATTTGTGCAACTGTGTTTGAAGATAACACCATGTGTAAACATGGAGTCTTAAAGAATGTTGGCTCCAGAGTAGAGAACACTGTTGTCAGTGACTTGCTGCACCTTCCTTCATCCACAGTGGACCATGTGAAAAATTGTTTCCCTAAGCCTCTCCTGAGGTCATAGGCATCAGCTGGACCGCTTTGTGCTCATTTCTGTCCTAATTTTAACAATGCTCTAAATGAAACTGAATTTGAGGAAGGAGGACACTTGACAGACATCTAGACTTAGTAAGCTTGTCCTTCCTTCTGGGTCACCTCTTAGAGCTGGAACTTTAGTGGGAAGTTTAGAGGTCAATCCACAATGACCTTAAATCTGGATTTGGGAGCTTTGTTTTTAATAATGTCTGAACTTGATCAAACATCAGAAATTTGTTTTGGTGCCCAAAAAAAATGACAGCAATATTTTCCCAGAATGAAAATGTGTTTCTAGCCAACAGCTAAAGCAAACCCTGCATTCGCAGATAAAGAACTAACCATCTCAACTCTAGGATGGCTGTGGTCAAAAACAAATTCCTGAATAAACAGACTTCAGCCGTGCCCTCACAAATACTCTATTCATATGAGAAAACCAATCACAGTATCATTCAGGGGAAATGGCAGAGTCTAGCTAAGCACTCTTCCAGCCTCTGCGTACCTGCAAAGTGAGTCATTTGTTATCCCCGGGAGAAGGTACAATCTTCAGCTCAGGGCAGGGGTCAATAGCCTGGCCCCGTGATGGAGGTAACCGTTTATGGCCGTACGCGCTCTCTACCTGGTCTATGAATAAAAAGGCAGAGCCATCTCAGCATTATCATTCTCCTGACCTTCATGAGTGGAGAGTCCCAGCAGGAGAAGGAAAAAAAAAAAAAAAAAAACAGCAGGGGAAGAAAAGGGAAAATTAAAATGTTAAAAACTATATTATAGCTCATTGGTGACCTTTAAGGAAAAAATTAGACTTGAGAATGCTGGGCTGGAGTGGATACAACAAAGTCTGACAGCTCTAAAGTTAGAGATTTATTTTTCTTTCCCTGAGTGGCTTTCCAAAATCTTAAACAATAAGCACACCCCGCATGTTCCCTGTTGGCTGACGGCCAGAGAAAGTCCAAAATTTTGATTGGTGCCTAGCTATTACAGGAAACTTGTCCTGTGTTTCAGAACATTCCTCTCATAAGCTATTTGCTGGGATTGTCAGGGCCGGTTCCTATTAATAGGTTGATACAAAATACTGCCTATCTTCAGCCATGCAAACATCTTTTCTCTTCCTCAAGCTTCCACGTTCCTTGGTCAGCTACATGGATACAGAATGATACAGAATGCAAAGCAAACACTTGAAGCCAGGGGTGTTATCGCAAGCATACTTCAAGAAAATGTGCATTGGAAATGATGGCAAGTGTCAATGTATTCCGGCTACCTAGAGCGTTCAAATTTAAAAACCAAAATATGAGTGCTGTTAGAGCTTTGAACCAAACCCTAAAGACATGCTGCGGCTATGTGTGGGATGAAAGGATTTTATTGTCCCCAAGACAAGGAGCTTTTAGGTTTCCTAGGTGTTTTCATTCTTGATAATAAACAGACAAGCAGACAGATACATGGAAGATTCCATAGCAATTAAGTATTTCTTCCACTTAAACAAAATCATCCTTCTAATTGATGGAGGGGAAAACACACATTTGGGGGAGGGTTGTTTCTTTATCTTTAGGTAATCAGCATTCAGCCCATGCTGTTTACTTTAATCCTCAAACCCTGAATTATCTCCTTTTCCTTACTGAGGGGTAAATTCATTAGATCCTTGATAGCTTTAAACAGTTATTTCATTTCCACCTTTTCTAAAGATCATATGCTCACAAGCAAATAACTTTAACTTTCAGGCTTAAAGTCAGGGTAAAGACAATTCTCTGACAGTGTTTCCCAATGGTGAGCTGTCCTTACAAACAAGACAGCTGCAGAGGTCAAGGAAAATTAATATGGAGATGACCAGGTGTCTGAAGTTATTTTGCAGAAGTGGCAAAATATGTTTTCAATCTGATTTTTGTGGACTATCTATTACAAATGAGGAAAAGATAGAGAAAGAAATAAACCTTTGGTGGTTTTTGCAGAATCCCATTTTCTTAACAGGAAATTGACGAATGGCAGCATCTGGCAGAGAGAAAAAGCATATGGTCCAACTAACTGTTTCTATAGAGGTTAAAAACAGCTTTGGAATTTCCCTGATTGCTGTTATGATTGACAGACCATCAAATAAATCATTCACTTTTCTTCCCCCCTCCAATAGTCCCATGTTCTGACGAAGACACAAGGGGGAAGCCAGCAGTGTGGAACATGAGAAATTAGACATGCAATGCCCATTAACATAAATGGATTTTATTTTTGCACCTAATTCCCTACACACCATGCAAAAAATCTACCCGCAGGACATGGAGTATGCATGTTTTCTTGTTCTTTCTATTTATAATTTTTAATTATTAATTTCATATATAATTGGTTTCTTTAGAGAATGAAATGCCTAGTAGGTTATCTTAAAACAGTGTTTTGGAGTCTTGGGGCTTGATACTGCAAAAAGATGGGCTGATACTGCAAGATGTTATGGTATGTAATACAAACAATGAAAATTAGGCTGAGAGGTCCTGAATGAAGTTAGACTAATTAAACAATTCTCAGTGTTTAAATTCTTGCTCCTTCTCCAGGGCATGCTGCCAATCATTTCATCTTGGGGGATTGCTCTGGTTTGCCCTCACCTCCAGGCTCAATTAATAAATGTAACCCTCTAACAACCCTCTTACCAAATCTTTTTACTGTGTAAATGAAAACTGTTTGGGTGTTTTCAACTCACTAAGTTTCTCTCTGTCATTTTTTTCAATGTCAGCTTAAATCCTCATAAGAGAACTATGACAATTGGTGGAAGCTTGTCTAGTTTTCCTCCTTCCTCAGTTTTAATCCATACTTTGTCTTCACACCTCCAGTGAAGAGACATTTAGCATCTCATGCACTTGCTTTCTCTGTCCGTTGACAAACACACCATGAAAGCCAGCATCCAAGAGGGTTTCAGGATAATCTCCATCTACTAGCCATGTTCTCACATAAAATGGGAGTCTCTACCTCCAGACACTATGTAGGACTTGCCTATATAACTAAGAGGACACAGAGAAGTGAGAGTGTGTGACTTTGCAGACATGGCTTATCCCCATGCTGTGTCCTGAATCATGAATTCTTTGGAAAAAGCCAGCGCCGTTGATGTCAATACTCTTAACAGCTCCACAAAAAAAGATCCTATGTGGGGAACCAAATGTGGAGAGACAACACAGGTCCTCCAGTAACCAGGAGCTGTGTGCCAATCACGAGAACTGGCCACTTTGGAAATGGGCCATTCCTTCTTAGTCAAGCCTTCAGACAACCACAGTCTTACCCAACAACCTGACTGCAAGTTTGTCAGCAATAACAAGGCAGAGCCATTCAGCTAAACTTCAACTGACTGTGACCCCAGACACTGTGAGATAATTAATGCCTGCTATTGTTTCAGACTGTTCAATTTGCAATAATTTTCTATGTAGCATATTCTTAAATAATATGCAAATGACTAATATCAAATGCATTGAAGATTTTTTTTGTTATTTTTGGCACACCCATTGAAGACTTTGCAAATAAACGAGATCCCCTTTGCATAGTTTTGTAATTGTCAGCTGATGATAAACCTTTGTGATTCTTACCTTCTCTGGGTAAAACTCCAAGTTTTTCAATGTTTGCTCCTTTGCCTGTATTTCTCACTGCATGTCTTTCTAGGTCAAATCCAGTCACTGTTACACTGAAGTTTCTCATAGGCATGCCCACATTTATTATTACCTATTGTCCATCTCTTTCTACAAGTAAAATTCACCTCAAATTCACAAAATCAGAATTAAATGCTCCATTTATCATTTTCATCCCAGTTTTCTTTCTATGATGCCAGGTCTAACTTGTCACCATGGCAGCTACTACAAATTTTTATTGAGAACCCAACATACTCTATGCTTCTCTTTGTCATGCAGAACTCTGACCTCATCACTTACTTATCATTCCTTTGGGCGTACTTATTGCCTTTGGAACAGAATAGTTCTGAACATCTAAGAATGATAGTCAAAGACTTTACAATCTAACTCTGCTAACATTTTCTAACATCTTGTATAATTCACATTTAGGCTGAACAACCTGCTACCAGATCCATATTTTAGGGCCTTTGCACATGCTGCTTTTGAATGTATCTTTCCCAGACCGACTCCCTACTCTCTGAGCTCTTAAATTATCTAACAGAGATGGCATAGCAGTTCTTTAGAACTCCCCTTGCTTCCCTTTCTTCCCTCTCTGATTCCCCGTGTCCTCTGCACAGCTTCAAGCCATGGTCATAGTCATGTTTTATACACTATAGTATTTCTTCATATGTGTGTACCCCACCAATTTAACTCTATAGAAAGTATCATGTTTGATGTATATTCAGATAGAGTCAATTATGCCATTATTCAGAATATCTTCCTACCACATGGTAGTGATGCTTGAAAGGTTCTGGAGATAAAGCAGGGAACAAGGTGGATACCACCTTTGTTCTCAAGATGCTTACAACTAGTGAAAGAAAAAGTCAGAAGAAAATGATGCTTATAAATGTAAGGCAGGCCTGACGATGATAAGTGCCCACTGAGAAAATAAAGCAAGATAACCGGTTCAATGACTGCATACATTGGGGAAGTAGAATGTATAAAATGTGATAGCTCTGTATATGATGATCAGAGGAAGCCTCTCCCATAATCTGACATTTGGACAATCACCACTTATCAAGGTCACATAGCCGATCTAAACACTATTAGCAGAGTATATTTTAATTGGTGAATGTTCCTTTTCAACTGCTGCGAGACACCCAAGTTTTATCTGACAGATTCAATGAAGATAAAGGTATATTGCACAATGTGTAATTAATGACTCTCACAGATTTATTTGGCAGATCACACATGCTATTCACTCACTTATAGGATAGTTAGTGAATATTTATCTCTACTTCTGTACTTGGGCATTGGCAGGGGTATGGGATCGTGGTAGCAGGTCATCCAAGAAACCATGTAGAGGTGGTTATATTTAGCTTTGTCAAGATCATTTCATGTATCCTCCATTACTAGGAGTCTTAGCTAGGGTTACCCTTGTAAACTGGCCATCTTTTATAACCAAGCAAAGCTTCCAGTGGAGCACTCCTCAAAACACCAACCCAGCCACAAAATTTTTGATCTACAATTTGTCCTATCTGCAAGATGTACTGGGAGTAAAGGTGGTGCAGAACTTCTGGGAATGGCCAACCAATGACTTGTCCAGCTTGGGACCCACACCACAGGAAAGAGCCCACCCCTGACACTGCCTGCAGGGCCAGTAATCAGAGGCTGGATAGTCCAGAGACCGAGGATAGAACCAAATACGACTGGCAAGAAAAAAATTAAATGAAATGATTCCTAATAAAACTCTGTTATATTTGTAAACCAGAGCCTAGCCCAGTTGTCATCAGAGAGGCTTCATCCAGCAACTGATGGAAGCAGATGCAGCAAACCATTAGGCAGAGTACAGGAAACCCTGTGATATGTGGATAAGAAGAATTGTAGGAGCCAGAGGGTTCAAGGGCATCACAAGAAAACCCACTGAATCAATCCCTGGGCTCATAGAGGCCCATAGAGGCTCACAGAGGCTCACAGAGACTAAACCGAAAACCAGGGAGCCTGCATGGGTCTGACTCTGCATATATGTTATGATTGTGTAGCTTAGTCTTCTTGTGGGACTCCAAACAGTGGGACTGGGGACTGTCTGAGTCTTTTTCCTGCTTTGGGGGCCATTTTCTTCCTACTGGGTTATGACCTCATCCAGCCTTAATATGAAAGGAGGTGCCTAGTCTTATAGCAACCTGATATTCCACACTTGGTTGATATCCCTGAGGGTCTGCCATTTTCTGAGGAGAAGCAGAGGAGGAGAAATCTGAGCGGGTGGCAGGGGGGACAGGAGGAGAGGAAGGAGGGAAAACTGCTGTTGGGATGTAATATATGAGAGAAGAACTAAAAAAAAAAGATCATCTCGTGTAAATGGATAATTAGATACGGAGCCTATATGTATTCTAGTTCAGTTAAGCAAATACCTACCGAACATCTCATTAAAGCCACTTCTTTTCAATGGGTATTACAAAAGTTTGCTATAGTTATCAGATCTTTAAACAAAATGGCATCCTAGGGATGGTCTTATTCCTTTCATTGAGATATTTTAAAACATTGTCTCAATGGTTGTTAAAAACAAGTAGTTAACTGAGTGTTTTATAATTTACCTAGCTAGTGTCACATTTTATAAAATACTCTACATTTCATTAATTTTCTTTCTGAGATAAAAAAGAACGGTAAAATAGACCAATAGACAGACCCTGTCCATTTTCTTCTCATCTCTATACTTTTTTTGTTTTTTAATAATCACTGTTCTCTACAGTCACGATATGCACTTGCTCCTCTTTTCTGGTACATATATCTTGTTCAGAAAATAATTATTTTTTTAAAAAAAAATAAGGGATCAGAACTGTATTGGGAAAACCAAAAATTTGGTTGTATTTACATTTTGAGTTATAGAGCATTTAATATCAATTGCCTATGCATGTACACTTTAATTTTTAGAAAAAATTGCCCAGAGTGATCTCAGCTTTTATCTGTTCTGCTAGTGTAGTTTTGAATAGTTTCTCCTGATTACATGACATGTCTCATGGTTACCCTTCCTCATTTCCAGTCTTGGTCAAGGAGGAACCTCTAACCTTGCACACTTTGGTCCTCATGAGAAAAAAATTCAAAGCAAAACAAGCCAAGAAAAAAAAAAATGGAAACAGTTGTACATTTAAACTCCATCTTTATATTCTTAACCCAGACTGATTTTAACCACATTATTTGTTTAAACCCAGGAACAACTAAGCCAGAGGTAGAGAGAAGCCTTTCCATATTCCTCCTAGAGATAGCTCTGGGTGTGATCAATGCATTCTTCAGAGAACCCCTGTGGGGTTCAGGCCAAGTACCTTGACAGATTTCAGTTGATATCTCACCTTTCTTTGACTTACTTCTCTTCCTACATTTTTTTTTATTCTTCCAAACTCCTTTTTCTTAAAAAAAAAAAAAAAAAGTGGCCTGAGCTAATGCACACATGACAGAAGTTCATGACTTTCTCCTCATAATACTGTTCAGATTTACTCTGCAACTTTTATCTCTAAAGTTATAATCCACAGCACACAGTACTCATTCTTCTATCTAGTCTCCAAGAATCCCCAAAGGGAATTCACTCTAGCTGCCAGTCTAGTGATTATAAGAAAAAAAGGTGTTTTTAGTCTGATATTACAAGGTCTTAGTGAAACATTTGCTGAGCTTATTAATCTCCCAACCTTCAATAGGTCCTCAAAGGATCCTAGAATTTTCGAACTTAACCCCCTTGATGTGTAACTGTTGTAAGGAAACTGCTGCTTTCAATCTATGAAAACAGTACTTGTTTGCTTGATTTTTTTAACCTGCTTTGAACTTCATATGTTGTGTTTTTAATCTATCATCCTGAGTCTACTAAGATTTGAGTAATTAAATTCTAGCAGTTAGCATTGGTCTATTGATACTATGGACTCAGTTGTAGAACAGCCTAAGTCAGTCAATTCCTCTCATAAAGTATCTCGAATACATGCCATGAAACAAAGGGGGCCATAAGCAGACCTAGAGGAACAGGAAAGTGATGAGCACATACATGGATAATATCAAGGAGAAAAAGCACAAGACACTAACAACTATTAAATGAAACTAAACAGAACCCCTGTGACTTACACTAACCCAAATGGCAGATACAAGCATAAAATCATAGAAATTAACCACAGGAATAAGACAGGGACCCCAGGAAAATCTCACACAGCTTCCACCAAGTAGTTGCCCACAAAAGCACTATAACCATTCAAACTACTGCCCCTTCCAGATGTGATGCTGGGAAAACTAGGTAACCACAAGTGAAAGACTGAACAGCCAAAGTCAGACAAAAGAAAAATGCTTTCTCTGGATCCCAATTCTATTATTCGAAACATAAAAAACCATACTACATGCTCAAGTGTCTATGAGTAAGTGCATGTTCTGAAGAAGTATAATCTTAAAGAAAACTCTCAATGCAGAATTATTCAGGTCTAATTTTTATTATTTGTTCTAAGCCTAGTATGAATCATGTTTCTAACAATGTCAGCATGAAGTCTACAACAACTTACATATGGAAACAACTTACTTAATATGGAAATATAGGCATAACCAAACTGAAAGCATATTGTGATTGTATTTATTCAATGTTGATTAACCATGGAGAGAGGAAAGAAACAGAGTCCCTGAAAATATACACTTTATAGGATAAGTGAGTCACATTTTCACTTTTGAAAAAAATCTCAGTAGAATTCTTAAAATAATTTTATCTCAAATAATTTTTCTAACTAAATCAAAATATTTCTTTCGACTGAGAAATATTATTCCTTTGGGTAAGTAATGATTGACCATAAGCTGCATTATCAAATATTTTAAACTAATAAGAGAGATAATTCAAAACATTCTAGAAAAGTCATTTAACATATAAACAGCTACATTGCAGAACTATAGAAAAAAATTACAATTGAAAGAAAAAATATTTCTAAATAAAATATTTAATATTCAAAATGGTCAGTTTCCAAGAAACTGTGCTGAATTTACAGAAGAAATGGAATAAATACATCCCTGAGAAAGTGCATATCCTAAACTTAGTAAACAAAATTCTAAATCCAGTATGTCAAATACACATGATGAAGCAAAGAGGGCCACAGGCAGACCCAGAGCAACAGGAAGATGATGCACACATGCACGGAGAACACCGGGGAGAAAATGAGCAAGCAGCTAACAAGTATTAGAGGAAACCAAACAGAACCCTTGTGGCAGACACTAACCCAAACGGCAAGTACCAGTATAAAAACATTGAAATCAACCACACGAATAGAACAGGGATCTCAGGAAACACTCACACAGCCTCGGCCAGTCAGTGGCCAGCAAAGGCACTGCAACCATACTCTGGAGAGGAGACAACCCCTTCCATATGTGGTGCTGGGAAGACTGGGTAACCATGTGTAGACAACTGAAGCTGGAATCCTACCCTTCACCATGTCTAAAACTCACTTGAAATGGATGCAAGGACTAAGTGTAAGGCACACACACACACACACACACACACACACACACACACACACATACACACACACGAAAAGAACACATTATAACATTAATATAGGCAATAACATGGTGGACATGACTCTAAAAGTATAGGAACTGAACATGAAACTAAACAAATTTGTTACAACAAATTAAAAGCTTCTGTAGTAAATATGTGACTATGTGATGGGAATCTTTTTTTTTTTTTTTTTTTTTTTTTTCCGAGACAGGGTTTCTCTGTGTAGCTTTGCACCTTTCCTGGAACTCACTTGGTAGCCCAGGCTGACCTCGAACTCACAGAGATCCACCTGGCTCTGCCTCCCGAGTGCTGGGATTAAAGGCGTGCGCCACCACCGCCCGGCTTGTGATGGGAATCTTAAGATTAGAAAAATGAAAATAAAAACTACACTGATATCTATCTCGCCCAATTAAATGACAATGATAGCAAATAGTTATAACAAACTTGACAGGGTGGTGAGAAAAGGGGGCCATCATTCACTGTTCCAAAGAATGTTACACTACTATGGAAAATATCATGGGAATTCCTCACAATACTAACCAGAATTATTTTATGATTCAGAAATCCTACTATGGTTATTTGGTCAAAGAAAACAAAATCGATACTTGTGTTCTAACATTCAATGCAACATTTACTTACAAACACTGAAAAGATAGCCTAGGGTGTTAATGAACACACAAGTCACAAAGACATGACATATGCATACAAACATACATATACACATGCAGGGAATATTATTTATCCATAAACAGCAGTGAAATCACAACACTTATTAAAAAGTGAAGAAAGAAGAGGAAATCATACCAATTCATATTCATAAAGACAAGTACCATGCATTCTCTTTCATGTTAATGAAAACATGGACATGCCTGAGTGTGAAATAGTGATTATTAGAGGTTAGGAAAGGTGTATGGGAGTAGACAGAGAGGAAAAAAGGAGATCAGATTTGATCAGTGTTCACTATACTTATCTGAAATACTATACTGAACCAGATTATTACAAGTGATTGATGAACTGCATTTTCAATCAAAAATAAAATATTTTAAAATAATATTTGAACAGAAAATCTAGGTCTGACAATAATAATAGCCAGTACTAAAAATTCACAAGATACTTTCCACAGTAAATTTGACAAGTTAGATATACATATACAAAACAAACACAAAACCAACCAAAGAAGCAAAGAACTCTGACTCTGAAGAGCAGTGGAAATCATTCAACCTTAGGAAGAAAACAAATGAACAAAAAATGAGAAGAACTTAAGAGACTTGTGGGATTCCATTAAATATACATACTCACAATATGAATTTCAAAGGGGGAAAGAAGGAGACAAACACAAAAATGAATCAGAAAAATAATGACAAAAATGAACTTTACTATGTTAGTACATATTTAATTTTGATACACTCTGAGAAGGAAAAATGCAAAGAGAAATATTTCAGACAGATTACAAACAGTCTAAATGCCGAGAGACAAAGAATCTTGAAAGCAGTAAGAAGTGACTTCTCATACACAATGGAGCTTCAGTAAGACTGACAGTGGATATTTCATCTGATCATGGAGGCAAGGGAATGATGAGAGAACACTTTCAAAGTGCTAATTGGAAAAGAAGTTGTCTGCTGAGAATACAATACCCCACAATACCATCTTTTACAAAATGAAAGATAAAAGAAGGGTGTCTTTGCTGAAGTACCCCCCATATATAAAATGCTACCTAACTTTCTTCAGTCTGAAAAGGAAGATTACTAAATAATCACTTCAAACCATGAGAAGAAACTACACAGAATCGGAGCGATACAGAAATATGACTAGACTAGATGGCTGTGCCTTCATCTTACATATTGTGGGTCTCGAAAATTTCTTCCCCAAGTGGAAATCCAATGACCCTTCATTAGACTCAAACTCATTATGTTGTTTATTTTAGTTTAAAATAAAGATTTGGAATGTCTAAATTTTATCGCTAATAAAGCTATTATTCTAGTATTTATTACTTTGAGTACAATTGTATTCAGATAAACAGGATAAATATAAAAGAAGTCTGCACAGGAAATGTCTAAAAAGTCCAAATCAAACCCTGTGCAAACATTGTAAATGGATGCTTGGTCATAAATACACACACACACACACACACACACATACACACATACACACACACGTACACACACACACACCACAAAATTTATGGTTGTCCTTAACAGCTTTTATATATTATATAACATTTTCTTTAAACATTATAAAATTCCCAATCTCTCACTGATTTGTGTTTTTATGTTTAGTTTTCTTAATTCTTCAGAAATATGTTCTTGTGCCATGTAAATGAGAAACCATTTTCAGTATTATGCTGTTGATCCAAGGCTTTGCATTGAAGAGTTCTTACTGTGCCCTCCATCTGCAAGATAATGTCACTTGCAATGCTAATTTGACCACATCACAGATAGTCACAATTACACAGGTTTACGGAGCACATTGCTCTTTTACTGATGTCTGTTGGTCTGTGCCCAGGCCAGGGCTGGACTGTTTGGATTGTCACAACATTTTTATATTCACTATTGGTTATGACAAGCCTCACTGTAGTTTTTTTTCTTTAAATTCCTTTTATTCTTAAACATTCCTACTTTTGATAAATGTTAAAAGCATCTTGTCAAGTCTCACTGTTGTAGGAACTTGGGTTGACATATTGATTGGGATTGCATGCAATCTGAAGATTCTTTTTCCTATTGAATTATCACATGTAAGAACTTAACTTCCTTCAGTTATTTAAAATGGAATTGTGGTAGTTGAGGAGCCTGGTCTTTTCTTCCTTTGTAATTATGGACAATTTAACTAGCTACTCTTTAGTAAAGATTCAATAATTAATATACACAAACTTTTAGAAAAATTCCCAGCACATTGCAAGTTTTTTACTCAACTATTAACTTTTTGTGTTAGGATAAACTGACATATTTATGTACAGAAGGAAAGCAAGGGGAACTTTGAATCAGTAAACAGCTACTTTTTTTTTTTAACCTAGTTCCAACATGCTTATCTAGGGAATTATGCAGGTAGGCTCCTGTTTTCTTAGCTTTTTCTTATAAAGAAGAATTTTGGTTTAATAAAGATATTTTAACATAGGGTTAAGCACAACTATCATGAGAAACACAGGAAGCTCAAAAGAAAGGAAGACAAGGACATTCTCGACTTTGTTTTCATGTGATCTAAGAACAACAGGTGTGCTCAGATATCTGCCAAGGACAGATGGAGTTATAAGCCTGCTTTGGTTCTATTTAGGTCACCCAATCTTCACCTATAATAATACCTGCCAGCAATGTTACTGGGAAAATTCAAAATTTTAACATCACATGCTAATTATGTTTACTAAGCACTGAGTATGTGCTGATCTTTATTCTAATAGTTCAGTGCCTTGTGTACTGGCAGTGCCATCATTTTGGAGTACAGAGAAACAGACTAAGTGATGATCATTAGGTCATAAAACTAATCAGGACCTTTAATCACTATGTTAGGTGTTTTTTGTTTTGTTTTGTTTTCTCACAGAAAACAAGTAGACAAAAGAAGTGCCTAAAAAGTGAAAACTCCTTGTTTTTGTTGTTCATTGTATTTCTTCTGTTACTGGAGGATGACCTCAACCATTCGATAAATGAGACATATTCTGAAGGGCAAGAAAACTGAACAGAGTAGGAAGCCCTCTGTATATCACAGAGTAGGCTTGCACACCAGATTTTTTTTTTCCTTTTGACTAATTTCATGGCTAAAAGCTTTGGGATCTGAGTAACAAGCCAAGGTGGATAATTTATAAATCAGCAGGCTTATCAAAGCTGACGATTCTTAGAAGTCTGTCTTCCAGGTACATTTGTGACTATAGTCAGTAACTCTGATATTTTCAGCCTATGACAGAATCCATTAACAGATTTGAAAAACTCAGTTGAAGAAGAAAAATAGAAATCTAACTCTCCAGTACAGGTCTGTTATATATTTGGGTATTTTTAGTTTTCTGTTGCCATAGTAGCTATACATAGAAGCAAAGACATATAGTAGGACACTATAACTATAATCTACCATAAACATAAGATTGTGTTATGGTCAGCACTGTATCCACTTACATGATTATGAGTCTTATTAGCGGTTTCAGAGTTACAACCTTGTTAAAAAATAAAGTAACAGTTTATCCTATTGACCTCTACAAGTACACAACTTATTATTCATGAGAGGCTCCAGATTGACACTTGGTAATGGAAGACTTATTGTATTTATATGAGAGAGACAGGCTGTGAGTGCTCAAGGCCAAAGTCAGAGAGTCAGCACAGTCATCAGAATGCCATGTAGATCCAAGCTTCTGGTATCCAGCTAAACTTTCACTATTTCACTGTGATGCCTTCATACCATTTAGCCAGGCATCTGACACCTAGAGAGTGTTCAACATTAAATCCAAACCTTTGACCCTCTAAATGACTCTTAAAAAATATGTAATTCTAATTTTAATTTCAGTCCACTTTACTGAAGGTTGTGTTTATAGACACATTCAAACTTGGAAAATGTAAAGAGTCAAAAGCCATTCAAACAAATGGTAGCTAAAATACTTTAGAGAGCAAAGATTAGAAGAAAAAGAAATCAGTCCAGAAGAATTAAAAAAGAAAAGTTTCATTGAGCTCCATATTCAGTAACATAGGGGTGCTCACTCTAACAACCATTTTGCTTCAAAGGAGAAGTGGGGTTGCAAGCAAATGAGTTCTTTTCATTCCAAATTTCTGAGCAGAGAAATCAAATCATCAGAAATTGTAAATCTATTTTTAATGTATGCATATGGGTCTTTTGTTATAAACAGTACCTTCATTTTAAAAGCCAAGAGAATATGAGTCATATATGATGCCTTACCAAGCTTTAATAACTGAGTAAAATCCTTTAAAAATATGAGTTGGGGTGCTTATAAAAACTAAATATACATTTTAGTGAAGTATAAGCTGACATAACCAATATGTGGTAGTGGACTCCAGATTCCATAGTTTGCCACTGTTCAATCATGTCATTAATTTATAATATTTTAAGTATTTTGTATCTCTCTCCTAATGTACCTCTAGCCTATTTCTGGCTTTAAATGCTGACATGTACTGGGCATGAAGTCCAAATGAGCACACGATAGACAGGATGACTCCTTAACATTTTCCTTGAAAGGAGCTTTCCAGATCAGAGCTACTAATGGTGAAGAAGAGTTTCAAGGCTATTTTTGCCAGTATCCATTATTTTTATGATTCTAGGTTAAATTTCATGCACCACTCAATTTTAAAAAGCACTACCTACATGGAGTTTTTCAAGAATTCCAAAGTTTTCTGCAATCAAAATAAATGAGTAGAGTGTTTCAAGATCATATGATAGCACCCATCAGCCTCCTTCAAGAAAGTGATGACTAATACACAGAAAACTTCTTCTTATCTCCTGACTTGGATCCAATGTATCTCACTTTCCTAATTAATGGTCAACGCCATCATTTTAAAGTGTTAGAAATGTCTGTCTGCTAAGAACCAATAATAAATAATATTCAGGCACACTTTTGAAAATTACATAGAAATCATAAATACATATTCCTAAGTAATATTTAGATTTATCCATGGAGGATTTCATAGATGTATATAATGCATTCTGATTATATCAAGCTCTACTCATCTCTCCTGCTGGTACCAACCCACAGTCTCCTTCACAACTTTATGTCCTTCTTATTTTTGAACTAATGAGTTCAGTCAATCCAGGCTATCTACTGCAGCATGAGCAACATAGCAGGCATGACCCTCCAGAAGATAAAAATGTACGACTGTCCAGCCCTCAGCAGCCATCAATCACCTGTAGCTATTCAACCAGGGGTGTGGCTTCCTGTGCAATTCCTTCAACCATACTAGAGTCTTTTTTTTCATTTTTCTTTATTAAAAAAAATTTCTACTCACTCTACATACCACCCACAGATCTCATCTCCTCTCTTCTCCCACCCACCGCCCTCCCTCCCAAGCCACCTCACATCTCCACATTTCCCCAAATCAAGGTCTCCCATGGGGAGTCAGCAGAGCCCATCACACTGAACCTAGGCAGGCCCAAGCCCCTTCCTGCTGCACCAAGGCTGTGCAAGGCATCACACCACAGGCACCAGATTCCCAAAAGCCTGCCCATGCACCAGGGATGGATCCCGATCCCTCTGATCCCCCTGATTGGGTGCCCCCCAAACAATTCGAGCCAAACAACCATCTTCCATATCCAGAGGGTCTAGTCCAGTCCCATGGTGGGCTCCACAGCCACTAGTCTACAGTTCATGGGCTTCCACCAGTGTGGCCGGTCATCTCTGCAGGTCTTCCCATCATGATCTCAATGTCCTGTGCCTGCAGAATCTCTCCTCTCTCTCATCTATTGGATTCCCAGAGCTCAGCCTGGCCATGGATTTCTGCATCTGCCTCCATCAGTCACTGGACAAAGGCTCTATGATGACAGCTAGGTTATTTGCTAGACTGGTCACCAGAGTAGACCGGTCCAGGCACCCTCTAGACCACTGCCAACACTCCCAGGTGGGGTCATCCTTGTGGATTCCTGAGAGCCTCCCCAGCACCCTGCCTCTTCCTATTCCCATGATGTCCTCATCTATCATGGTATCTCCTTCCCTGCCCTCCCACTCTGTCCCTGTTCCAGCTCGACCCTCCCATTTCCCTATGTTCTCCTCCCTCACTCCTCACCCTGGGGCACAACCCTGTGCCCCTACACCACCACCCATACTAGAGTCTTAAATAGCTTGATCTTGTGCAAGTCTTGTGCAGGCAGTCAAGGCTATCGTGAGTTTGTGAGTACCAAAGTCTTGTCTTATCCAGAGGACACTATCAATATTCTTAAGTTCTCTGTGTGAGTCTTAACAGTAATGATATCTGAAAAAGGCAAAGTCATAAGAAGTCATACTGTTAACTATCTACAAAACAAAACAAAAACATAAAATAATACATATAAGAAGTATATATAGAGATATATTAAATGAAAATTTCTCCTCTGGGCTGGCAAAACTCTAAGAGCCAAAGCCATCTAAAAAAAAAAAAAAACCCAAATCAAGGATCTGGAGACTTGTACTATGCAAGTTTCCAAAGGAGAGAAGCAACCAAAAGTCCTATCCAGCTATGGCACCTATGATAAGTCGAAGGGTACAATAGTATCATGTGTATCTTATTAATAAACAACAGTTATAAGAGTTAAGACCTGCTCAACAACAGAACAACCATGCCTAGTACTGGAAAGTTAGCCAACTACCCAGGGCAAGCAAAGTCACAGATCTTAGATAAGAGCCCACAATCACCACTTTACTGAGCCAGCATAATCCCTAACTACATTCTAAATATTTGTCCTAATATCCATAGGTAATTATAGTCCTCACCTCTCTTTAAGGAATCTTTTCTGCAACAGATGGAGACTGTTACTAAAAGCACCACCAATCACAATACAGAGTTGTCAAACCTATTTCCAGTAGACACATTTAGAAAAAAAAAAAAAACCAAAAAACAATTCTCACACTTAAGGCTAAGGAAACATTGTGGTAGAAGACAGGGCAGAAGATCAGTGAGTTTGCTGTGCAACTCTGTCTCCTAGTCATGTCAGGAGCTACATGCATAAAGTCTCACTAAAATAACTGACTAAAAAATGAGTGGAACAAGGACAACATGAATAGCCACACCAAAAATATACTGGAGAAAACCCATTAGGACTCAACCCTACACCAAGAACTACAAGCAACTAATGATTGCTGAGAATGGGAAAACTAGTCTTGCCCAGGGAAGACCACACCAATTGGTTATCCCATATCAAATGGTCAGCTGAACAAAGACATACAAGTAACATTATACAGACTAAGATGATTATATATATATATATATATATATATATATATATATAACATACATAATACATGTGTGTATGTATAACATATATTTATGCATATAACAACAATTAATGAAAGAAGAGACATGCCTTTGATGGAGATCAAGGGAGAGTATATGTGAGGGTTTGGAGGGAGATAGGGGAAGAGGGAAATGATGTAATTATATTGTAATATCAAAAATAAAAAAATAGTTTCCTTTAACTATTGATTCTTAAAATCACATTGCACCAAGAATATGGTTTAGTTTGCCTCATTCCCCTTAAAATGGGAGGCTAGCACCAGGTATACATTATGTTTTGGACATTTCTATGTTTACAGGTTGTTTATAGACTTCCCTGTGAACCATGAATCTGACACCAGTTTTGTCAAATTACTTGCTTGTTAAACTTCTTCTTTTTTCTCTTATTAATACGTCTTTAGATTTATTTATTTTACATGTAGCAGTGTTTTGCCTGTGTGTGCTTCTGTGTAGGTTCCTGGTGCCATAGAAGATCAGAAGTGGGTGTGGAGTCTCATAGAACTGGAGTTAGAGATGGTTGGGAGCCACCTTGTAGGTTCTGGGAATCAAACTCAGATGCTCTGCAGGAGCAACAATTGCTTTTAATCATTGAACCAACTCTCCAATCTCCA
This sequence comes from Peromyscus californicus insignis, assembly GCF_007827085.1. Lineage (NCBI taxonomy): Eukaryota > Metazoa > Chordata > Mammalia > Rodentia > Cricetidae > Peromyscus > Peromyscus californicus. The sequence continues at coordinate 85,084,529 of NW_026294551.1, read as the reverse complement.
GATCTCTATTTCATGAGGAAAAACCAATATCACAAATTAAGAAAATTATAGGGCAACATCACATGAATTATTTATTGTCTAGAACATGGAGTAATGGTAGCTACTATTTTTACCATTCCTCCAAATGTCAACTTTTTACTACTATCAGCAATTGACTTATACTCTGGTCATAATATCACTTCAAGAAACATAGTTTCTAATTCTTGAGTAACATGAATTTTTGGTTTTAAGTAAAGCAGAGGCAGTAGTTAATTTCTGCCCACTTCTGTCCAGGAGCCCCACACAAATCAGTAAAATGGTAGATGAAATGCTCCGATGAATGATAAGCTGTCTGCATGTATGGCATTCCCACACCATGCACTGATAAGCTTGCTTTGCCTGTGTCTTAGTTTATGTTCTCAAATGTATAGCAGTAATGGCATCTTTAGGCTTGGATGCATCTGCAGCTGTAGGGAGAATACTTTTGTTGGTCATAGTTGATTACAGTTGGTATATTCCACCATCTCCAGCACAACTTTAGCTTAAAAATGCTAGTACTAATCAGGCCTCAGTCAATAAATACAGAATTCCCTGGCCACTGTTCTGGTTTCTGGGTTGAGTACAGCAGTGGTTAAATTAGAATGGAGTATATAAAGGGATTCTATGTTTAAATAAAAAAATTGCTTTCTCTCTTGGTAGAAATAAATGAGAATCATGACAGCTTGTTTTGCTGCAATCCCTACTGTCCAAGATCATAGAGGCATCTTCTGGGGAACTGCAGGTGCATTAAGCTCATGAGATGTCAGACTTTTCTGCAGCTGAGAAGGTGATGAGGACAAAGCATGCATCAATGGACTCTGTATGTGATGATGGCTTTGAATGCCAAATTAAGTGGTTTTTATGATTCATTCCATCTTTGACAAAGAAGGAAGTTTACCTTAGAGGAGTTGATTCTGTAGAAGAAAAACTACAGAAATGTTTTTAAAAGCTGAACTCTTGAATTAATGGATCAACCCTAACTCTTAGTGTACTTAATCAATACATTTTTTTTTTACTGTTTAATAAATTTGAGCATTCTTCACTTGTGCTAAAAAAAATGTGATTATCTTATATATATACCAATCTTTTTGTTGTTGCTGTTTGCTTGCAGGAAGGGTAGCTAAGATTAAAATTGAGAGTCAAAATCTGTAATGTAATACATTATATTATTGTAATATAATATGTATATAAATACATATCTCTCAAACCTGGTTGTATTGGTCCCTGTTTCCAAAGGTCACTGGAAAATAATATTTCACTGTTTGTAGTCCTCTCCAGATTAAGTCTGGCTCAAAGATATGACGTCACAAGAAAGGACATTCATCAGAACAGCTATATTGACTTTTGTGAGGAAGACTACATCTAGAGCATCTACTGTTTTGTTTTGTTTGTCATTTGTTGCTAATGCTTTTTTGTGGTTATAGATGCATTGTTCAAGAAGAAAATAATAAATGACAAAGTCACCATGGTTTTTATTCACGTTTATCTTAAATCAAGGAAGCAGTCAGTCACGTATTTGAAGCAGATGATCAAATCCTCAGCTGGGTTTATCCTCATGTTGGGAAGTTTAAGGGAATTGCTATGCCAACATCTTTTATTTGTTTGTGAGATTTTTAATAAGATAAAAAAATTAATCAGTATCTTGCCAAATTCTGGGAATCTCCTTTCTCATAGAATTTATCTTGACCTTGAGATTATAGATGAAAGACTAAAAATGAAAAAAATGTATCAGGTATAATAATAAAAATAACACTATATCAAACTTTTAGAAGCTAAAGAAAGATGATCATAACTGCAATTGGAAAATAATTAAATGTTACAAAAGGAAGGAAAACTGAGGAGAAAGCGTATTTATAAGCTCAAAATGGTCATTTTGAAGTTGCATTGCAAAACTGATTTTCTGAGGAAAAAATTCTATTAGGACTCTAAATTCTGCATTTGTCATCAACAAGATTTATGTCTTTTGTTGATTTTTTTTCCTCTTTGCTTATAACAGGAATGGTAAGCTTTATTTTGAGTAGTTTTAATTTCAAAGCAGCCTTTTGACTTGGTCATTTCCTCTGAAAGGACGCCAGTCTGCAATGGCATGTCATATACACAGGTTTTGAATTGAACCAAGCTGGCACTTTCCAAATTAGAAGTGTGGAAAGAGTTCCCAGCAGAGATGCTGCAGTCTAGCATTCTTTCGATGCTAGTGTTCAAGATTTCCTGTTTCATCGGCCTCATGTGAGAGCTAGAATTCTCAGTCAGAAACTATGGAAACAGTTGAACACCATCAGAACCTTTATACCCATGTGCATAACATGAAATGACATACATTCCTGTAATTTTCAAAGGAAAGACTTTGAAACTGACCATGAAAGATGATAGACAGGATGCAAGAACATGGAAATATAGAGCAGAAATACATTGTCTAAAAAAGAGCTGAAATGTCTAATTCCAGCTCAATTTCTAAAGAGAAAATCTTCAATACATAAGATAATCCTTACAATTAGCCCATTCAACTTAGCAATACTACTCCTATAAATGTATTCTAATAAAATAAATCAGAGGAACATCAAACACATATGTATTTCTACCCAATGGAATACCACATACCCGGCAAGACAAATCATCTATTGACAAGTAAATGAATAAAGATGGATTATAGATACACTGTTTAGAGAAAAATAAACAAGGAAGAAAATACATCCAACATGATATTTTGTAAAGTTCAAAATTATTCATAAAAAAACAAATATTTTAATTATGGCAGAATTATCAATAAAAGTAAAGGATCATTTTTAAAAAATGAGGACATTTATTTTACAAAAAGAAAGATCACACAGTTAAGACTTGAGAGAGTACTATGAAATCAAATGAATGTCTTGAAATTTTGACTCTTTCTTTAGAAACAAAATCAATATCTTGACATGGAATATGTAATTACGAAACATTTTTTACAAAAAATTCTTTCCCAGGATGAGTTCCATAAATACTTCATAATGCTAACTCATGTTCAACCAATTTGTTTTACTATTATGCTACAGGACGTTAAGTGGTTAGTAGATTACAAATTGCTATTCTTGTGGGTGAAGTTAACAAAAGACATAGATACAGATACAATTTGGAATGACATATGAAACAAGTATGCTGTCTCTCAGGGATGTTTTTAGTGACACTGGAGGTGAAAATGATTCAATATTGTGCACATAAATGGTGTAGATAAATTTAATCCTAAACTATATACTTATTCTTATGAGTGTACTAAAATATGGGAAGGTAGATATAGATAGAATCAAAGCAGAAAGATTTTGAACAAGATTGAGATTGGGGCTAAATGTTATATGTTTTAAAAAGTAAATGAAATGGAAATTTTCAAGATAAGAAAATTAGTTTAAAAGACATAGAAAAATGTAAAAAGAATATAAAGCAGTAAAGTAGGGTGGAAATAAAATACAAGGAGATAAAATTTGATTTGACGATATGCATGTAAAATTAAAATTGCAAGCAAGTGAAGCTATGTTTTTCAAGTATAAAACTAAGTGTAATTTCCATACAATTTTGGGTTACACAGTCAGCAAAGCGGCCGTTCGACTGTTATCAAGAACAAAAGGAAGAAGAAGGTGAAATAAAAAAGGTCACAAAAACTTCTACAATGGTGAAGATGTCCGTGCAGTTTTGGAATGATACAAAATGAAAAGCTGAAAATAGAACAGGAATAGATAAAGGAGAGTAAATAATGACAGGAAGAAAAGGGAACCGAGAGGAGCCACAACTTCAGTGTAGCATGAAATTGAAACATGGCAAACGGATAATATGAAATTCTGAAAAGGCAAATGACAGAAGGGGAGAGCCCCTAAATGGTTAAACACCTCGAGAGAGATGAAAAGATTCGGGGTGATGCTGGAGAATTAACAATGCATGCTTATCAGCTGAGACATAAATAAGAACACATGACTGAAGTCTAAAAAGAAAATGAGGAAAGGAACGCTTCAGAAAGATTTTTTTTTTAAAGCTGAATACGGCGAGATAAATATCTCACTCAAATGCCGAAAAGAAACACATGGAAACAAATGCTTGCTGTAATGGCAGGTCAGAGGCATCCAGAAATTGAAGAAATGCCTTTGAAAAGATAAAACACCCAGAAAAAGCTGAAAGGAACAGAGGGGAGAAGGTGTACTGAGTGAAGGAAAGTCTGAAGGGAGGTTTCTCATTTATCTGAAAGTTGTGATCAGGGGCCTGTGGGAAGAAACTAGAAAACTGGAAACAACATAAACATGATTTGAAAGTTTAAAGATTTCTGAATGCTATAAATAACTAAATTTCAGAAAATAACATGCAAAAGCATATATATATGCATAATTTTATATCTGTATTTTAACATAAAACATGCAGAGATTCCAAATTAATCGGTGAAACATGAGAGAAGCAGAAATTTGTACCAACAAGTCACAGATAATGCCAGATGTTCTTATCACACACTGGCTGTTCAAAACATAGAATAAAATATTTTGTTGATGTTTTGCACTTTAATATTTTTCAGGCTACTTCAAAGACCCAGCTTTAACCATGTAAACATGACTGGACTTTACATTCTTATTTTCTAATGTGTAGAAATAGTATCAAATAGGACCTTTATATAAACTAAAATGGATAACACAAAGCACATTAGAAGTCTAAACAGCATATTAGGGTGAGAGCTCATTTTTACTTAATGAAATCTTAAGTCAAAGATATTGATAAATAAAGGGCCAATAAAACCCTTAGAGACAGTTACTATAGAGAACATGCAGGAATGATGTTCAGCAGGAGTCCAGACCATGCAATCATGAAGTTTTTGCAGTTCCAGTCAGAGTTCTTTATGTATCGTTTTGGACATACCAAAACAAATTTGGAAAGTTAACATTTTGAAATCTTTTAGATAAATTCTTAGAAAGCTACCTAAAGAAAGACCACACAAGGTCAGGAGAAAATGAGAAGCTGAATCATCATTGAAATAAATGTCTTTGGCAAGTTTGAGGATAAAAAATTCATCCTTGGGATAACTTTTGGGGTGCTCCTTAAACAATGTCATTCAGTTGTTAGGCAATGAGTGTGAGTTAATCAACAGAATGAAGAATCCACATTCACCACAGGGCTCAGAAAAACTAACAACAGTGTACCTTGTAATTTCATGAGCTCTAAAGAAAGCAAAAGTAGGTGAACTCATGCATTGTGTTTTACAATTCTCTTGAGGGGTTGGGTCTAAGGACATTACCATCGTTATTTAAGCAGTGGTTCTCAACCTTCCTAATGCTGAGACCCTTTAATACAGTTCCTCACGTTGTGGTGACTCCCAACAATAAAATTAATTTTGTTGCTACTTTATAACTGTAATTTTGCTACTGTTATGAATCATAATGTAAATATCTGATATGTAGGGCATCTGATATGCAACACCTGTAAAAGTGTCTTTTGACCCCCAGAAGGGTCATGGCTCACAGGTTGAGAACCACTGATTTAAGTAAGTGTGGCTCTGTGATGGCTTGATGTTCATTTCTTCACTTACTCTATTTCATACAGAGAAAGCCAGGCTACACTGTGAAGACCACACATTGAGCTTTAACTCTGGACACAAATGTCCACAGAAAACAAGATTTCTCCATCTGGTGAGAAATGTAGACAACGTCTTGTTCTTATTATTTTCATATTCTGTCAAGAATATAGGTTCAAGGAGTTAAGAAAACTATTTAAGTTAGTGAAGTACGTAACAGCTTAAAGCCTACATATCCCTCTAAAACTTTCAAATACAATCCTCTCAAATATTGTGCACCCTGTACTGACCCAATCTTATCTAAGTGCAATGTATTCAGTTATTAAGTAGAACATCAGGCCTGTTATATATGCCATATAATCTCAGTACTAGAGGGACTAAGGCAGAAGGGATAGGGTTGAGAACTAGCTTGGGCTACATAGTGAGACATTACCAAAAATCTAAAAATACAGATAAACATTTAACATTTTTGTTTGAGAGATCTATATTCAGCAAGTTTTAAATGACAGTCTTACAGATAGTTGATTCAATGCACATTACTAAAGAGTTCATTGAAAATAGGAATTTTAATATTCCCCTTTTGCCTGGATGTTTGGGTCCTAGGTCACCACACTGATTGAAGACTAGATCTCTCTGGTCCCTAAAGGTAGCTCCAACTTTCCCTCCGATGATGCCATTTGAATTCTCACTCACTTGCTTCACATTTGGATCACATCACCAGGCTCTCAAAGGCAATTTGCTTATAGCACAATGGATTGCTTAAAATGTTACCGTATAATCTAACAACTTTACACACTGTTTAAGAAATAGAGAAAAGGGCAGCTTGCTCTCATTTGCTTCTCAAATGCCAACCCATATGCAGTGATGCGGTTTTATGGTATGTGGGTTTCTTTCTTTTTTCTTCACATTAGATAATACATTACTTTTCAGTAGCATAAATTGAAAACAAAATCATATTACCTGACAAATTCTCAGCAATTTGCCAGTATTAAATGTTACTCAATCCATTAGTACTTGTGTATTGAATTTGCTTTATATAAATTTTATATGTCTTTCCTTTTTCTCCCTGATAGCTACTAAAAGAGGAGAAACACAAAGTGGACAGAACTAGTTTAATCAGTTATTGTGAGATGTAATCAGTTATTGTGAGATGTAACTTGAAATATATAAAGAACATCCTTGTTCGATGTTAATCATTTTGTCAATATCTCAAACACTATGTCCCCAATATTTCCCTGGGTATCTGGAAGAGTATTAGGACACTAAATGGGCAAAGAGGGTGTGTAGAGTATTCCTTTAGATACAAACACTGTATAAATATTTGTTCTTCACTTGAGTGCTGGACTGTACTTTAAAATTATCAAGAACCATTACAATCTATAGATCAGGAAGTTGTGTACCCCAGAAGATCATGGGTAGAATTCACTGAAGGGAAAAGAAGAATATTTAGATTAGGATGGGATAGGGAATGTGGCATTTTAATTTTAGTAAGTGAAGACTTATTAAAGAGGATCATTGCTGTGGGATAATGTTTTTTTACACTGGTTTAATAAAATGCTGATTGGCCAGTAGCCAGGCAGGAAGTATAGGTAGGATAAGAAGGCAAGGAGAATTCTGGGAAGAGGAAGGCTGAGTGAGGAGACATTAGCCCACTATCCAGGGAGCAGCATGTAATGACTTACAGGTAAAGCCACAGAACACGTGATGACCTATAGATTAACAGAAGTGGGCTGAGTTTAAGTGTAAGGGCTAGACAGTAGTGAGCCTGAGCTAATGGCCAAGCAGTTTTAATTAATATAAGCCTCTGTGTGTTTACTTGGGTCTGAGCGGCTGTGGACCAGGCAGAACACAGGAAAACTTCCAGCTACAGGTCATTGTTTGCTTCTGCATTTTGCATGTGGCTAACATAGGCCAGGCAAGGCACATTCTTCACTATGAGCCTGAATGGATGGATAAGTGAGTGAATTAAGGCATTCACAATGGTGATGTTCTATGCACATTTAACGAAAAGAATGAAGTGAGGTTTGCACAGAAATTTTAGGGATGATCCACTGATCACATACAGTGATTAGAATCTTATGAATGAAAACAGACAGTGTCTGATGGGGGTAATGTGGTCACCATTTTCATTAGATATAAAACAAATTGTTGAACCTGAATTCAGCAAAGGATGCACAATTTTTCAACTTGGAGATGGCAAACTGTATTTTAACAATGGCGATACACAAAAATACATGGACGTATTACTGGTTAATTTGATTTGTTTTCATAATAAAAGTAGTATTTTTACACTGGGAGGAGGCTGTTCAGGAAGCACATATACTAATTTAAACTGAGAATCCCTTCCCCAAACACATTTTATTTACACTGGCAGGTTTTTTCTTCTTTTCTAAAATACTGTGACAATTTCAAAATTTCTTTCTTGAATTACTATTGATTATATAAGTGCACAAAAATAAATGCTACTTTTGAACATTTTTTTTTCAATAGGAGATACTCTTACTTTGATTATTTTTAGAGACTAATCAAGGAGCAGGTGAGTCAGATACCAGTATGAGAATTTATCGCTTTAAGAATAGGGACTAAGACACTGATGGTTTTCAATAGAGCAAAATTGTGCATGGCTTCTAGCTGCTGCCCACTAGATTTAATTTAACACAATAAAAAATTCTCCCTGGGATAGAATCTGTACATTTTCTTCAAGACTGTTGAAGTTCTTAAAGTATAATTTTAATTATTTGTAACAATGGCATCTGTATATTTTCCTTTTAAAAGGGTTAAGAGAGATCAATTAATTGTAATTTTTTTTTTGTTTGTTTTTTTTGTTTTTTTCGAGACAGGGTTTCTCTGTGTAGCTTTGCGCCTTTCCTGGAACTCGCTTTGGAGACCAGGCTGGCCTCGAACTCACAGAGATCCGCCTGGCTCTGCCTCCCGAGTGCTGGGATTAAAGGCGTGCGCCACCACCACCCGGCTAATTGTAATTTTTTAAAATTCCTCTCCATACTAAGCATATTACTTTCATCACTTTAGAGAGATCATTTTAATTTTATTGTTTTAAACATCCTACAGACTATATCCAACCTGATAATGAATCCTATCGATAAGAGCAAACATTTTCACAAAATTCTGCCTGTTTTATGTAGTATGTGGAAAAATTTGGAACAAAGTGTTTCTTACAAGTTTACCATGGACTTAGGTAAGGTATAGGATGCAGACACACAAAACACACGCACACACACACACACACACACACACACGTTTTAAGTTTGCATTGCTAAAATTACAGGCCACTTAGCATCCTTAGAGATGAGAGAAAGTGTTAAAGATGAAAACAAGTGTTGTCCCTGCCAGAACAGGATTTCCCAACTATCACAGGAAAAGTGTCCATCCCTAAGCTAGCCAATCCAATGACAAGATGTCAGATGTTAAACAATAACAAGAGAAATGTCAGTGGTTTAAGAAGGCATTTAGAGCCACCCTGTAATCACAGAAAGCTGTCATGTTCATGGACACCAACAAAAGAAGTCTGTGACTGTAAGATCCTCCCAAAGCATTGAGCCCAGAATCTTGTAAACCACTAGAAAGTCTGTTTCTTTCTGCCTGTTTGGAGAGTTCTGAAACCCATTACTACCCACAGTGCATCTGCAGAGGAGGTGCTTCTTAGGAATACAATACTACCTACTGAACCAGAGCATGGGGAAACCTGTACTTTGACAAACTCTAGGGCTGTTTTTGGGTATGCTGAAGTTCAAGAATGAAGAACACAGCTATGTATCAGATGGTATGGTGCTCAAATTTGAATCCTGGTTCCACTATTTTCCAATCGTGGGACCTTGGATAAATCGACTAAGCTCTCTGAGTATCTATCTGTTCATTCACAAAAAGAAAACAGTAATGGTCCCTATTTCATGAGGATTTTCCTAAGGTTTGTTTCAGGAAGCACCTCAAGGACCACTATAAACCAGTCAAAATATAACTGGCACATAATAAGGGCATGTAACCACCACCCAGTGACACAGGGAATAAATGCACAATTTCCAAAGTGTCTGTACTTACTGCCTCACTAACCATAGAATTCATTTCCTTAGATAGTCACTATCATTTCCGTTTTTTCCTTATTATGATTAAGGAGAACACATAGTTCTAACAAATTTATTCTTTATATTAGATACACTTGCTGTTATGTTTGGGAGGAATTTTAGGGATGATTTTTAAACTTTGGCATACCTATCTATATGTATAACTATATGAACTTATATATTTTATTCAAAACACAAGAGTAGAATCTTGTTTAAATTTAACAAGTAATATATATTACAAAAACAGATTTTTAAAATACTTTTGTTTCTAGGTTATGACTATTATGAATATGTGGTACATATACACAATGGAGTATTACTCAGCTTTAAAAAAAAATGACATCGTGAAATTTGCAGGCAAATGGATCGAACTAGAAAATATCATCGTGAGTGAGGTAACCAAGACTCAGAAAGATGAACATGGTTTGTGCTCACTCGTAAGTGGATACTAGATGCAAAGCAAATGATAATCAGACTACCACCCACAGCTCCAGAGACGCTAGGAAACAAGGAGGACCCTGCGAGGGACCCATGGATCACCCTGGGAAGGGGAAACAGAGGAAATCTCCATGAATAAACTGGAGATAAGGGGGGCAATAGAGGGGAGCAGATGGGAGATGAGAGCATGAGTGAACAGGGTGGTCGAGCTGGAGGAGGGACAGAGTGCAAGAGCAATGAAAGACATAACTTGATAGAGGGAGACATTGTGGGGTAAGGGAGAAACCTAGTGCTAGGGAAATTCCCAGGAATCCACAAGAATGGCCCCAGCTTAGACTACTAGCAATAGTGGTCACAGTGCCTGAACTGGTAATCAGATTGGTGAATACCCTAACTATCATCATAAAGCCTTCATCCAGTAACTGATGTAAGCAGATGCAGAGATCCACAGCCAAGCACCAGGCCAAGCTCTGGGAGTCCAGTTTAAGAGAGGGAATAGGGATTATATGAGCAGGGGGTGGGGTCAAAATCATGATGGGGAAATCTACAGAGACAACTGAACCAAGCTCATGGAAACTCATGAGCTTTAGATCAAAAGCTGTGGAACCTGCATGGGACCAGACTAGACTCTCTGCTTTCGGCAGACAGTTGTGTAGCTGAGTTTGTATGAGGGGCCCCTGGCAGTATGATCAGGATCTATCCCTGGTGCTTGATTTGGCTTTCTGGATCCCATTACCACCTTGCTCAGCTTTGATGCAGCGAGGAGGGGCTTGGACCTGCCTCAACTGAATGTACCAGACCTTGCTGTCCCCCCATGGGAGAAATAACCCTTTTGGAAGAGGGGATGGGACATTGGCTGGGGAGGGGATCGAGAGGAGGGATGAGACAGAGCTCTGTGGTATGTAAAATGAATTTAAAAATTAAAAAAAAACCGTTTATTTATCTTAGTACTCTTTTTGGAAGCCTACCTAATTTTTCCCCTCAAAAGACCCAACCTCTAGGTTTTTTTTAAAATTTTTTTTCTGTTTTTCATTTTATTTATCTTTGCTCTAATATTTATCATTTCTATATTCCTGCTCATTTTGTGTTTTGGGGTCATTTTTCTTGTTCTGTGAGGTATAATGTTGCATTCTATATTTTGAATTCCTCTTTCTTTTTACTGTATCTAATAAAGTTTAGTATGTTATATTTTCATGGTCATTTTATCAATACGTTGTCTAATTTCTGGGCTGTTTACTTCTTTGAGTGCCTTCAAGTGTAAGTAGAGCTTTTTTGTTGTTTGGTTTTATTTATTTATTTATTTATTTATTTATTTATTTATTTATTTATTTATTTATTTTTTAAATTTATTTTAATTTATTTTGCAATACAATTCAGTTCTACATATCGGTCACGGATTCCCTTGTTCTCCCCCCTCCCGTCCCCCTCACCTTCCCCCCAATGCCCCCCCCCATTCCCATCTCCTCCAGGGCAAAGCCTTCCCCGCAGACTGAGGTCTGATATCCAGAATATATTTATTTTTTTGAGGCAAGGTCTTGTCACATAGCAGTATTTTCTTTTTGATGGATATGACTCAGTCTTTATTGCAGCCTCCTGATCATGTTCTTGGGCCCCAGAAGCAAAGAGCAGATGCCTTTAGCAAGAAGCAAAAGAGCTAGCTAGCTCTTCCATGAATCCTCAACCCACTGGTTCCCCAAAGCCACTACATCCAGCAACAAAATTTGTGAGCCTTGAGCTCTAAGTGTAAGCAGCCGTTTCCTGCAAAATCCTGATATACATGTGGTAAAGGCTCGGGTAGGGCAACGTGGAACACAGAGGAATGAGGTGGAGTCAGGCTCCCTCAAGTGCCTGGTGGAGCCCCAGGAGTTATCGGTACAGAATAGCTTTGCTAGAGGGAGACATAGTTTATTTTTGTTTTTGTTTTAATACAATGGGACAAATACAGAGGTAGTTTGTCAAGCCATCCCAGGAATACTTGGGGATACAAACAATCAGTGACAGAAGACAGAGGAAATCTGGGTCTTGATAAAAATGTAAGGAAAAGTAATGCAATTTGGAACTTAGGTTACATTTTATCCATATATTTATTTAATGTATGAATTAAAAGTCCTGCCTGAGCTCTTCATACACTTGTTTTCAGGACTGAGAAGCAGATCTTATCCTTGCCTGAAGTACTAGTCATTGAGTGAATGACGTATCTTGGCTAAAATCAAATCTACTCAGCTCTAGGGGGGAGATAGAACAACTCACACTGGCTTGCACATTGTGTTGGAAGAGGTAGATAAAAAAAATAAAAACAACAATAACGAAGGCAAGTCAGTGTTTATTACTCATAAGTAATGCTGTATTAATCTATAGGAAAGCACTTCTAATGTCTCTTTAGGACACCAAACACTGACTCACTCTACTCCTAAATACATTTAAAATTTTAAAAAGGGAACTACATTTTACAAGATGAAGAAAATGAGACATTAGGTAATCACACCATACTGTCATCCCTTCAGGAACATGCTGGATAAAGGATTTGCCTTAAGTAGAAACCACATTATTTCAAATGATTCCCTCAAAGCCAGACATGGTAGCTCAAACTTATGATTCTAGCTTGATAAGACTCTTGCTAAGAGTTTGAGTTCATTTCACAATAAATTCCTGACTAGCCTGGGCTACAGAGTAAAATCCTGTCTCAAAAAAAAACTAAAACCAAATGAGGTGGTTTTTTTTTTGTTATTTTTGTTTTTGTTTTTTTTTTGAGTAATGATAAAAATATTTTCCAAGCTCTCCTTCTTGCTGGAACACCTGTCACTGAGATTCCACTCAGGTGGAATCACAAGCATCAAATCCACAGCTGCTCAAGAACAGATTTTTAAAAAAATGATTATAAAATTTTACTCTCTTCACCAGACAGTCTTTGTTGTAAAAACATGTCCCTTTCCCCTTCCTGTAATCTTTCCCTTACCCTCTGTAGCCATCAAGTCATGGTCAGGGGATACCTTCATCTATGAGAGAAAAATGTGTTTACAAAATGCTTCACCCATGTGGATTTCTTATCTGTGAATTTGCATTTGGGATTTACAGCCCTGGGAGCATTCTTTTTAGTCAAGAAAGTCATTGCTTTCATTAAAAATTTCTAGTGTGCAATCCACTAATTGAAGGAGTATCACTGTTCAATACATTAAAATATTGGGCAACTGTGATAGAAATAAGATTCCAAAAGAATGGGATATAGTAAAGTGGCTTGTTGTGTAAAAGGAGCTGGAACATGGTGCATATCTACTGTGGGTATCATCTCCCCAAGGTGGCTGAGACAGGAGATTGTAAAGTATTTGTGGTCAAATGTGGTTAATATATTGTGTACCCTAATAAACTTATCTGGGGGTCAGAGAACAGAACAGCAACTAATTAGACATAGAGGCCAGACAGTGGTGGCACACGCGCCTTCAATCCCATCACTTGGAAGGCAGAGATCCATCTGGATTTCTGTGAGTTCAAGGCAACACTGGGAACAGAGCCAGGCATGGTGGCACACAGCTTTAATCCTAGCACTTGAGATCTGATGCCTTTGCTTTAGAAGGACACATGCCTTTAATCCCAGGAAGTGATGGCAGAAAGCAGAAAGGTATATAAGGTGTGAAGACCAGGAACTAGAGGCTTATTTTTTTTTAATTTTATAATTTAATTTTACATATCAGCCACGGATTCCCCTGTCCTCCCTTCTCCTGCCCCCGCCCCCCGCCTTCTCCCCAATCCACCCCTCATTCTCATCTCCTCCAGGGCAAGGACTCCCTTGGGGATTCAGCTCAGCCTGGTAGATTCAATTGAGGCAGGTCCAGTCCCCTCCTCCCTTCACCCAGCCTGAGCAAAGTGTCCCAGCACAGGCCCCAGGCCCCAGGTGGAGCTCTTGGAGTCCAATCAGCGAGAGAGAGGAGGGATTTTATGAGCGAGAGATGTTGAGACCATGATTGGAAAAAGCACAGGGACAAATAGCCAAACTAGTGGAAACACATGAACTATGAACTAATAGCTGAGGAGCCCCCAACTGGATCAGGCCCTCTGGATAAGTTAGATAGTCGATTAGCTTGAACTGTTTGGGAGGCCCCCAGGCAGTGGGACCGGGACCTGTCTTTAGTGCATGAATTAGAGGCTTTTAAGCAGTTCAGCTGAGATCCCTTCCGGGTGAGGACTCAGAGGCTTTAAGTCTGAGGAAACAGGATCAGCTGAGGAGTTAGTGAGGTGAAGTTGGTTGTGGCTTGTTCTGTCTCTCTGATCTTTCAGTTTTCGCCCCAATAACTAGCTCCAGGTTTTTTATTAATAAGATTGTTTAGCAATTTGTGTTACAGCCAAATGTCCAGGGACTACTGACAAGATTTCTCTGGACAGAAAACCCCTTCCTCCCCATCATTATCTTTCCTGAAGTCCTCCAACCTTTCTTTCAAGTTTAGTACTATATAAATGCAAGCAGGAAGAAAAAAAACCCTAATTTTCTCTTTGCTTGATACTGTATATCAAGGCATTTGCTAGCACCTATGTCATAGCTACTGATACTGAGACCACAGGTTTAATACAATTATGAGTTTCAACCTACTCTTTATATTTTTCCATGGAAGTTAAATACAGTTCACAAGTATTAAGTTGCTGCAAAAAAAATGAATTGTACAAGAAGGGTCACAGTTTCAAAAAAACACATGCCTAAAATTATTTCTGAAAGTGAAGCCTGCATTGATTTTTAAGTAGCTTTATTTCTTCTTCAAAAATGCTGTGGAAAATGTCAATTGGTTTTCTGTGTTATATTTTACTTTGCAAAATAATGCTGATATGAAAAAAGTCATCACAATTGCCTAAAGTTCTGTGAAATAATGATGTGGTGTGGCTTCTCGCTAATGGTCCCAGTATATTTGTAAATCAGAAGAATTATTCTAGAAGTTGTTACATAAATATCAGCAGGGCAGATTTCTTTCATTTATTTTGCATAATTACATTCAAAATGGATAGTTCCAGCGTTCTAAAGCCAATACAACCGCCTGCAGAAGGATGTCTTTTTATATTCATAGAAACATCAGCATATTGCAAAGACACGTCTTGGTAGGTCAAAAATTATTCTGGATATCTACTTACCATCACAAATGAGAATTAGGCAAAAGAGATTACTGTATGGAGAGAAAAGCAAAATGGCACTTGAGCAACAGACAGCATCCTCTGGATGTCTGAAATTCATGCTTCTGTGGGCTTTCATTGTTCATTTGCAAAAGAAATAGGAGGTCTGGTCCTGTGAAAGATATTTGCAAGGCATCTAAGGATGAAATTTAAGACTGACTTACAATCCAAACTGAAAATGCATTTGAAAACTCTGTACTTTTCATCCATGTCTATTGTATTAGTATGAATGATGCCAACCAATATGGGGAAAGGTCAATCAACAATTCTATACTTGAAGCAAGGTTTTAATTTCTCTTGAATTAAAAAGCCAATATCATAAAATCTAATACTCTACTTGCTATCTATTTCCATCTTGATATTCTTCAAAAGAAAACAACAGACCATCAAATCTAAATTGGATAGTTCATGAAAAAACAGAAGCGTGTTTCTGTAGTGGGTAGCCATTCCAGCTTTGACCTGGAAGTACCACCCACTTTTAGGCTTCGGTAACTGTTACGGCTACAAGGCGGAGCCGAGAGAGAACCCCTGAAGACCCACGATCTGGATGGGCAAGCTCTCTTTGTTCCTGGATCCTAGACGCTGTAGGTAGATGAGCAGAGTTCTCCAGAGAACACTGCTGGACTGCGCTACACCTTTCCCAGACCCTGTAACCTATCCCTTCACTTGTAAGTTACTCCACAAAATAAACCTCCCTTTTAACTATGTGAAGTTGCCTTAATATTTAAAACAATATGTTTCTCTAAATCAAATATATAGTGTTTTAAATAAACATGAAGTTCTATTAATATTTTCATAGCAAATGTTGTCTGGAGATAGGTAGGGAGTGAATTTGTGCCCTCACACCCTTATTTGAATATGTTGATGACAAGGCTTGATGAACATTTCCAAAAGTGTCCTATATCCTTTTCCTGACTCTAATAATTTTCAGAACACTGTCATTCAGTTTGCTGATCAACTCTTGGTGTGGTAAGCTCACTTTCCAATTTTAGGTTGAAATGTATTCCTTTTCCAGCATATGCTGTGTCTGTCATGGTGACCCTGGCTTCTTGAAGAAGGCTTATAATGACTGATACTTGGGAGGCACCTGAAAATCTTCCTCATGCTAACTCTAAGAAACATCTCAGAATGTGGAAAGTCAGACTCTTCATATAATTTTACTACTACATGAAAGTGATCAGATGAAGATTATATGGCAGGAAATTCTTCTCTTTTGAAATGAGGTAAACAATACTGCACATAACTGGTTCACTCAGTGAAGAGAAACAGTAACTTTAACATTGAGGTAGCCTTCTGCTATCACAATCTCAGTTTAACAAGTTCTTCTACAGTGGGTTCCAAAGATGTAAGAAAATATGATCCATATGTTCACATCTGCCATTACTAGCAAAACTCAATATTTATGATGCAGGGTGATGGTTTATTTCACTTCATGCCCATAGGAAGTTCCACAGAAACAGGTTTTGTGAATTACCACACCCCATCTTCTTAAGATTACCAACTATATCATTATGGGTAACACTCTCAAAGAATAACCACAAATGAGTCTATCTTCATCTTTCTCTATTTACTATTCCCTTGATCAACAGATGCAAATAAAGACACAGCCATTGAAGGCATTGTCCACACAGTAGTTAGAGAAACTCACTAATACTAACCGAAAAGCTTCTTGAGTTACAACCTCAGAAGAGCATGCAATACTGTCATGAATTCTTCATGATATACTTTATCTTTATGGTTAGTCGGGATGATTTCCTGCACTTAAACAGAAAAGGCATATGGCCCACATTCTTCTCACATGAACAAAAAGGAAACATTATTTATATGCATCACCACTGTTCACACCATTTCTACAAGCTTCCTTTCTTAAGTGTACACAGAACAATTTTGTTTCATTTTATTTTTCCTGACACAAATATGGAAAGGGGTGTATGCAGAAACCCACATACATAGAGGCTTGGTATCTCAACATGGAAGGAATTATCTATGATGTTAGCTTTCAACACAAAACTGTAAGTAATGTGATATTTACTAAACAATAGTTCATAACCTTTGAGCATAAATATTGTCATTAGGCCTCTTGAGAGATCCATTTATCTACTTTATATTAGATTAATTATATATAATTACAAATTTATAAATAATAGTTATTATTAAATTGCCAATTTCATTGAATAGTTCTGTTAGTAATTGATACTGTATTCTTATATATTTACTAGTAGTACTAAATAACTAAAATCTATATTGGATTATGCTGTGTATTTTAACTTTATATCATGTAAATACTTTCAGACTAGCTGTGACAGAGCCAAGAAGCAAGTATCATATTATTTTTCATTATTATAATTTTATGTGATTTAGGATATAACCTATAATTCAGGACTCCACAATTATTTGGAAAAGGCAACCTGTCAATTAGAACAGAAAAACTGTACTTACTCTATGTCTTTTATATTTCTAGTTTATAAAAATATTCAATAGAAATATTTGTACAGTGTTGCAAAGGTATATGAGAAGGATGTGTTTTAAGCCTTTAAATACAGGTGAGAAAAATCAGAGGGATGAGTGCCATCAATAAAGATACTCTGAAACAAATTGTATTATCCAGAACACACAATGTTAGGTAGGAGTATGGACACAAAGAATGGAGGTATTTATACTTTAAATTTTATAAATATATTTTAGTTCTTCAATAAGCTATCCATATATACCCAGGTATACATGTAAAACATAAAACCATGTTCAATTTAATTCTAAATTCTCCCAGCTTAAGTCAATAATTTATTGCAAGATTCTAATAAAAGTAACTATCTTATGAAAATTTGAAAATAAATATCCTGGGTGAGTTTAATGGTTAGTTTTTTAATTTTCAACCATCAGTGAAATGTAATGTATTCTAACAAATTTCATCTCCTGATAAAAGATAAGCTATTTTTACTCATTTAGATGTATGATAACTCATAAAGGGCTATGCTATACTGGAGCACACTGTCCTCAGATACAGTAGGAATGGACCACATGAGAGGTAGAACACGAAGCAGTCAGTCCCAGCACCCAGCAAGGGACTGTGCAAAACTCAAGCTTTTCCTGACATTCCCGAAAATGTCAGGTATTTTTGGTAAGAAGCAATTTCACACAAGCCACCAACCATTATGCTGTTGCTTTCTCCTTCGTTCTATCGTTACAATAAGGTTTCCCTTTATCAGCTCTCTCTCATTAGAACTTGAAAGTGCTTTGTCTTCAAACATGTGAAATACAAGATTATGCTCTGTTAAATCCTCAGAAAATTTGCTTTAAAATTTAAAAATTTTCACTCAGGAAGCTTCCCTTTCCAGCCAAGGTGCAGTGATTGAGACCAGAATTATCATTTGCATGGAGAATGGGAGAAAGATGTAGGAATTGAATTTAAGGAAATGTGGTGAAGTGATTTCTCAAAGTAAAGTGAGCCTTAAAAAGTCCCCTAATTCAGCACCCTGTAAGAGTTGCTAGGCTGAACCTAAAGTAGGGGAACCAGGCCAAGCCCAATTTATGCCCTGAGTTATAGAGGTTTGCCTTTCCAAGAGTACAAGGCAATTAAGGAAGTCAGGGATGGCAAAAGAAAGGAACCCCCGCAAGTCTGGTGCATGTTCCCCTCAAGCATTTGGCAGAGCAGTGATCCATGTGTAAAGGCAGAGAGACTCGCTGTGGTAAGGGAAGGAACGGTTCAAAAGGAATGATTGCATGCACAATACCCAGTGCTCAATCAGAAGTGGAAAGGCGCCCATACACATCAGGCAGTCTGCAATAAACCTTAAAAGTCACAGGTCACTTTTCCAGCACACAAGAAGTCCCATTTTCTAACCAAATATACAGTACAATGCTGAACAAGTGTGAACTACATACTGAACATATATTTTCTTCTCAGCTACTAACTATTCCAAAGTGGATATATATATATATATTCAAGTTTAATTCTTTGAACACAGTTAATACTGCAGATACTCATTAATGAAAATTCAAATCAATAAAATTACCACCTCTGAACTAGTACAAAAATCTTTGTATCTTTCTCAGTAGCTTCAGGAGTGATTACACTGAATATTATTCAGGGGATTCACGTTTTCACTATCAATTGCTTCCTTCCCTCGCTCTCTCCTTCCCTTCTTTCTGTCCTGCCTGTCTTCCTTTCTTTCTTCTTCCCCATTCTGTCCTCCCTTCCTTCTTTCCTTCATCTTTTTTTATTTTTCATTTTTAGATAGAGTCTTTCTATGTAACCCAGGCTGGTCTTACACTCATGTTCTTCCTGCCTCAGACTCCAGAGTGCAAGCACTGCTGTAACTGGCCCCAGCCACTCTCCTCTCCTGTTCCTCCTCCTCCTCTTTGAATGAATGATCAATCATAGCTCTGCTAATTTAAAAGGGTGTGCTAATCGGTTGAACACATACACGTCCAAGCAAAGTTAGAATTCTGAGGAATTGCTTAGTTGCTCTCAAAATTGCCCATATCTATATCTATCTAATATATATATATATATATATATATATAATGCTGAAATTTTAGATTATGTTTAATCACATCATCACTACATGTAATTTTTATAATTTATAGAATAGTTACTAGTACACTAAAATCCCCCAGTTCCTTTGGAAATGAAGTAATATGATCTAAAAGAATAGCATGGAAATACAAAATAAAAAAGCATGACCCAGGTTGGGGTCCTTGTTTAAAAGGACAGACGTGTATTTGTTTGTTTTTTTAAGTCATTATTTATTTTATTACAAATAGATTTGTTTCACATAATATGTCCTGTTTATGGTTTCCCCTCTTCTCCTCCCTCTAGTGCTCCCAGTTCTGTCCCCTCTCATATCCCCCCATCTGGATCCACTTCCTTTCAGTCTCTCCTTAGAAAATAAATAGGTTTCTAAGGGGTAATAATAAAATAAAATAAGATAAAACACAAACTAACACATCAGAATTGGACAAAACAAATAAACAGAAGTGAAAGAGCCCAAGAGAAGACACAAAAAGAGTATCCCATAAGAACACTAAACTGGAAGGCAAAATATTGTATACACAGAGGACCTGGTGCAGACCTGTGCAGGCTATGTGTATACTGTCTCAGTCTCTGTGAGTTCATATGAGCTTTGCTCCTGTTGATTTAGAGAACCTTGTTTTCTTTGTGTCCTCTATCTCCTCTGGTTCTTACGCTGTTTCAAACTCCTCTGTGAGGCTCCTTGAACAATGAATGGAAGGAGTGATGGAGAAATCCCATTTAGGACTGTGTGTTCAACAGTCTCTCTCTCTCTCTCTCTCTCTCTCTCTCTCTCTCTCTCTCTCTCTCTCTCTCTGCAAGGTCTGGCTGTGGGTCTCTATATTTGTTAGCACCTTCTACAGGAGGAAGGTCTTCTGATGATGCTGAAGAAGGCATGGATCTATGTGTATAACAGGATATCATTAGCGGTCAATTTATTGCTATGTTTTGTTATTGTTTTTGTCATTGTTTTTAGACCAACATGTGACATGAATTGCTAAATGGTCGTATAAATAAAAAACCCGGAGCCAAATATTGGCATGAAAGCTGAAAGATCAGAGAAACAGAGCAAGCCAGTTACAAGTTCTTACCTTTACGAAATCCTCCTTCTCAAGAAAATGAGTTCCTGTTTCCTTAGGCCTTAAATACCTTTCTCTGCCCAGACATCACTTCCTGGGATTAAAGGTTGTGTGCTTCCCAGTACTGGGATTAAAAGTGTGTGCCACCACTACCTGGCTGTTTCCAATATGGCTTTGAATTCACAAAGATCCAGATGGCTCCCTGACTCCTGAGTGATAGGATTAAGGGTGTGTGCCACCACTGTCTGGCTTCTATGTCTAAACTAGTGGCTGGCTCTATCCTCTGATCCCCATCCCCAGATAAATTTATTAGGGCACATAATATATCACCACACCAATAAGTAATTGGTTTTCTCCTATATCTTTGGGCAATGCAGTACCTGGTTCTTTATCACCCAAGCAATGTTGGGTATGGGTTCCCTCTCATGGGGTGGGCTTTAAGTCAAATCATTTATTGCTTGATGACTCCCAGAAGTTTGTGCCACCATTGCCCTAGCCTCTTTTGCAGGTAGAACCACATTGTAGAACAAAGGGTTTGTAGCTGGGTTAGTATTTTCATTTCCCCTTTGGTGGGATTCATGGTAATTCCCTGGACCAAAGACACTCAAAAATAGGAGTGAAGGTTCCATGTAGGTACCAGTTTGACCTCTCCAAGTTCAATGAGTTGTGGAGGTGTTGTCTTTAGCAATGGGGCCTTGTTGTCAGTTTGTGGAGAGCAAACTAGAATCTTATCACCAGCCTGAATTTTTAGGGTTCCCATGGGGGGGTTTCCTTTGGCAAGCAACTCAATTAGGTGTACCCAATCCCAGTACTGGAAGTTTCCTTTGGTGACAAGTGACGGACAATTATCTTCAGAGGAAAAAAATTAACATAGATCTCTTTAATGATCCTCAATACCTCTAGTACTTCTTTTACTAGCTTGCATCTCTCTCTCTCTCTCTCTCTCTCTCTCTCTCTCTCTCTCTCTCTCTCTCTCTCTCTCACCATAATATTTATTTGTTCAGGTGTTTACATATGTATATATGTACATGAATAAGACCCTATCATCACACATTTAATTCTCTTTTCAAGAGATCAATATATTTATTTGAAGTAGTGTGCTCTTTGACATAGTTTTCCTGTGTAAATAAATACAGGTCACCAGATAGCTTGGGTTAGATAATTTAAGGGTGCCTATGGGTTCAATGAGCTTTTATTGGATCATTTTGTTATATTTTTATTTTCACCACTTCACTTTGTATGAGAATATGATCACTGTGGAAGAGATGTAGCCAGGGATCCCCTACAAGGGAAGAGCTTGGTTAAGAGTAGAAACAATTGATATGAGGAAATTGAATCACAGAGAGCAAAAAACCAGGATCTTTGTGAGTCATGTCAACACCTCACAGCAGCAAAAATCAAATTTGATATTTCAATTACACAAGTCAATGGATGCTAAATATTCTTTTGCTCACAATGAAGGGAAGCCACTCTGACAGAGGAGTATTGGATGCCTCCATGGATTCTAAAAGCTTTGAACTTGTAAGAGGTACTTAAGAATCTCTCAGAAACATAGATTTTTCATTTTTAACTACCATGACTTTGGTTCACTTGGGAAAGGAGTGAGGCAGGAAGAAAACCTCTTGGGTTTACTTTTGAACATGTCCTCAATTAGTCTATTAGTAGTTGACTATATATCAAATATTGGGTAAAACCATGGCAATGCTGTCCTACTTTAATTTTCAGAATTGACTAAAATCTCTACTCATATGACATTTTAGATTAATATTAAAGCTGAAGGAAAAATCATTCAAACTTATGTTCCTTGATCACATTTTTATTATTTTGTGTATGTGTGTGTATAATGTGTATATGGGAGCATATTTATGTGTGAGCATGTACATGTGGAGGTCAGAGAACAGGCTTAGATAATGACCTTTGCCTTCTACCTTATTTTTGAGTCAGTGTCTCTCATTGTTTGGTATTCTGCTGGATAATTCAGGCTCATGAGTTTCCAAGGGATTTGGTTGTCTCCACCTCCCATCTCACTTAAGAGTTCTGGAATTATAAACAAATCCCTCCCCTCAGGGTCAAGGAACACTGTGAAAGATGAGGCCGAAATAATGAGGGTCCTGAGTGGGTTTTTGATTCTAGTACTTTCTCTTTGGTTCTTTTCCTTCTGTTGGTTTGTCTTGTCCAATTTCAATGTGTTAGTTTTTGTTTTATCTTATTTTATTTTGTTATGTTAAAAATAAAGAAGGAAGGAAAACCAAACCATTAGGGTAGGAAGGAAGGAAAGAAAGAAGGAAGGAAGGAAAGAAGGAACAAATGAATCACGAATGAAAGAAAGAGAGAAAACCAAGCTACTAGGGTAAAGGTTAACAGCTGAATTGTCATTTATATATGCTCAGAGAGGGAAAATCAGTTTTATCCAATGTGGGAGCCCAAAGAGGTTTCCTAGGGAAATCTAAGCTTGCTTTACCCAGCAGGACTGCATAAGAGGATGATTGGACCACAGACCTGGGTAAAAGGTGTTTGGAAGGGTCTATACTTGGTTGTATCTAGCAAGGAGGAGACCTTTTGCCTTGCCCCTTGGCATTGTTATAAATAGACCTTTTGAATTAAGTTGTGGGCCCATGGATAAATATCCAGGCCTTCCAGAGGCTCTCCTGTGTTTCTATCTGTCTCTCTCCCCTCTATATTTCTATCTAAATGTCTTATCCTTCACTCCTCAAGAGTAACCTGGGGATAAAGGTGGGGGCTGGTCCCCCACACTCCAACAGAGTGAAATTGGATATATCAACCACTTCAGGTCAGGTATAGAGTTCTGGAGTAGTTGACCAACAAATAATGGACTCCATAGTTTCTTTGGTTTTTTTTCTTCTTTCTTTCTTTCTTTTTTCCCTTCATTTATTTATTTATTTATTTATTTATTTATTTATTTATTTATTTATTTATTTATTTATTTATTTATTTGTTTGTTTGTTTGTTTGACGACCTGATGTGGTGGTTTCTCCTCTCTTCTTTCCTCCAAGCCCTTCCCCACACCTCCCTTCCCCTCCCCTTTGCCTCCCCCCATCCACTCCTCCTCTGTTTCTTCTATTCAGAAAAGGGCAGGTCTCCTACAGATACTGGCAAAACATGGCATATTAAGTTGTAGTAAGCTGGGTAGGGAGGGAGGGGGACTATGACGTGGGTCTGGAACAACTTGAGGGAGGAGAAGAATATGATAAAAATATATGTAAATGTAAATAATAAAAATATAATAAAAAAGAAAAATTCAATCCCATCTTTCAAATGGCATCCTTCTAAAGAGTTTATAAATGATTACAGTGGTTCTCAACCTGTAGGTCTTGGACCTTTTGACAAAACTCTATTTCCAAAAATATTTACACTATGATTCATTACAATAGCAAAATTACAGTTATGAAGTAACAACAAAATAATTTTATGGTTGGGGGGGTGGTCAATGCAACATGAGGAACTGTGTTAAAGGGTCACAGCATTAGGAAGTTTGAAAACCACTGGATTAGAATTAGCTTGAGGATTGGTTTAAAGCAAAGAATCTATGGCATCATCCCTACTTTTTTGTTTTTATTTTTTTAGTTAAGAAATTTTTTATTCATTTTACATACCAACCACAGATCCTCCTCTCTTTCCTCCTTCTGTCCCCCACCCCCAGCCTTCTCATTCCAACCTATCCCCCATTCCCTCCCCCGAAAAGGTAAGGCCTCCCATGGGGAGTCAGCAGAACCTGGTACATTGAGTTGAGGAAGGTCCAAGCCCCTCCTCCTGCATCAAGACTGTGCAAGGTGTCCCACCATAGGTTGTGGGCTCCAAAAAGCCTGCTCACACACCAGGAATGGATCCTGATCCTACTGCCAG
The DNA here is from genome assembly GCF_007827085.1 of Peromyscus californicus insignis. NCBI lineage: Eukaryota > Metazoa > Chordata > Mammalia > Rodentia > Cricetidae > Peromyscus > Peromyscus californicus. The sequence continues at coordinate 85,059,875 of NW_026294551.1, read as the reverse complement.
GGGGGTGCCTTAAGCAGATCAAGCTACACAACTGTCTCGCTTATGCAGAGGGCCTAGTTCAGTCCTATGGAGGCTCCACAGCTGTTGGTCTAATGTTCACAAGTACCCACTAGTTTGGTTCAGTTGGCTCTGTAGGTTTCCCCATCATGATCTTGATGCTCCTTGCTCATAGAATCCCTCTTCTCTCTCTTTGACTGGACTCCTGGAGCTTGGCCTGGTGCTTGCCTGTAGGTGTCTGTATCTACTTCCATCAGGTACTGGAGAAAGGCTCTATGATGACAGTTAGGGTATTCACCAATCTGATTACTGAGGTAAGCCAGCTCAGGCACCCTCTCCACAATTGTTAGTAGTCTAAGCTGGGGTCATCCTTGTGAATTCCTGGAAACTTCCCTAGTACCAAGTTTCTCTCTATCCCCATGCTGTCTTCCTCTATCAAGGTATCTCTTCCATTGCTCTCCCACTCTGCCCCTGTTCCAGCTCTATCATCCTGTTCCCTTTGTAATTTAATTGTAATATTTCTTCCTTGCCTTCTCTCCTGCAAACCCTCCCATATAACTTGCCTCTATCTCCTTCAGATTCATGGCTTCTTTTTCCATTGTTATTAAAACCATATAGGTAATTTGTGTATGTATATGTATTGATGCATCTAATACTCATCTCTCAGAGGGGCTTTCTTTAGTTGTGAGCAACAGAATAATCAGCATTTATTGGCTTGTGCAATTAAAACATGTTCGGTTTATATAATATTACTCTTATGTATGTTTTCAGGGTTGACTGGCCCTGAAACACCAAATTTGTGTACTTCCCCTGGGGAAGACCACCTCTCTAGCTCTCAACTTCATTCGGTCTCCTGTTTGTCTAGGATAGAGGACTTGTGGGCTTTTCCCCATTCACTTCAGCATGTTCATTGGTATCATCCTAGTTTAGCTCACATTTTGGGAGGTCATATTGCTGAGACTTAATCTGACAGCAAATGCCCTCATCTTCTGGTTCTTATAATCTGTCCGCAGAATGTAGGACCTTTCTTTAGAAGCAAGCAGTATTCTTTGAGTATAGACTCTGTTAGAAATTCACTGAGTAAAACAGGTTAAACAAAATACATATAAAAAAAAGCTATGAAGAAATTGATAAACCATGGAGGAAAGAAAAATGGACAAACAGAAATCCCCTACACTGGATTAAGGGAGGTACATCATCAGAGTAATATTTCCATAATCAAATTTGCTTTCCCAACTGCTTTTCCTTGACAACATCAATACAATGCTTTCTTGGTAACTGCAAAACAAAACAAAACAAAACAAAACACCCCTACTTTGTCAACTGGACAAAAGTAGTGACCCACCAAGTTGAGAAAGGAGATCTATGAATTAGTTTACCTAATATCATCTGTTCCTGTTACCAGAATATTTTGTTTTTGTTTTGTTTTGGTTTGGTTTTTTTTGTTTTGTTTGGTTTCGTTTGGTTTGGTTTACTTTCATGAGAGCTCTGATTCAAATTTCCTTTGTGATCAAATGTTGTATGGCTATCATCCTTTCAAACTACAAACCTATATTTTCTGATTTAAACACTATATACTTTCTTCAGTTACATTTAACTACTTCAATCTATTGATAGTGCAGGAAGCAATTTGAAGACTTAAGTGACAAGACATGAAAGTAGGTAAGATAACTCTAAGAAGCTGATGTTTATGAAATTTATCAATTTGGGTGGCATAAATGAACAAGTCTGTTGCTAAAATAGTTGTATTCTTTCCAGAAGATCTCCTCTAAATTAGGAATGATATTTGTATAATCCAAATCACTCATATATTGATCTATTTAGCCTATCTAATGAGGTTTGAGAAACGAATAAGACAACTTCTTGGTCTGAGGGAATCCAGCCTAGTTGACAGGAGGCAAGAAAACAAACACTATAAGAAGTCCAGTGATGGGGTACCTATGTGGTATTGAATGGACTTGTGTTAGCACAGGTGTGTTCTTTTGGATCATAAGAATTTCTTAGGGAGAATACAGCCTCTGTATTAACAGGGTAGAATTAAAATGACTTCATTTTATAGGACAAAGAATTTCATATAAAGAGAACTTTTATAACACTAAATGTTCATATATATGTGGGTCATATATATATATGTGTGTGTGTGTGTGTGTGTGTGTGGGTGGGTGGGTGTTCAGAGAAATGACTAAGTATAGTACACTTTGGTAACAGAATTTTCCTTACATATTTTGAGTCTACCTTTTGTAACATGGTAGGAGAAAGAAAAGGTATGAAGGGTTTACAGTGGCCAGATTAGAAAGACCTTGACATTCTTTTGGATTTTCTAAAGATGGATATGGGGAGCCTGGGGAAAAAGAACAAAGAGAAAAGGATATTATTGAGCATTTATAGCTTATCATCAATCATATAGCTCCAATAAATATATTGTGGTAACTGAACCTCACAAGTTTCTTATGAGAGAAACTGGACCTTGGAAAATGAATAATACTGTCTCCCGTCCCTCATCCAATTAGTACTTCATTTGATATTTAAAAACATTACTTGACACTCAGAGACAGTAAAAATATTTGTCCAATATATTGCAAAGGAATGATGTTGTTCTCCTAATGAGGTGTATTTGGGAAGGTTTAATTGAGAAGTGAACAAGGTAAGAAAGGAGAAAAAGGTACGAACATGGACTGGTGACAATTCAAAATTAAGTGGAAGAAAATATTTACAGTGAGTTCAGAGCAGAACACAAGAACTCCACAAATACATAAACAAGGAAAACTAGGCAAGAGAACACAGAATAGCTAGGCTTCTAGGATTACTTTTAAGGTGATAGGTCCAGGGAGTAGGAAGAAATGAGATGGGGCCTAGGCTACCACTTAACTCGTCCATTGAAAGAGAACAGAGACACAATGTGTGGGAAGGACTTTGTAGCTGAAGTTTTCTCCAGTCCTGCCTGGCCCATGATCAGGACAAATCTCTCTCACCCGGCAGTCCCACAGCCGCTCAGACCCAACTGAGTAAACACACAGAGACTTATATTGCTTACAAACTGTATGGCCATGGCAGGCTTCTTGTTATCAATTTCTTCTATCTTAAATTAACCCATTTCTATATGTTGCCACGTGTTCCGTGGCTTTACCTGCTGCCTTTACATGTTGCTCCCTGGATGGCAGGCTGGTGGCTCCTCCCACTTTGCCTTCTTGTTCTCCCAATTCTCCTCTCTGCTAGTCCCGCCTATACTTCCTGCCTGGCTACTGGCCAATCGGTGTTTTATTTATCAATCAATCATCCACAGGAGGACTTACAACCTTGAATGACAGATTTTTAATCAAGGCTTCAACTTCTACATGATACCTCATCATACTAAAAATTGAATGGATATCTTATTTTCTCTCTTAGCTGTTCTTTCAGTTCATGGTACAAGCCATCAGTTTATTATTTCCCAGAACTAAGTTCCCATGTTTCCACTTTTCTCTACTTAAGGTCTTCTAACCTCACTTCTTGAGTGATGTGTGGGTCATACTCATTGGGAAAAAACACAGTATGGGTATCTTAAAAATTCCTAGTCTCCCAATATGCTCTCAAGTGGCCTGTTTTCCCTTGAAATGCATTGATGAATATCAGAATCCTTTTCTTTTCCATGTTCTAAATTCCAGCTTATCTTCTTAAAGAGCCTTTTTTGGGGGAATGGGGTATGCTGTGTTCTAAAAATCTTAGTGACAGCAGGACACGTATTTCTTTAATCACTTTAGCTTTCCCCTAAAATAAAAGTATTTTCAGTATCTCCTTGACATTAAACAAAGTAATTTTCTTTAAGTTCTTTTAGTTTCAGCCTTGACAAAGTGTGTGGGATGATTGGGAACTCCTGATGAGAGCTGGGTTTTTTGTTGTTGTTTTTCTTGATACAACAGCTGTCCGTGTATGGTTCTTTTCTTGTACATCTCCCATCAAAACACAAATAAGATCAACCTTTTTCTTTGTGTTGCAATGATATAGGATGGAACCACATACTATTAAATAAAGATCTGAATTCTTAAAGATGGCATCCAGGAGCTTCCCGGATTGGCCCCCTCCACCTCTCTAGTTTCTGCTCCAGTTACTTGTTCAAATGGACTCTACGTTACCAGCTTCAAGGTGGCCATAATTTTTCTCATGTCATGTGCTTTTCAAAAGCTGTGTCCTCTTCACATTTCCTGTTCAGGTAACATACAAACATTCATCCTAGGATATTTATCCCACTGGCATTTCATTCTTAGCTAATAACATCCAGTCTGAATACTCATTGTCATTTTACTCCACAGTCTTCATTGATTCTTCTAAGTGCAGGGTAAACAACCATATATTCTAGTATCATTTCAGAATTCACCTTATTGTGTTATCTTGTATGGGGCAATCTTCTACTTCAATATAACTTTGCACTGCTCTCTATTCTACCTCTTCTCATGCTATATTACAACTCAGTTTCCTAGGCCTGGATTCTGGTGTATCTTTGAATTCTTTGGAAAGTATTTTGACGCTATGTTTTTACTGCAATGGTAGAGTAACCTAATGAAATTTAGCCATATTTGAAGTAATTAAGTTGAGTATGTATAGCTACATACTATAGCATTACTTAAATGCTAGCTTGCATTTACATTCTAATTATGTTAGACATGTCATGTTAATTTTTATTGTGGGTTGATGAGAAAAGGACACAGGGTAGATTTGAAACATGCATGACATATTTCTCCCAAGTTCAGGTCTAACAGTCATTCCTGATATGCCATGGGAAGAAGAATTCACAAAAGCAAAGGAACTATAAGATGTAAGGGTACAGACTCATTTTAACCTTTATGCAAGAGTTAGTCATAAGCAATTTGCTAGCTGATGCTGTACTTCTTTATGTACTTCTATAGCAATAAGCAAGGCAAACTTATGGGAAACCTCTGAACCATCTTTATTTTTCCCTTTAAAATGAATTTTAAACTATACAAGTTTGAGATATAACATGGCAAAATTTTGATGATTTTCTTCACATTATTTTAGGCAAACTAAGATAAAAGAAAAGGAGAAACTTATTTTGTTATCAATACATTCTTTGAGATAGCGTGATCCTAGTAATAAAATGAGGAGTGAATGAATTTGAATAATACAAACACTTTCTCAAATTGTGACAAGGAGATAGAATTGACTATTTGAAGCATTTTAAGTATATAGTTCATTGGTATAATGATATAAATATATTGTATACTACATATATTAAATATATATCAGTATAGATAAATAAGAAATAAACTATATATTCACATATAAGTAAAAATACATTCACAATGTGACCAGTCATTTCTATATTTTTCACCTCTGCAATAGGAAATTGATATTTTTTAATACTTCACACTTCATCATGTTCACAAAGTACCAGTACCATCATATTCTGTCATACAAACTGACCATTGGATACTTTTCATATGAATGGTATAACTCAGCAGTTGTCTTATTCTGACTGACTATTTCATTGACACAATGTCCTCAAGATCTATCCATGATATCATATATGTAATGTTTTAGATGTGCTAGCCATATCCCTCAGTAAATACTTAACATATTTGTTCACTAAAGTGCCAACTGTACACAATTGTTGATTGAGGTATACAATGCTCTCATGAAAACCAATGTACAAAAATATTTCTTCATTGTTATATTTTAAACCAGCATTTAAGCCAACAGGAAATGAGCAGAGGACACAGCTTTGGAAAAGGACAAGACATGAGAAAGATTATGGCACCTTAAACCTGGTAACATAGAGTCCATTTGAACAAGTAATTGGAACAGGAACTAGAGAGGCAGAGGAGACCAATTCGGAAGCACCTGGATGCCATCCTTAAGAATTCTGAACTTAATTTAACAGCATGTGGTCCCATCCTAGATCATTACATCACAAAGAAAAGGTTGATCTTATTTGTGTCTTGGTGGGAGATGTACAAGAAATGAACTGTACATGGACAGCTGTTGTATCAAGCTCTAATTCAAGATGAATGAGTTTGAGGTATGAGGATTACTATAAATTTGAGGATAGCATGGGCTATAGAGTGAATTCTGGGTCATCCTGGGCTGGAGTAAGACTCTACCAAAAAGCAAGTAAACAAACAAAAAATAACAACAAAAACAAACAAACAAAATAAAACAAAACAACAACAACAACAGCAAAACCCCTCTCATTTTGAATACTTAATGCAAACACTCACTTTGTATTAAGAGACAAGTAGAGAATGTTTCTGTCTGCTAGGGGCTAAATGCAGCCACTTACATTCTTTCCTACAGGCTGCAGGTGCTCAGGTGCTCCTTTAGCGGTGATTTCTGATGTTTTGAAAATAGGAACATATACCCATACTAGGCCATGAAAATAGTATTAACTAGCAAAGAGTCACTGGGTGTAATTTTACTTTTGAACTTAAGTTGGCTATGCCTTATTAACTTAATCTGTGCTTGGCTGGGACTTCTCAACTGCCCCTGGCCACTCTCAAAACTTATAAAAGAAAGCTACCAAGCCTTATTTTGAAATGACAGAAAAACTTGATGATACTGAATGAAACTAAGGGAGATGGTATGCAAAGATACAGACATTAAATCAAAAATGCATTATTTCAGTCTTATTTTTCCTTGTATTTTGAGACGTTTTAATATCTTAGGCATTTCTAAAGCATTTAATAAGATCAGAGGTCATAAGCCTATAACTGAGGATCAAAAATTTCCACTTTTAAAACTATGTAAAAAATGTAAGCCTCTGGGTTTTAATACAAGATGTGAGAACATAAATGGACTTAGAAAGGGTCCGTCTTGTCCTAGACTATTACCTTGAGGAAAAGAATGATTTTAAATTTAAAATATATGTTAGGGTCAAGAAAATGACCAGAGAAACTCTTTCATTTATAAAACTAAAACCTTTAATCAAATTAGGAAACTCAGCGCACAGAGGAAATAAGGCAGGGTGATTGACAGTCTACAAGCCTTACCGAAAGCCATTCTGAAAGTGGGCATTTCATAGCCATCTCAGTGTCCAGAATTCACAAGGATCTCTCTTGTTGTCTGCCGCTCTTTCAACCCTTAATTTCATGACTCATCGTTCAGTCACAGGAACGAAATCTTTACCCCCAAACAAGAGAAAAATGGATATACTCTCGGGTAGAGTTATAATTAAATATGTCTTCAGAGGCATTTAACTTTTGGAACACCCGGATGCATGTAATGCTTGTTTAAAGTGTCAAATGAGCATAACCTGGTTTCCACTTTCTGAAAGAATGGGCATCCAGTAATTAGTGTTGTAACTGTTACTTGCAACTGTTTTCAGTAGATAACTGGGAGGCTCCTGTGTAAAGTAAATGGACTTTCAATGGGAATCCTTTCAAAACATACTGCAAGCGATCACACCAAAATATTAATTTGCACTCAAACACTTGATGCCACAAGACACTCCAATTATCTCTCACTGTTTAAGCCAGAAGACTTTCCCAGGCTTTAAACTAGTCTCTGAAGAGATTTAATTCAATATTACTTACCCAAAAGCAGCCAGCATGCTCTTTTGTTGACCTTCAGGTCAATGAGAGTGACCCAACTGAGACCCAATCAAATCTAAATATGTCCCCCCTAAAGAACGATTCGCAAGGTTAATTGTATCTTGGTTCTATTCACTGAATAAGAAATCAATTAAAGAGAATAGCGAAAGAAGCCATAAATGGCTACATGAACTATGAAGAAGCAAGCCATAGACAGAAATGTCTTCCTTTGCTTCCAATTCTCATGTATGTCTATAAGGAAGTTAATTAAACCATGGAAGGGGCATTCTTAACTTATTCATAATCATTGCAGTCAACATTAGTTTAGTCTTGCATGAAATAATACTGTATTTGTGAGCACACAAAGGCTCAAATGGACATCTAAAACTATGTAATTATTTGTCACAATGGCAAAGTTTCTTGGACATGATGCCATTGAAGTGTGTTAACTTGGTGAATTGCAGGGAAATACAATGTCAATGTAATTAGCTATAATCACATGATATGGGGGTGGGAAGGGAAGATTTCAGTGAAAGTACCACTATTATATATTAATTTTCAAGGTTCGTGTTTGAGCACTGAAAAAAAAATCAAAAGAGTAAAATTTATAAAGGAAGATAATAAGAAATGGAAACAGTACTTTTCAAAAGAAATAGAAAAGGGGCCACAGCATCTAAATCCTTAACATTGCTTAGCTATAGAATACAATAATACAAAGAGAGGGAAAGTATTCTTTGAAATCTTAAAATAAGGATCCTACCCATCTGAGGGCTTACTGTTGCCAAGCATTATTCTAAAGAGGTTTCTGGAAATTCTTTTGTTCCCTAGCACTGTTCTTGAAGAAGCTGAGGATGGATAATTCAACTTCTTTTCTCAGAGTCATAAGTTTAAAAAAAAAAGGAAGAAAAAGAGAAAGAGAGAGAGAAAGAAAAAAGAAGGAAAAAGAAAGAAAGAAAGGAAGGAAGAAAGAAAGGGAAGGAGGGAGGGAGGGAGGAAGGAAGGAAGAAAGGAAGGAAGGAAGGAAGGAAGGAAGGAAAAACAAAGGAACTCAAACCTGAAAGCTTGCAGCTCATTCTGCATGCTTAATTGCAACTTCTCTACATCGTATCAAAGGTAAGATGCTCAGCTAGGAAAACAGGCTGTCATGCATGAAAGCTAGTCCACCATGGTGACTGACATCCTAGGAAATAATAAGAGGATGCTCAGAGGGGCTCAATGACACTTGCAACAGAAGGAGCTTAGCCAGAGCCAGCCTTTAAGACCTCATTAACCAAGAGCCCCACAAGTTTGTCAGTAGAACCAAGTTTCTCCAGGCCACTGCCAAGTGTTAATTTTTTTTTTCTGTTTCTAGTATCAGCACCTCCTTGGATTCTTCTGAACAAAGCAAATGTGACATTTCACCAAGTTTCCTTGGAAGAGATGGAGTTGGAAATTTGGGCTCTAAATCTTGCATTCCTACATATGGCCTTGAAAATAAAGTGGAATTCTGACTTGCCATTCTAGAATATACCAATAGTAGTATGGAGAATCAAAACTTGTAATTGTTTATTCTATCCTAAAGATCCCCTTTTACTTCTGCTTTAATCCATTCATCTACTACTCATCCACCAATCCTTATGTGCAGAACTCTGTATTTGGGTTCTGAACTTTGAGAACATTTATGTGTATACGCTGATATGTTCCAAATAAACGTAAGCTTGTTAGCTGTACATCTCATTTTATCAATATTTCAATTTTAAAACTACATCAAATATTTCCCCTAAGTCCTTGGCTTGGGCATAGGTCCAATATCTCGTTTCTTCTGAAAGTATAAATTCCATGTTCAATTGTATCATTTCCTTAGATGTAGAGCTGTTTGCCCATTTCTTTCAATTACACATCCTTTGCCTTCTCCTCTCTAAGCTCCTTCCTCTGCCCTCCCCAAATCTCATTTGGTTTGGATTAAACAAGGCCAAAACATTTGATCTCCTATTCTGTGGCATCCCTAAACTAGTTAGTGTGGCTGTAGCTATTGCTTTTCTGAGCCAGCAGTTACAGCTCAGGAGCATGTTAAACTGAGACCTGAACTGTCAGGATCAACATTTGAATCAGGATTAGCCATCAAAGAAAGACAACCACTTACCAGGCCCCGTGAGGGGAGCTGGCTTTCTGAATAATGCTTCTCTCAAAGAAGCATGACTAACATGTTGAAGGGGCAAAGCACGAAGTACAGAGCAGGTTGGACTTGTTAAGTAGCAGGGGTGTGCTGTGAGCAATGACTGTTAGGGGGAAGCCAGATATAATGATGCGGTATCAAGTTTGGGGAGCTCGAACTAGTACACAGCTGCTCATCTTTATTATACTCTCTTGGACTCTGAATAAGGAGGTAAAACCACAGGCACTTTTTGTTTTGTTGCCTAGAATCTTCTAGGCAAGAACAAATGAATTCTTTGAGAGAAATGATGATGCTATCTTAAAGGGTTCAAGATAAATATATATATATATATATATATATATTGAAGGACTTAGGTAAGGACCGCTCAGCTCAAGTCTAATGTATGCATAAGCCATATGTGTACGAGTGCATCTTTTGATTGCATACTGCTGAGGTAAGCAAAGAGGAGAGGATGCTTAGAGCCTTTAGTGCCAAAGAAACTTCTAAATGTGCTCGCTCTCGCTAGTCCAGGTGCTCTTATCATCACAGTTGTTTTTACTAAGTACCAATTATACATGGTTGTGTCTGGGGCCAAGCACAAAGTCCACGACCTCTACGTTCTTGAGCTTCATTACTAGGCTCTTCAAAAAGGTTTCTCATTTGTTGTCCCTGCTATGAAGTATCTGCTCCCAGGAAATAGTTAGCATCAAGCAGCTGTTATTAATCTACTCTTTGAAGGATTTTCCTGGAAGCCAGTCACCTGCTGAGGTGAATAACTGTCCCAGTGGGAACAAAGCTAAGCACTAACATGGCTTCCTCATTCCATTCCTTCCTCTATCCTTCAGAATGCCTGAAAGAAAATGAGTCACACATAGCTGAGAAGATAATGCTGCCTGCTTCATTTCTAAGTAAAGAACACTCTTACCCCACAAAGTATTCTCTTGCTGACATGCTTCACAGTTAGTTGTGTGGTGATTAATGAGGGACCATTTCACTGGGTGGCCCAAAACAAAAATTTCCATTTTACTCTTAAGTTCAATGAACTACTCACTAGAGAATATATATATATATATTTCGAGGAACAATAAAAGTTGACTTATCTTTTGAAAACATTCTCCTAATTTGGATGAAAAAAAACCCTCTTGATGTTTATCTCATTAAAGTCCTAATTTAAACTGCCATCATTTTTCCTGCACACATGGTTTCTATTGCTGCCATTTTGATAATTTTCCCTATCATTCTTTGTATAATCATCTATAAATATTATTCCTAAGTACACATGCTAAAAACCTTGAAATACTTGAATCGTACCCCTTATTGCCAGCTCATGAGTTCTGTCAAGATAGCTAAAAATAAATCTTTTACTCATTTTTCTTTGATAGAGATATGCCTCTCTATTTGTGCAGCCTTTCTTTGTGACGTTAAAGCCATCTCTACTTCTCTGTGTATTAATGCAAAAGGAATTCAAGGGTGGATGTCCTTCAGATAATTTAAAATACATCACACACACCTGTGCACACGCATGCACCGCACAGAGTTTATGTCTCAAGTATCCTCAACTCATCTTGAACTTGCTACACACACAAGAATGACCTTGAATTTCTTATCCCACTGTGTCTACTACCTGAGTTCTAGAATTATAGGTACACACCCAATATCAAATTTGTGAGGTCTGGGAACTGAACTGAACTTTGTGCATGCTAAGCAATCATACTACCAATTGTGCTGTATCCCCAGCTCTGAATATTTTCACACATACACAAAGCTGAAATGATTATGCAGTAAAAAATCTACTTACCCACTGTTTGGATTCTACAACTAATATTTATACAGATACCTTTAAAACTTCCAATTTAATGAATTACACCACTGCCCTAGACACAACATCTTACCATGGTTCTGGAAACCAGCCACATTCTTTGCTACAGTCTAGTGGGCAGTAGATTTCTAGCTTCCCCATGACCTCATTTCTTACCCCTTTTCTCCATTGCTGGTATCTACACAGTCATTCTCATATTCTTCAAACATGTAAATCTTCTCCATGACCAGGGGATGTTACTTTCGTTATTCTGGTAGACCATTTTTTTCTCCTCCTCTAGTTTCAGCTAAAGTGCACATCATCAGAAACCTCTCCCCCTCTATTTTTATGTTAAAAACACATCCCCTTACACCGCTCCCCCACCACATGCAGTTACACTCTACTATAATGCCATAGCCAAGTGCGATCTACCATGTTGGAGCAAAGAGACCAAAATAAATACTACTGAGATCTGGAATATGTATCCAGCATGTAGTAATTGCATTCATGTTTATGGTACCCTTCTTTATTGAGAGGAGAACTATTAATAAAGATGGGTAGTAAATGTGGTCCTCTGACCACTGTAGAAGTAGTCGCAATGGGCCTATGTCTAAGATATTTTATGCCAACAAGAAGCAAGAGCTACACAGAGAAGGAAGCTTAGACTTTTCCCTATTGCATCAACTAAAAACTATGAAATATTCAAATACACAGAATTGGTAGTGTTGCATTTTCTTTGCAGTATTTCTAACCTATTGCAACTATTTTGAATATATCCTTTTAGGTTCAATTTGACATTTCTTCCAAATATTTTGGAGAATATTTTTTTTTCTTTTTCATAACCTTCTTCACACCATGGAAAGCTTCAGGATAAAAAGAGAACTGTGGTGATTTTCCTACTAATTAGTTGCTCTTATTAAAAAGAGCAAGATAATTGATTTTAGGATGCACTACCCCTTATTAAGACCTAATTAAGCTGTATATCAAAGACTAATTAAATGGCATTATTCCATCTCACTGATGAGTCTTGATGCTCAGTGAATAGATTTGGGTGGTAGATGAATACTCTTGGAATAGATTTCACAGCCAGACAGATAAATATAGACGAAGAAGCTGAGTAAAGGGAATTTTCGATTATCTAAACCTAACACACTTATTGGTATTTCTTCAGCCTGACAGTTTGAAATGCACAAAATGAAACATTTAAACACAAACTCAGCACTGTGGTAGGATACAGAACAATGAAAGAGCACGGTTGGAAAGCTGAAAATTTAAATATGCCATTAATCCTTCTCATGAAATGCTGGCAGGAGAATTGGAGGTATTTGTTTATTTATTTATTGTTTTGATGAGTCAACCTACTCAGCCTTGATGAACACTACTAGCAAAGAGCTAAATTACACCAGTAATGGGCATTTGAAAATCTGAGATCATTGTTAAAGTTGCCTATCACCACTCTTGGTAAGTTATTTATTGAAGGTGGTGTCTGGAAGAGGAAAGGGGGGCCAGGTAAGGGAGCATTACCATGGTAAGCAGTCCCCATACTCTACAAGCCCAGAAGATGGAACTGTAGCCTAGCCAAATAGAAACTGCTCTTAAAAATATTTGAAGAATAGGAGCCATTAATAGGGTAAATGTTTTTCAGAATTTTATCATACATTAGAAATGAATATTTTCACCAGGAAATCAATCTGAAAGAAGTCAATATTTTACTTGACAACGAAAATAATACACAAGTTCTTCAAATGTTATGTAAATCCAGCCATTGCATTAATCCCATCAAGCTGACCTTCTAACAGCCAAATCTGTGTCTTCTAGGCAATGTAGTGGTAACAACAGAAACTCATCATTTCACTGAATCTGTGAGGCCACAACCTCCTTGAATTTTAGTAGGTAGTTCCTCAAATTTGTTGGCCCTCCATAATGCAAAAGCTTTTGAATAAATCACAAGATATTTGCAGAGAGTAATGTTTTCAATATACAGCTGGGCTGTATTTGATTGTCTTTAATAGTTACCTTCACTGGCAGTACAATAATTTGCAAATAATAACATCAGTCATATGTCAGTTTTGCATTCATTACTGGCCAAGGTATAACCCCAAGAACCAATAATCCATACTCCTAAACATCTCAGTTAAATATCACTGTGCACTAAGTGCAGGTTATTCATTTGAGGCTGAACTTTTGCAACTATAACATGTATTTTGAATTATCTGAAGGACATTGTCCCTTGAACTCCCTTTCTGTTAATAAACAGAGAAGTGGAAATAGCTGTAACATCACCAAGAAAGCCTGCACAAACAATCAAATCTCTGTCAAAGAGAAAAAAGTAAACAATTTATTTTTAGTCATCTTTACAGAACTCATGAGCAGGAGACAAAGGGTCTGACTCAAGTATTTCAAGTTTATCAGCACAGGTACTCTAGTAGACTCAGCAACATATATAATATTTAGATTATCTTTTGGATGAAGCTCATATATATATTTTATGTAAGATTATGGATTTTAACATAATTTTGGATAATTATACACTATGCATCATTGTTGAAAAACAATCAATTAGTAACAACAGCAATTCCTTCTTTTGTTTTATATTCCATGCTTGTTTTTCTTAATAGAGGTAAAACATGAAGGAACAGTAAAGATAGAGGGTTTAATTAATCTCATGGGCTTTCTGTCTCAAGGGGAACAAATCTTTCATGAGCCCAAATTGTGAATCTACAAATCCATAAATCTAACCAACCACATTAATAAAATAGAAATGGAGACAAATTCATTAAATTCTTTGAGATCTTTTAAAGAAAAATATTATCAATGTGCTGAGTGAAATGTCAATGGATCATGGAAAGCAACGACATTGATGCAAATTCCTAGGCAATAATGACCCTTGATGGCAAAGGCAGATAGCAAGCTCTGAGAAATGGTTCTAAATTATTAAACTGAATATATTCCTTATCTAATGGCCAAGGAAGTTATTATTGGGTATGAGCCCTAAAGGTGAGCTCATGTGGAAACTGAAAGTCTCAAGGTGCTAAGGATAAATATTTCCTTGTAAGCAATGCCTTGATGTTAAAGACAAAAGAGCCATAGATGATATTGAGCACATTAAAAGAGAACACCTAAAGCATTAACATTTCAACCGAAACTCTGAAGTATAATGTAATTCCAGCACATTAAGAATGGTTCATGAATCACAATGAAAATGGCTGATCAAAATATCTCTGGGTTAGGGGAATTTACATCCACTTATGAGCAATTTAGGGAGTCTGCGGGTCCAAACAACAATCAAAGGATAATATGTATGATCTCCTCATGGCCACTGGCCTCTGCTTGGTGGCAGTGACAGATGAAAGATGGATTTGTGCTTGATTAGGGGGTATTCACAGCTTGTTCCAAACCAATTGCCAACTCAGCACACGCAGGGGCTCTCAAGCCTCGCTCCCAGCAATGTGAGTGGGTGGCAGTCCATGTCCCAAAGACTTGAAGTCTCTTGAGGCAAATAATAAAATGACATAAAGCACAAGATCTTTAAAAATTCTTTAATGTTTCTATTTTAATTACTTGGTAGAGTGAATTCATTTCTTTTAAATGTGTGAGAAGCATATTCCAGACATTGGATTCTTTATAAATTCATCTTTAATCTTTTTCTTTCTTTTTCTTTTTAATTACTTGTCTTATTTCTCCTCTTATTCAACATGAGGTTACATTTTAGATAACTGGGAAGAAAATGTGGTCTTTTATCAAATATATTAATACAAAAGTATCTTAAAGTTTTAGACTCTGTTTTCCTTTTGGAAATTTCTTGAGAGTTTTCTCCCACTTTCTACCTGGCATTTTGCTGCTTTATTGAAGTTTCACGTATCTTCTCTGACAATGGCTAACCCCAGGGAATCAATAGCCCATTGCTGTTTAATGCAAAGCCTTGCATATAATGGAAATATAACAAACATTCCTTGATTGGATGAAAAAAATACAAAAATCACTGTTTCTGGTACTGAATATTGGAGAATTAATTTCTAAAATGGCTTAGCAATGTCCATGATTGGACATTTCCTTATGTGTGGAAACATGAAAGACAATGGAATTGGGTCCATGAGTCAAGAATGCTCTGATGAGGTTCTAGTCTAACTCAAAGTGCAAAACACATTTTGTAGACAAAACAACTTTTACATACAGACATGAATTCAAACATATCCTACATATCATTGAAACAAATACTTAACAATACTTGTCCTTATGATATACCTATGGTAGGTAAATACAAAAGTGACTCTCAATGATTCTCTTTTGTAGTCTTCTATGCTTGGAGGGGGCAATAGCTGTGGACAAGTTATGTGGCTACTCTTTGATTAGGTACCATAGTATGAAAAAATAAGACTTTTCACTTGTGATTAATGAACTAGCCTCAAAGCATATTAAGCAAATTAACCAAAAATGAGATTGTCGTAATGGGCCTGGGCCTAAGCAATAAGCCATTTAGAAGAATCTTGTAGGAAAGGGCCTGAAGAGGTGGCAGACACTTCCCGCTGTCCTCAAAAAAAGGAAGATAGAATTGATTCTTCAAGAAAGTAAATCATGTCACTAACATCATGAGCTTTACAGGGAAATCTAAGACTAAGACAAAAAGACCCAACCCAAGTCCACATCTTCACCATATCCTTCAAAACCTACTCAGAAGACCCATCAGCCAACCATTGAATCTTTAAGATAACCAATTTGTGGTAAACTGTTAAGTTTATAACTATTATTACACAGCAATAAAAATTACTTCAATCAAATTTCATATTTTCTTATTATTAAAATGCTGGTCAGAATCAATTAAGTTGAGAGCAAGTCAGATACCTAGAGTCACAAGCTAAATTTCAAATACCAGAGTTGAATCATAAAATTATCTTCAGTATGATACCAAATTTTTATCAAAATTTTATTAATATGAATTAACATTTTTTATCCAGAAACTCTTTTAAGCATTTGAAGCAATATTTATGACTATTATGCTAATTATAATTTATCTGCTCATTTATTAAATATCCCTTGCAGGCTAACTATATATGGGACACAGTGAAGGATGTGACTCGCAATAGTAAATAAAATATATATGAAGTCTCACCTCTGTGAATATAAGTGTGAGGGTTTGGAAAAAGTCATGAAAATAAAGCCAAATATCTAACGACATTTTGTCAATAAATATGTATTATGAGCATGCTTTTATGTTTAGGGCCAGTTAGGGAACAATAAAAGTGAGTATTAACTAGCCCAAGTTTTAAGAACTTTATTATCTAATATGAAGATGAAATTTGTACAGAAATACATCATTGATGAGAGGCAAATACTCATATCATCAAAGCTATAATCTATGATAGGTAACCATTGACACTATCAGAGTTGTAATCTATGGCAACCCAGCACTCATATAATCAGAATCAAAGATAGAAAGTGATGAACTCTACTAGAGCATCAAGGGAAGGCTTCTGAGGTGATATCAGACATGGAAGCTGTGGTTTACCTGGATCTATAGACTCTCTCCTGATGTGAAAAAACAAGCCAGGAATCTTGTGATTCTTTAGAAGAAAATTCTGTTGGGCCTTTGGTTTCTGTGCCAATGAAAAGTACTGAGGATTTTTTTTAAAGGAGTATCACATAAAATAATATTCTTGAAATATAAATGTAATTATCTAAAATTAGAGTAATAAGCACAAACTGCATATAGATTAGTTATAAGTCAACCAATCTTCTCAAGGGTAGAGTTAAGAAAAGCTGGAGAGTAGTCTTGATGATTTGGTTAAGACTGAAATAAAAAGCCTTAGGTTGTTAAAGGGAAGGAAATGATAAACACTTGAATGGGCCAAATTGAGCTTTATATAATTTTCAATGAGATTGCTCAAATCCATGCTCTCAGGATCAAAATTATGAATTATGTTGTCCCAGGACCTAGTCTGTGTGGCTTTCCTATGTTTTGGTATACTTTGTTTGTGCTCTCACAAATAAAGCTTGCCTAGAGATCAGACTGTGGAGCTAGCCACTAGAGGCCAGGCAGTGGTGGCACACACCTTTAATCCCAGCACTTGGAAGGAAGAAACAGGAAGTGAGATGGCTGGGCAGAGAGAGGAAGTGATAAGGAAGGGTGGAGACAGGAGCTTAGCCCTTTCAGGCTGAGAATTCAGTAGAGGTAAGAAGTCTCTCTAGTGGCTGACTCCTTTGCTGATCTTTCAGGATTTACAACCGACATCTGGCTATGTTTTTTGTTTTTTTGTTTTTTTTGGTTTGTCGAGACAAAGTTTCTCTGTGTAGCTTTGTGCCTTTCCTGGAACTCACTCTGTAGCCCAGGCTGGCCTCGAACTCACAGAGATCCACCTGCCTCTTCCTCCTGAGTGCTGGGATTAAAGGTGTGCACCACCACCACCTGGTTGGCTATGGGTTTTTATTATTAAGACCAATTAGAATTTGTGCTACATTTGGCACCCAATGTGGGGCATGAATTCACAAAAATGCCACTTGCCCGTGGTTTTGCAGCCACTGACACAGGCTGGAGCTGCAAGTGGCTGGAGTCATTGCCCTACTAGCTAAGTTTCTGTTGTAGTTTCTCTGCAGCAAATTCCATAGTTGTTTGGGCTCCAAACACCACAGGAGTTAGCCATGTTTGCATGTTCCCCCAGGTGGACTGCTGGCTCTTAGGCTTCTTCTCTCCTGGTGGGTTGTGGGCTCTCGCTGGACCCCCTCCTCAGGATGCTATCACACTATGCAGCTGCTTTGAAAACTGCTCCGGCTTCTAGTGTTCTATGCAGATGCTTCTGCCTCACATCTGAATTGTCATTGTGACAGATTTGGTGAGACAACTGGAAATTCTTAAAGGGAGGAATTAGTTAAAAGAGTGTTTTTTTTTCACATTAAAAAAATGGGAAATACTATTACAACGGAGGGAGTTAGGTCTCTGATGGATAATATGCTGGATGGTTTGAAAATGGAACCGTTAAATGAGGGGATAATTAACTTAGATGGGATTTACATAATGTCAATTATAAATATTATGTTTGATAATTTTCGTTTTATCATTAAAAAAGTTGGTTAACATGAGTGCCAAGATAGAAGGGTTTTTTATAAATATTTTTATTTTATAATTAATTTAATTTTACATATCACCCACAGATTCCTCTGTCCTCCCTCCTCCCACCCCCCAGTCTTCCCTCCCAAATCCAGCCCCATTTCCACCTCCTCCAAAGCAAGGTCTTCCCTGGGGATTCAGCCCAGCCTGATAGATTAAGTTGAGGCAAGTCCAGTACCCTCTTCCCTGCACCAAGGTTGAGCAAAGTGTCTCAGCATAGGCCCTAGGTTCCAAAAAGCCAGCTCATGCATCAAGGACAGGTCCCAGTCCCACTGACTGGTGGCCTCCAGGACAGTTCAAGCTAATCAACTGTCTCACTTATCCAGAGGGCCTGGTCCAGTTTAATGGGGGCTCCTCAGCTATTGGTTCACAGTTCATGTGGTTCCACTAGTTTGTCCATTTGTCCCTGTGCTTTTTCACAATTATAGTCTCCATATCTCTTGCTCATATAATCCCTCCTCTCTCTTGACAGTTGGACTCCTGGAGCTCCACCTGGGGTTGGCTGTGGATCTCTGCATCTGCTTCCACCAGTCACTGGATCAGAGTTCTATCATGACAGTTAGGGTGTTCAGTCACCCAATCACTAGAGTAGATCAGCTTAGGCACTCTCTCGACCATTGATAGTAGTCTATAGAGGAGGTATCTTTGTGGATTTCTGGGGACTTCTATTTATTAAAACAGATTGTAAACATATTCAGACACAGACAGAGCAATTTAAAGGAGCATTGCATTATAAGGTAACAAAGGGACAGCCTAAGGTTTCAAACAGCTAACCTTAATTTATCTAGTAACCTTACAGGAACTGCCAAATGATAGATATCCTCAAGGCTGTGGAAGAGCTGAATGGACTACTGTGCAAATGTTAGATCTGAGGAGATTGAAGGAAGCAACAGTCTCAAATGGCATGCATTCACCTTTTGTGAAGCAGATGTTAAACTCATGGTCAACTTGTAATAGAATTATCCCTCAAGACAGGAGAGATTTGGTTACAGCAGTCTTGGAGGCTGGTCCTCAATTACAATGGAGGACTTGGTAGAAAGATGAGGCTAAGGCCATTGAACAACAGAATAGGACTAGAAGTATGGAAATCTCCCAAGACTAACTTCTTGGAGAGGGAGATTATGCTAATGTAGAATTGGCAATTTCTGTATAATGACCACACTCTGGTTTTGTGCCATGCAGCAACCTTGAATGCCTGGGACAGAATTGAAGAAGTAGGAAAGAAAATTGAGTGATTTATTAAAGTTCTGCAGGGCACAAAAGAAGCCTTCACTAATTTCTTACAAAGGTTGACTTCAGCAGTTATTCTATAAGGGAAAAATAATCAGATCACAGAGTGAGGAATCAACTCCATCTATGGTTCAAAGAAAATTGAGTTAAATTTTTGATTTTTGATTCCATATGAATTCTGTGATTATTTTTGAGATACAGAAAAATACTGAGTGGTGGTTGTTTTGACTTGTAGCCCCTGCCCAGGACATAGGTCTGCTTGTCTGCTTTGCTCTTTTCTAATAAGAAATTGTGGTTTCATAAAGAATTTTATAAGTATGATCAGTGCTAGAAATCACAGAATTGATGCTTTTTTAAAAAAAATAGACTTCTAGCCGGGCGGTGGTGGCGCACGCCTTTAATCCCAGCACTCGGGAGGCAGAGGCAGGCGGATCTCTGTGAGTTCGAGGCCAGCCTGGGCTACCAAGTGAGTCCCAGGAAAGGCGCAAAGCTACACAGAGAAACCCTGTCTCGAAAAACAAAAAACAAAAAAAAAAAAATAGACTTCTGTTGAAGATTTAATGTGTAGAGAGACTTCTATATGATTAATTTGTTAAAGCAGATCTATGTGTCTTTAGATAGGTAGAAGAATACCAAGTCAAAAGTTTTGCTATGTAAATAATTCACACCAAAATAAATAAATAAATAAACAAATAAATAAATAAGTAAATAGCCCTTTTAAAAGCCTACCAAAAGATGCTGTTCTTCTGCATACCAGAGACCATTATGAATAACTCACAGATCTATGTCTTATTGGTTCTTCGAGTGATGATTGCTAACACTCAAACTTGTTAGAAAGTGTGAGCAGAAATGTGAGACCTCCCATATCCCAGTGTCCATGATTCTGACCTTGACCAAGGTAAGTGTATCTAAGGCTGAAATTTTCTTTTACAGTCCTCAGTTGATCATGGCCCTGGGATCTTAATTCGTTTTAATTTTAGCAGATTTTCACTATTAAGAAATGCAAATATTGACTACAAAAAAATGAAAGCATTAATACCAATTACATTTGCACTATGTTCTGGCCATATGAAATTAATCATTCAGTTCATGCTCTTCTATTTCATCATATTATTTTCATAATAAATGTTAAAACTCTTGTATCTTATTCTGAATTTAAATAACTATAAGCTAGGCCCAAAATGGCCAAAGAATCATCATTGCATTTTAGAAAGTCTTCAATTTCAATTATAACAGAAGACAAAGCAATTATAAATACACTTTAATGAAAAAAGTGAGGACATTAGTTTATAAGAGTTTTTTTTATATTTTAACAAGGAAATTTGTTAATCACTTAAGTTATACATTGCATGCACTCATTAACTCCTGATTTACTAAGCACTCAAAGCTTTTGGAGACAAGAAGGACATCAAGAAAATAAGCAAAACCCAAATATAATTAAAAGGAAAATGTGAGAGTTTGGTATTTTGGAAGTACTTATTAGCATGGTAGTTCTCTCTCAGGGAGTCTATATAAACTATTTCACTTTGATATGAAGAGATATTTTGTGCACTTCTGATATTAAAGGACAAACTGAATCATTTCAATAATCTACTTCACTTTGTTTATAATTGCTTTTACAGCCCTCTTTAATAGTATAGTCTTTTAGTAAATGCTTTGTCTTCCTTTCTAAAATTTGTTTGAAGAAAATTGAAAGAAATCTTGCCACATTCGTCTGCATAATGCTTGATTTATATATATAAAATGACCTATTCTTCACTCATACATCTGTTATTCAGTGCTGCCTCCCAAGAATGCAAGCTTTGTGACCTTGTCCAGTGACTTGATTTTTCTTCTTTGTAATGAAGTCTGTTATCTACTTCAGAATGTTACATGGAGAACTACCTAATGTTTGTGCTATTTTAGGCCTATCGTGTATACATTATAAAATCTCTGTATCACTGGTAGTATTTTTTTATGATAAAGCATGGTATAGAATCTTAGGTAGCTCACAATTAGCCAAGGAACCTGGTATGTGTTTCTTGGGAAGCAGCAACAACTGGACATTAATTAAAATGCATCTAATAATTTACCAGGGGAAGGGGTGGGGGAGAGAGAGAGAGAGAGATCTTAAAAAAGAAGAAAAATTCACTTTCCCACACATGAAACAAGTTAGAGTTTAGTCTTCATTTTCTCATAAAGAAAAAAAAATAAGTGAAATAAAAAGGGTAACATGAGAAAATAAGTTTGACTTTAAGGCTGAAAAGTGCCTTGGTGTAGGTGACTTTCATCCACTTCCTTTGCCATGTGACTTTTCATTCTTTCAGTTAAAATGACAGAATACATTTTCCCTCACAGCTATTGGCCTGGCCATGAGGCTTCCATTAATCAAAAGCAAGAGTTAGAAATGGCAGCCTGACAACTATAGGCCACAACTTTAAGCACCTCTACAGGTTGTCATGGCAAGGCAGTGGCCTAGTGAGTTCTGGTGACTCTGATCATGTGTCACTCATTCCCTGAAACCAGAAAGCTAAAGGCGATATTCTTGTGGACTGGAAAAAATTAAGAGGATGAGTGGAAACAAATGGACTAAAAGAATAAGTAGCGACACAGCCCCTGCCATTCCCTGCCAAACTGTAGAGCTGTTTGCCAACTACGTGCTCAATGCTTAATGTCATGGAGATTTGTGTTTGATTGTCACAGTGTAGTAAACAAGGAAACATGGTCAGCACACAGTCTGAGTCTCTTGGGCCATTAAGTGTATTTCATCTAAAAACATTAACTATTGAAAATAACCCTTGCCCCTGACCTTACTACTCAATATTTCTTGACCATTATCCTGTTCCATAACAGATATGATGAAATTCTGTACCCATTCTCTTCATGTTTTCAAAAAAGGGAACAATCCCTGCCCCTCCCCCCCCCACACATCAAAGGACAAAAACACATAGATAAGGGAGCCTAGATATTTAACTTTCATATACATATTCAAATGATTTTTCAACAATATTGCCAAGCATAATCAAGAAAGAATGGAACAGACCATTAGACTAATGGTGTTGAAAACAATAGCTACATGAAAGAAATAGAGTTATAGCCTTATTTTATGCCATATAAAAAACAATTTGACATGGCTCAAATTCCCAAATAAAAGAGTGAAACTATGAGATTCCTAGAAAAGAATATAATGGGAATGATTCATGACACTGGATTTGGAAATGATTTCTTAGATATAATATCAAAATCACAAGCAGCAAGAACAAAATATAAACTAGATTTCATCAAAAATAACCCCTTTTTCCAAAAAATATAACACATACAACTCTCATAAAAAAGGAAATTACCAACAGCGTCAAAAGGCCTTTCCCAAAATAGACAAACATTTTGGAAAATCACATATATGACAAGAAATTGATTGATTATATTAAGGGTTTCTACACAGTGTAACAGCACTGACAACACAACAAGTCCACGTAACCATGATAAAACTAGAGTAAATACCTGGAATTGACATTTCCCATAAGAAGACAGATGAATGGACCATAAGTATGAAAAAGTTTTCAATGTTTCTAATCATCAGGGTAGAACAAATCAAAATTATCGTGTGATATCAATACTCACTAGGATGGCAGGCAGTCATGAAGGAAAGATGGATTAAAAAAGGAAGGGAGAGAGAGAGATAGAAAGGAAATGGGGAATAGAGTGAAGAGAAGTAAGTCTTGATAAGGATGTGGGGAAAATGGAACCTTTGGGCATTGCTAGTGGGAAGGCAGAATTGCTATGGGAAGTTGATGTGGAAATGGTACCATAGTTCTTTAAATCATTAAATGTAAACTATTATACATTGCAGAATGTATACTTTTGAATATGTACCCAAAAGAGTTGAAAGCAGAGACTAAAACAAATTATACACTGTCGATAGCACCATTATCCACAAGAAATAAAACATAGTGAGGCAGATAAGGTCCACATGCCATATGAATGGGCTAAGCCTCAAGCAAAAAAAAAAAAAAAAACAAAACAAAACTGTGACATGAGCAGTAGTGCCTTGATCCAGAGGAGGCTGAAACAGGACTCCCAAGATGACAACTGCTGATGTAAGACCCAGGGCCAAATCAAAAAATGCCACAATAGCCATAGAAGCAAAATCTGCCAAACAGCACACACATAAATACCTCAGCCCTTTGTTTAATAAACGATATTGCTTGCAAACTTCCCAGAGTCTGTGCCACTTACTCTGCGTCTGATCACTCTCATCCTGGGATCAGAGACAGCGGGACCCCAGCTGCAGAACCAGAAGCAACATAGAAACGCTCTATCCAAGCATCTCTTCATCAACAGATGGGTGGAAAATAAAAACATGGCATAGATGTACAAGGTACTATACAGAATGCTATAAATCTCTCATAAGGAAGGGAATTCTGACACGTTATGATATTGCTGACCATTAAAAACATTTTGCTAAGTGAAATAAGTCCTCCACAGAATAAACAACAGTGTATGATTCCACGTACACTAAGTAAGTCACTATCATAAAGGTTGATAGAAGGGTGGCCGGCAAGGACTTCGATGTTCATTAGTATTTAATAGATATGAAGCTGCAGTTGTGGAGGACAAGAAAAAACGTTCTGAAGTTAGAGGTTGGTATTATATAATGGCATGAATTATTTTTACTACTGAACTAACTGTAGATCTAAAATTGGTACATTTCACATTGCATGTGTTTTTCTTCATGTAGTATTCTTCCAGAAATGATAAAATCCTCTAATTCTCCGGTTTAATTAACATTCTCTGTAATGGGAAGGGAGAGAGCCATGACACTCACAATATTCAAAATACTTCTCATGAAGCCTCCATGACATCATCACTCCTAAACTTCAGTCACCAACAAACTGAGATGATATTTTCTAGGAGCTGGAGCTCACTGAAAATCACCTATGCCTCTGTAAGTAGGCCCAGTAAATTCATTGGTTAATCAACTTGGGCTTAGAATCTATTTTTTTTTCTCTCTGTCTTCTCCTTTTCCCCCAGAAAAAATCTAGCAAGATCTCAACAAAATAAGCAGTAAAACAACCTCATTTCAGACCAGTTTAACTCTTGAGTTATTCACTTTTCTTTGTCACTAAGTAAATCTCAAACTTAAGATCCTAAGGGTTTCTGGTGTAAGGCAGATATGCTACGTTTGTCAGTGTGATTGTTTTCTTCTGGGTCTCCTATCCTCTTTTCATGCCTAGAAGCAAGAAGGACAGAATTGTGAGGGTTTGTTTAATGGAGTGATTCATTTGATTCTGGTGAGCAGATGCTACCCATATTGCCTGACTTGATCTGGGTGGGTATGTGTTGTTTTACTGTGTTTTCCAAGATCTTCATCCCTATAGCAATTTGGTTGATCACCTGCTGGATCCCTGAAGCAGTACTACTGACTCTAGTTCAGTAGATATTCAGACAGGGAGTGAGATGTTAGCTTTCCTTTAATATTGCTTTTAATTTAGTTTAATGTACTTGAGGATAGACAGTTGGATATAATGATGTGGGCAACTGAAAGCGTGCTTGAAAAGGTAATTTGCTCATGATCTAGTCCAATAAGAAATTGATAGTCAAAACGTTAGTTAGCTAGCATTTGAAGAGTTCAATCAGAGACTGTCAGATGTTGAATACAACTAATTTCAATATACTTTCCTAAGTCTTCCTAGAGGGCGTAGGCCTCAATATTCCCCACCCCTGCACACAGAAACTATAGATGACTATGGAGTCCTGAGAGTAGGATAGATAGTCTCCGGTGTGGTTTGAGTGAGAATGGCTCCTATAGGCTCCTCTGTCTGAGTACTTAGCCCCAGTTGGTAAAGCTGTTTGGGAAGAATTAGGAGGCTTGGCCTTGTTGGTTACAAAAGCCCACAACATTCCTTTCTCAGTGTGTGTGTCTCTCTCTACGTTGTTCTTGTAGATCATGATGTAAGATCGCAGCTACTGCTTCAGCACTATGCCTGCTTGTGTGCTGCTATGCTCCCCACCATGATATTCATGAAACCTTCTGGAACTGTGAGCTCCAAATTAAATGCCTTATTTTGTAAGTTGTCTTGTTAATGGTGTTTTGTCACAACAATTGAATTACGTAGACAACATATATGATAGCTCTAGGATTGTAAAGCATTTTGAGAACTATCTTCAGTCCATGCTATACTACAACCGTTCTTATGCCCTTGCAATCTCTACATCTCAAATTTGTTGGATGATTCTGTCACCTATTTGCACTAGAAAATCAGCTGCTCATGTATCAGACTGTTTTGACAAAATTTTCTTCAGGTGCTTCTTGAAGAGACTTGGAACTCCTTGAACTTACAAAAAGATCCTGACTGCTTTCTTTCTGTATCCCTGGAGAGTAAATACTTGATCACACAGCAAAATTTGTTCAAAGTGCATAGTAGATAATCAGTAATTCTTATGAAATAAATAAATACAATAAAACCCTCGAAGTCACATTATTTCCCATTTGCTATATAGGAAGAGAAATTTGACTTGAAACTATGCAATCAGGAAATTGTAATCATAAAATGAGTATCTAATACAACGGGGAAAGAGAGTATGGAGAGAGAGCTCGGTGAGGAGAAAGATACACAAATGGCTTCATTGTTGTGATGTCCTTTTGTATTGCTCAAAGTATTCATCTACCTTTGCACTTACATTCTTAACCTTTTGGAGCTGGGAATAATATATACTCATACCACCTTCCAGGGGACACCAAGTTAAGTGCCTGCCTTGAGCCCAATTATACCCTCTTCCAAATAGAATCCCTGTTACTCTCATGAAGGCATGGGATCTCAGAGGAATAGCAGCTGCAGAAGCAGCTGCAGTGCTGAATAGAACCTT
Organism: Peromyscus californicus insignis; assembly: GCF_007827085.1. Taxonomy (NCBI): domain Eukaryota; kingdom Metazoa; phylum Chordata; class Mammalia; order Rodentia; family Cricetidae; genus Peromyscus; species Peromyscus californicus. The sequence continues at coordinate 85,033,248 of NW_026294551.1, read as the reverse complement.
AAGTAAATAGCCTAGAAGGCCAGTGAACAATGAATTATAATAAACCAACTGTAATTAGTAATAAAAGCCTTAAAATAACTGTACTCATGAGATAGTGCTGGTCACATCCTTGCTGTGTTCTGGAAATAATAGAATCATTTTTTCACCCAATGTAACTACTATGGTAATTAAAAGCTGATTTAGGATCAAAGGTAACCTCAAGGTTATAAATATAAGTAGCCGGCTCTAGAAGTGTAAGTAGCTTGTTCATATTCACATATTCACTTTTTAAAAGTAGGAAGGAGATTTTGGAATCTATTTTTAAAACAAGCTCAGTAAAATCAGCTAAGTAAATCAAGTCAATCAATACACAAACTTCTTTTAAATACAGATAAAAGAACTTGAGGAAGAGAAGACATATGTAATTATGACTGGGGGAAAAAGCTATTTATTATGTCTGTCTATCCATATAGGGACTGCTTTAACTGCAAATATCCATGATATAAGACTTAAAATAAATTTGAAAATTTATAGTGAATACTGTAAGTCAAATTATTGAGTGGTGCACCCAACAGATTCTACCAACACTAATAAAAGCCTTGAATAACTCTACTTATGAGATAGGACTCTCACATCTTTCCTGTATGATGGAAATAATAGAATTGAGTGTTTTTGTTTGTTTTGTTTGTCATTTTTTATCTATTTATCTATATCTATGTTTATCTATCTATCTATCTATCTATCTATCTATCTATCTATCTATCTATTTATCTATCTATCTATATCCAATGCAGCTATAACAGTTTCTAACAACAACTAGAAACTTCCTAGGCTTTACTAAAGTCTCACTTGTTTCTATGTGGTACAAATATCTATTTGTCAATTTAACTATTTAGCACTGCCATATTCCTTTATTATGGTAGATTAAAATGTTTTATATTGGATAAACCATCAGTCTGTATTCTAACACAGAACCTCTGCACTGAGAATGTATCTCCATCATTGAGAATGATGTTAGAAGGTTACAGTCTAACTCCAGAATTTCAAACTCCAGGATTAAGGCAATAAAAAATGAATAGGGTGCCTCCAAGAGAAATGCTACAATCTCAAATAGCTGATATTGAAAATGGGGCAGCTGAACTGAGAGGTGGTGGCACATGCCTTTAATCCCAGCACTCAGGAGGCAGAGCCAGGCAATGTGAGTTCAAGCCCAGCCTGGTCTACAGAGCAAGATTCAGCATAGGCACCAAAACTAAAACTACACAGAGAAACCCTGTCTCATAAAACCAAAAAAAAAAAAAAAAAAAAAAAAAAAAAAAAAAAAAAAAAAAAAAAAAAAAAAAAAGAAAAAGAAAAAGGGCCAGATGGGAGTAGAGGTTAAAAAAAAAAGTCCTTTTTGAGGCTGCAATCCAGACATATAGACATAAATCATCAAATGGCATGGTTGCACGTACACTCGTGATAACACCAAGTGCTATGAAGGGGAATCTGGAGTGAGGATGGGAGATTATTAGCAGAATATAGTAGTCGAATTAGTGTAGTTTCAGAAAGGTGCAGATGGAGCCAGCATTTGAAGGTTAGAAGAAGAGGATGTTATTAAGGAAAGCTAAAAGGATGGCTATCATCAAGGGAGCTCTGTAAGGGAGGGAAGAAAGGCAGTGGCTAGCCAAAACCTTTTGGCTAAAGGCAGCATGGCATATCCAAAGGTCTTACAAAGGAGCACATAAAAGCATTTTGAAAATATTTGTCTTTTCAGCTTATAGACATGGTAGGTCCATGACATGAATATTACCTCCTCCCTGAACTGGATGGTGAACAGCCTCTCACAGGTGGAGAAATGGTTCCATACATGGTCTACCAAGAAGGAAACAGCACATTTGTAGACTCTGTTATGGAGAATTTATGTTCTTTCTTATGCTGGGTCTTCATTCTACATAGAATAGGTCAAAGCATGAGAGACAAGCAAGAACCATCACAAGGTTCATATTGGGAACCTTCCAATGGCCAAACCTTTTCTTATTTCTTGGAGGTAGCCCCAGAAATGATCACTAATCACGTCAATTTACATATTATTCAGCTCAAAAGGGCCATATTATAATGATGAAGTAAAAAATCATAAACAGCATGTAGTAAGAAATGCTTTTCTAGACAATAAAAATGGAAAGATGGCAGAGTAATATTTATGAGTCAGAAAAGTCATTTCAAATTGGGTTATTTATGAGTTTAGATATAGACAAAGGATGAATGTAAATTCAATTTGGAAAACGCAGGTAATGAAGTCAGATCCAGAGATACTAAGTTAAGGAAAGGACTAGAATATCCCATGGAGAGAAAGAGGCTCATGCTGGCTAGGCAGTGGTTAGTAACAGTGAGAACACTGTATCATAGTCCTGGAGAGTTAGCCAACAGCAATGACATGCTGTATAAAGAGGTTCAATGTTTTTCTTCTTTCCTTTCCCTTCCCTTTCTTTCTTTCTTTCTCTCTTTCTCTCTCTCTCTCTCTCTCTCTCTCTCTCTCTCTCTCTCTCTCTCTCCCTCCCTCCCTCCCTCCCTCCCTCCCTCCCTCCCTCTCTCTTTCTTTCTGGAAGAATGAAGGAAGTTTTTGGGGAAGGGAAGAAAAGACACACTTTTGGATAAATGCTTAAAAAGTCTTTCTGAATTATTCGTAGAAAGTAAAAAGTCTTTCTGAATGATTGGTAGAAAGTCAGTTGATTTTGGGCAAGCCTTAACATGTGAATATAGATGCAACATCAGTGGATGATTGTCTTGGATAAAGAAAGGATCTCTGTATTGACTATGAGAGAACAAGAAATGTAATGGAGCAAATATGTCAACATACTAAGGTGGTAATATGAAAGTTGACAGAAAAAGGCATATAATAATTATTTTGTCTAAGCAAAAATAGAAAGTAAATGAATGAACAAGTGAACAAGAAATAAATCAGTCAATGCCCGATATGAACTGAGATATTTGTGAATAACAAGACCTGCAGCATTTGTGGGCAGATTACACAGCATCCATTTCCAAACAAAACCTTAATTTGAATGACAATTTACACCTTGAGCCTAGTTGTAGTTCCCATGTTGTCAGACTAATACTTACATATTATGAGGCCCATACTGCTTTGAATGCAATGATTTCTATTACTCGGGTAAAAAATGTTGATGTCTCGGCTTATTTGTTCTTTTGCCACAACACGAAAGCAAATCCTGCTGCTGATTTGTCACCTAACGTCTAGGACCAACTTCTAATTCATGTCTGCTGTGACTACTCATACTCTTCTCCTCCATCTGCGTGCCCTCTTCTGTGGCCAGGGTTTGAGTTGCTTTTTTTTTTTAACCTTGCCCTTTGACCTCTTCTATTTTTTACATGGGGCTACCCTCTGTCTGATCTTTATTTCTTTTTTTTTATTAAGAATTTTTTTATTCATTTTACATACCATTCCAAAATCACCCTCTTCCCTCCTCCTGCCCCTCCAGCCTCCCCCTCCCAACCCACCCCCCATTCCCTCCTATAAGAAGATAAGGCCTCTCATGGGGAGGTACATTTAGTAAAGGCAAGTCCAAGCCCCTCCTCCTGCCCCAAGGCTGTGCAAGGTGTCCCATCATAGGTAATGGGCTCCAAAAAGCCTGCTCATGCACCAGGGATGGATTCTGATCCTACTGCCAGGGGGGCCCTTAAGCAGATCAAGTTACACAACTGTCTCACTATGCAGAGGCCCTAGCTCAGTCCTATGCAGTCTCCACAGCTGTTGATTCAAATTTTATGAGTTCCCACTAGTTTGGTTTGGTCATCTCTGCAGATTTCCCCATCATGATCTTGATGTCCCTTGCTCATAGAATCCCTCTTCTCTCTCTTTGACTGGACTCTTGGCGCTCTGCCTGGTGTTTGGCTGTGGATCTCTGCATCTGCTTCCATCAGTTACTGGAGAAAGCTCTAAGATGATAGTTAGGGTATTCACTGACCTGATCACTGGGAGAAGCCAGTTCAGTTCAGGCACCCTCTTCACTATTTGTAGTAGTATAAACCGGGGTCATCCTTGGGGATTCCGGGGAACTTCTTTTTCTCATTAGCAATCACTAGTGAAAGCTCCAGTTAAAATAGAAAAAAAGTCTTGTCACACTTCTATCTCTTGCAATTAATATGCGGTCAGGTCTGACTAACCCTCCAAAGAAAAGTGGGATCATATTCATTAACAGTCTTGCTATCGGGAAAATAAAGTCCATGGAAGATACATCTGGTCAACTGAGCAAGATCCTGTAGCATTTGGGTTCAATACACAGCTATTTTGTACTGTATCCTTTATATATCTTTGTTCCAACAATACATACCCTCAACAGATCTGGACTATCTGTTTTAGACATGTTTATGTGCTTCTTACTCCTTTGGGAAAGTTTATAAGAAAGTTACCAAATGAGTTCTAACTTTATTTTCATTTTGCAGGATGAGAAACCATAACTTATGGTTTTTCTCTATCACAAAGGAGATGGGAAATGTATATTACCAAAATTTTACAAGTAGAAAAGATGATCAAGGCAGGACAGAACTAAGGCTTGTATTATTGCAAAGCCCTCACCATCATTTGCAGCAAGAGCATCTTCCAAGACACCCAAACACTCATTCTTCTTTGCTATAATATATGCTGTAATATTGTTTTTTAAAAAGGCTCAATTCATGTCAAATTAAGAAAATAGGATGCTTTAATAATATTAATTATTGTATCAGTTTAAATTAACTATTATACCAGCTTATCTAGACAAAAAAAATTTGAAATGTTCACAAAATTAATTTTCTTCAGATTATTTTGGCATTGACATAATATCAAACAGCAAGGCAGCCATTCAAATTCTAAAATACCAATTCATTATACTTGTGTAAACTCCAAGATACATCATAATATATTCAATGAAATTTTAGTGTTATAGCTAACTTTTCTCATTCTTGGGAACATTCTCTCTCTCTCTCTCTCTCTCTCTCTCTCTCTCTCTCTCTCTCTCTCTCTCTCTTTCATTTTTCTCTATCACAAAGAAGATGGGAAATGTATATTTCCAAACAAGATGCTGTAAAAATTTTAGAGTACTGAAAACATTCTGCTTCAAGGCTGGAAAACTTGGTTTCTTTAATAATTCAAACCTCTGTCTTCCTAGGTGTGCTTTGCAACTACAGTGAAAGTTAGGAAGCGTGAGAGAGCCTTCCCTAGGAAGCGAACTTCTTAGCATACCGATCAGAACAGTTTCCTCTTTGTCTTCAATAGATCAATAACACTAAAGCTTCCAAAGCATCTATGCAACAGAGGGCTCCATTTCAGAATTCACTCCTGGGTTGTCTTCAAACACACCGGTCGGTCAATACCTGCAACTCATCAATTTCTCAGGTCCTCTGACCATACCTTACCTGGATCTAATATCAAGATCTCCATTGTAAGTTTTTCCACATTAGATCAGCTTCCTTTGGGATTATATTTCAGTAAGTAAAATGCTCTTTGGGAACTATTTAGCTTTTTCTCAGCTTGTTCTTTTTTCCTGACCATCTACTCTCATCCCTAAAAATCCCATGGACTTGTCATTTTTAAAGTTGAAGTATCAGGATTATCTAAAGTTTATTTTCTGTAGGGAAAAGCACAGGAAAGCAAGATGAAAGGGGTATGTTGGAGCACATACTCACGAGTGCACAAGTTAACACACACATACACACACACACACACACACACACACACACACACGAGGGGGAAGGTCTTTAGAAGCTGCATTGACACAAAAGCAATCTATTTGGTATGGAAAATAAAATAAAATTAATTTAAATACTCATGAATCTCCCACATAAAAGGCAGAAATATTTTATACCCCACACCTAAAAGATATTCCCCTGGTTTTACTAAATTAAGTGATTTGTAATTTAAAAAATAGATATGAACATTACTTTTGGCTGCAAGATTCTTTACAGTTTCCATGATTGCCTTCTTAAAAGTTTTTAAAACATTTAACACACTGTGTGACCTGCCTTGATGCTATGTCATGTTTCTGTTTTATGGGAGAAAACTGTACAAGGTCAGACATGCAAAAACAAAACTAAGAGTTTACTAAATAGAGAATAGGCATCTGTGAAAATGGTGAAAACTGTCAAGTCTCAAAGAAGCAGATAAATAATTATAGTTTGGAACTCTTCCAATATCTAATTCACCAACTGGTTAACACTTCGGAGGAGGCACACGGAGTGACAGGAAGAACCCTTGGGGTGAGAGCTGCCAACTCTGAGACAGGCAGCCTCACTATAGTGCATCAGGACTCCCTCCTGTATGGGCTATCTTCCTCTAGAACAATATATAAAGCAGAGGGACAGGGATAGCAACATGGGCTCCCTAATCAGAATACCCAAGGCATTAGTCATGTGTGCTGTGCAAGTAAAAAACAAAAACAAAAACAAAGAATATGATTGTAAGAATAAAACACAAATTGTATGACAGTGAGGCTAGAAGTGATCTAGTCGTCAATAAAAGATTTTGTATCCAGGGTTTTTTTTGTGGATATCCATCTAATTGTTTAGCTTTCTAAATCTATGTTAGTATTAGTTTATGAGATTAGTTCATTTATCAAAGTAACTTTCTTTAAGCAACTTAACGTTAAGCAAGTGAAGTAAGTAAAGTAAATATGAGAATAGGAAGCTCCATTGTCAACAGAAGCTTCTGATAGAGAGGTGAAATCAATGATTTAAGAGAATTATTACTAGTGATGGAACAAGAGAATCATGAGGGATTCAGATAACTAATTTAGAATAGAAGGTAAGAGGAACAGTTCATTGTTTGTTTTGATAAAACCATGCATTTTCTTTTCCATGCATGTGAGTCCCAAGAAAGGTTAGTCTCTTAAGAACAAGGAAGGGAGCTTATAATGGCTACTGTTAGTCTACACATTCAGTTAGATGCTGTGATGATGGGGAAACACAGTAACAACTCTTGAGGTTTATGACACATGTGCTGTCATCTCCAGGGATTACCTACAGAAGTGCTTCACCTGGAGCTGTACTCAGAACATCACACAGGGCCATCTGGATGCCATTCTTGAATCTGGAAGACAGAAAAAGCATCAGGTAAAGCTATCAGCTTAAGATACAAAGGTAGAGCTGAGCATAAGTGATAGGAAATATCCACACACCGGAAAGATCTGCCCACAGAACACAGAATGCCAAGGACAGCAGTGGATTAGTGGGTTTATCTCAGAAGTGACAGGTTTCTGCATATCAGAAGCAGCATGCTAGAGTGGGTGATAGAAAAGCTTTATATGAATAAGCCTAGGGCCCCATTCACTGGGCAAACTTGGTTTTCATTTTGATCTAAACCCAGGTTGGAAATCCTAGATTAACCTGACAAAGGCAGTTTTCCTTCAGTCTCAGTTCCTTGGGGGATTGAGCGGATCCTGAAATGCAACGCCTCTCACCAGAGCCATTAACAAACATGACGAGACAATGAACATAAAACCTGCAGAAACCATTGCCAGCAGTCTGTTGTGGGGGTATTTTTGTGGAATTCTGTGGGCCTCTCTAGCACTTTGCTTCTTCCTATTCTCATGTGGTCTTCATTTACCTTGGTCTCCTATTCCTTGTTCTCCCTCTCTGTTGTTGATCCAGCTGGGATCTCCCGCTCCCCCAAGCTCTCTTTCCCTCGACCCTCGCCCTTCACTACCCCCACTCATGTCCAGGCTGTTCATGTAGATCTCATTTCATTTCTCTGTCATTGGGCGATCCCCGTGTCTTTCTTGGGGTCCTGTTTTCCAGGTAGCCTCCCTGGTGATGTGAGTAGCAGTCCAGTCATCCTTGTTCCACATCTAGTATCCTCCTATGAGTGAGTACATAGGTTGAGATACAGTCCGAACTGACCTACTCTGGTGATGGGATGACCAAACACCCTAAATGTCGTGCTAGAAACCCCATCCAACTACTGAGGGATCTGGATACAGAGATCCATGGCTAGGCCCCTGGTGGATCTCTGGGAGTCCAATTAGCGAGAATGAGGAGGGTTTATATGAGCGAGAATTGTTGAGACCAAGGTTGGATAAAGCACAGGGACAAATAGCCAAACGAATGGAAACACATGAATTCTGAACCAATGGCTGAGGGGTCACCAACTGGATCAGGCCCTCTGAATGGGTGAGACAGTTGATTGGCTTGATCTGTTTGGGAGGCATCCAGGCAGTGGGACCGGGTCCTGTGCTCATAGCATGAGTCGGCTATTTGAAACCTGGGGCTTATGCAGGATCGCTTGGCTCGGCCTGGGAGGAGGGGACTGGACCTACCTGGACTGAGTTTACCAGGTTGATCTCAGTCTGCGGGGAAGGCTTTGCCCTGGAGGAGGTGGGAATGGGGGGTGGCCTGGGGGGAAGGTGAGGAGGGCGGGAGGAGGGAGAACAAGGGAATCCGTGGCTGATATGTAGAACTGAATTGTATTGCAAAATAAAAATAAAAAAAATTAAATAAAAAAAAACCCTGCAGAAACAAAACAAAGGCTAAAAACTCAAAAAGAACCACTTCCACTTTGAACAATTGTACTCAAGCTATTGATTGCCTCTGTGTGGGGTATAAGTTTTCACTCCATTCCATTGTTCCGAGAGAGAGATCACAAAAAGTCATTATTCGTCTTAAGTGTGGACTTAACTGAACTCCATTGGAACACCAGGAGGAGCCTACAATGTGGGGACACCAAATACTCTGGTTACTGTCTCTCAAGTAAAGCCTTGGATTCAAACTTCTGTGAGAATCTTAGAGAATTTACAACACACAACACTAACTTTTGCACTTAAGGATTTGCTTGGGTCCTGTCAGCACAAGTCTAAAAGAACAAGAGAAGTACATTTGGGCCTTCTCCAAGCAGTGGGGGTGGGGGGTGGGCAGAGTAAAGGTGACAAAGCATTGTTAAGGAATTTGAACACGTGCAGAACAACTCACTGATTTTCTCACCTTCCTGCACTGCGCTGGGACTGTTCTTGGAAGTCCAACAGGTGATCAAATGAAAACTGTCAATTGTGATAACTGGAAAATATTTACTTAGTACATTCTGATGTCAGGGCTCCCAAACGCTTCTTACTTGGTTCACATTATTGTTTCTGGAGTCACAGTTACAAGAAGGAGCAGAAATGTAAAGGCAGATGTTTCAGCCTCCATTTCTAAGGTAACTGTACTAACCATTAAATTTTTAATAACTATCAACCCCACAGAGTTCTACATTTTGAATCTAACTTTTTCAAGAAAGGTCCTAAAACGGAGCTCATGGAATTCAACTTAAAAGGGATGCTATGGTAGCTTCAGCCTCTTGTAAGAAGTAGAGTTATGCACTGAAAGCTTCTACAGACAAGGCTATTTTTTCTCTTCTTCTTCTTAGAAACAATCACCAAGCTCATTATGAACAGAACCTAATTAATGTAACCAGTTTCATTATAATTATCAACGTCTTAGGACAAATTGTGTTCCTTGATGTATAGTCTGGACAGAACTGACTAAGTTGTAACTATGAAAAAAAAATTGCTGGCTACCAGAGTTTACCAAATGTCACTGTAAAGAAATACTAACCCCACTGGAGTGACAGCTTTCATTTACCAGAAGATATTAAAACCCTGTCAATGTGATTTCCATCAAAAAGGTTTTCACTGAAATAATAAAAAATGAATGAAGGAAATCAAATGTAGTCGTCTAGTTAAATATTCATTTTCTAATCTTTAGGGAGCTGTTTACTATACTTTGAACACCTGGCCTCTACCAGAACATTGTCTGATTTTAAACTTGTTATCACGCCACAGAGAATTCCAACAGGGCCACCAGGTAAAGCCCATTTATTAAAGCAAAGTAACAAAGAATCCTCTTGAATCTGAGAATGACAGAAGAAGAAAAAAAAAAAACCCTCTGGATCTAGGGAAAACAGCTGGATATTCCTTCCAACACTTGAGGCAGAGTGAAGCAAGCAAGCTCCCAGGAGTCATATTCAAAGAGGCCCTCTTCAAGACATGGGGGCTGCTCACTAATACGGAAAGGATGGGATCCGTTCAGGACTGCATCTGAGGTACCTCAGAACTGGCAAAGGTTCCTAGACTTTACCTGAACCTCACCTCCATCCCGACGAGACAGTGAGGTAAAAAGCAAAGTGTAACATTTAGAAAGGATGCTAAGAAGAAACAGGTGGAGAGGTGGAAGAAAACAGAAGGAAGTACAATATTGATAAATTAAGGAATGCAATAAATCGGTTAGGGCCATAGGACACTGCACCATCCAATTCCCCAGAGGCAACATGGGAAGAAAATGGTTTGGTAAGTTAGGGGATTAAGCTCTTGATTCAAACCCCAGGCCTGTCATATTAACTGATGTTCCTTTTTTTTTTTGACTATTATTTTTTGAAGTTACCTTATCTTTTTTGAAGTTTCATTATCTTTCCTATGTGCCTGTACCTGATAACATGCTTTTCTAACTCCCACTCCCCAACTTTGCTCTACCTCAGACCTTCTGCCTACTCTCCACCTCCCTGTCATCTCCTCGCATGAGTTCCCCTTGTGTTTCTGTGTCTCTATGTACTGTCTTGACCGCCTCCCCACACACCACACAATTTTAAATCTATGTTCAGAATAGGAGAAAAACCATAGGCCTTCTTCCAAGTCTGGGTTCTTTCACATAACACAGTGACTTATGGTTCCATCTACTCTTCCTCAAATGTCTTTAGTTTTGTTTGTTTGTTTGTTTCTTTACAGAGGAACAAAATTCCATTTTATAGATATGCTACATATTTTTTTTATCCATGAATAAGTGGCTATCTTAGCTGGAATTTTTTAAACAAGTTAATTTCTGTGAAGCTTAAGTTCTTCATCTATTGAATAAGAGTGACGGAGAACATTACTAATACAATCATGGTTATCACAGTTGCACTGTGGTACTTTCTATCTTTCAAGTGTTCTGAACACATATTATCTAGTGTGTACTAAAACAAAATTCAGACAGCGGTGCATTAAATGATATATCATAATACTATATCCCAATGTATAATTTTTTAAACCTGCATTATCAAAATAACATTCATAGAGAGCATAATGATGATGTCAGGCATCAAATAACACACAAAGTACCCAGCAAAGCATGGAGTTCAAGGGAGAATTGCCACTGTCATGGTGGGTTATAAATCTTTTCTGAATGTTCTTTTAATGAAAGTGAAAGTTTAATAAACTTCTTATTTGGTCATCTTAATTTATTGGTTCATCACAATCTAGATGTCACTTAATTAACATAAAGAGAAGAATCACAAGAAGAGTCACTAGACACCATCTACAATTGTCCCCAAAAGGCACAACTAAATCCCAGACTTGAATGTCCCAGTGAATCTATTAACACTAAAGAAAACAGCATCCTCAGAGTGACAGGTATGAAGAGTGCAGCGTGGGAAGAACTGGAGGCTGTGGATCTTCACAACAACAAAGATGACATGCTAAGGAGCATGGTGTGGCAGTAATTGTCATACTGTCAGCAGATGTACTCACTCCTGCAAGTAGCAAATCGAACTTCCCAGGGCACAGTTAAGAAATAGGAGTAAAGAGGGCCATTCACATAGTGGGAACTAGACAGCTGTCTTTGCTGGAGTCAACAAGTTTGTCAGAGTATGTGAGATGACAAATAGAAACCAGGTTTTTTGTTTGTTTGTTTGTTTTTGTTTTTGTTTTGTTTTGTTTTTCACGTGATTAGTGCTTGTTCAGGAGACACCTCCATTTAAGGTAATACCTTCCTATTATAGGAGTTTCAGATCTTAGTCACAAGCTTCCAACTGATGTTGCTTTGATGTGTGTTTTGTTTGTTTGTTTGTTTTTGTTTTTCACTTTCCCTTCCATTTAGTTTTACTAAATGGGATGAATATGCGTCCATTCAAAAGACAAGCTTAGAGTCATGAGATATGTTTCTTATATACAGAAGCCAGGAATATCTATGAATAAAAATCAGAAGTTCACAATGGACACTCACTGAGTGACAGAGATTGTCTTGGAAGGTAATAGAGCTCAAGAACGGAGAGCCTGGGTTATCCTGGGGAAACTGTCGTTTGGTCTGTGGAAATTGATGGCAAGTAAGAAGTGCTTCCTTTGGGCCAATAGCACATGAACTTCATTGGCCATAATTGAGAGGGCCGATGTCTATGAATCCAATGACAACAAAGAAGAAAACACCACCCCACCCCACCTCTACCCCCTGGCAAATGAAGCAGAGAAAATGCTTGGTGTCCCAGGAAGGTCATGGAATAATTGAGGTTTGTGATATATTTAGAGAACCTATCTTTTTCATTTGGCAATGACTGTACTCTTAGGCCTTCTGTATCAACCCTAAGACTAAAGCAGGGAATCACTTAACCATCATATTATCCTGGTTCTATTTTTCATATAACACCTTTTTATCACGAAGGCACATTGCTGTGTTTTAAGCTGTTAGACACAAGAATTCTGAGGTTTCTATACTTTCTTGGACCACTGGACAAAACCTGCCACACTAAATGTAGAAACAATATAGGAGATAGTAAAGTAATCAAAGTACACATTAGATATACATATATTAATAAATATATGTAAATATATTACACACAGAAGGTGCGCATTACATGCATTTGGCCTGAGAAATAAAATGAAGATCCATGTAGTTACATCTAATTTAATGACTCTAAATTTGAGTGTGTGTGTGTGTGTGTGTGTGTGTGTGTGTGTGTGTGTGTGTGTGTTACTGTGGTGGATTTATTCATCAGAGGGCCAGTTGATATTTTATAGCACTAAAAAAATAAGACATGTAAAAGAAGAGGAAAGCAAAACAAACGAACAAAACAAACACACACATATGCACACATACACATACACACACATTCATACATACACACACCTCTGGAAAAATAGAAGTATGATAAGAAGGTGAGAAGGAATAGGCAAAAGGACACAGAAAGTTGAAAAAAGGTTAAAATGTGATTGTAAGGAAAATGTAAAACAATTAACTTCCTGAAATACCATAATTTTAAATATTTATTTATTTTAAATCTTCCTTTTAGAAAGGGGAAATCAATACAAAATTTCAGAGGGCAACAGGAGGTTCTCCTTTGTATCTAGGGCAGCATTAAAGCTAATCCACTGTGTATATGCATATATTTATATTTGCATAACAGCCATCCAAGGTATTTGAAGTGTGGTGAAAATTATAGGGCAAGTTGTGTTTGCTGATCAATACTGGCCACCAGAATAAAAGACATTAACTTAAAAGCTAAGCATTTGTTGATTTACCTTTCCTTTTTTGTTATAAAATGTCTTTATTTAATTTTGGAAATCAGACGTGTGTGGTGTATGTGTGTGTGTGTGTGTACGTGTGTGTGTGTGTGTGTGTGTGTGTGTGTGTGTGTGTGTGTGTGTGTAGTGGCATCCTCTTGCCTTCTTTGCTTACTTCCTATCTTCTCTCTAGTGAGCCTGAATATTATATACAATGATTTTCCTATATAATCTCTTGAGATTGCTTTTTAAGTTATTATATGTAGGATAACTCAATATAAAGGATAACATAACAATCTCTGATACCTATGGATACTATTATTATAGACCAGATAGATACACAATCACCTTTGAAATCAGAGGCCCCCTTTTTTTTTTTTTTTTTTTTTTTTTTGGTTTTTCGAGACAGGGTTTCTCTGTGTAGCTTTGCGCCTTTCCTGGTACTCGCTTTGGAGACCAGGCTGGCCTCGAACTCACAGAGATCCGCCTGGCTCTGCCTCCCGAGTGCTGGGATTAAAGGCGTGCGCCACCACCGCCCGGCAAGAGGCCCCTTTTTTTAAAGCTCAGGTAAAATATCCTGTTTTATCAAAACTTGAGACAATAAATATTTTGCCTTTATTTTAGTATTGTCTTTGCAGCACACACATGACAGTGTGCTTCTGTTCTTTGGTTTGAGGGAAAGTTTTTTTTTCCCCCAATAACAGGAATATTTGAAACAAATGTTTAAGAATAAACCATGGACATTCCCTGTTTTCTCCTGATGAGATGATGTAGGAAAAGGACTCAGATAATCTAAACAATAGTTAACACCTTTAGCATCTGTTGGGAAGCAAAAATGAAGACTAATGTTCTCCTAGATAGCTCATTCAATGTTTAGCTTGATGACTAGAAAACAAGCAACCAAACAGCCATTGAACTGAATTACAATAAAATGTACATTTTTCAGAGAGAGGAGCACAAAATCAGTTTTCATTTGGCATGCTAAGTATGCTATATTTGAACAGAATGTTACATATTCATTTCATTCATCATTTAAAGGCAGATAATCAGGAAGTCATTACGTGGCCTGCATTGGGCAGCTATTCGATTAGCGTATAATTGAGCACTCTGTAATTCAGCCAAAGCTGACAGGCCAGGAATGCATAATAGCAATCCTAGGTATTTGAAGTGTGGAGAAAAATATGGGGCAAGTGGTGTATGCTGGTCAATACTGGACACTAAAATAAAAAACAGTACCTAAAAACTAAGCATTTGTTGATTTATGTTTCCTTCTTCATTAAAAATAAACATCTTGTTAATTTAATTTTGTAAATAAGTCATTTATAAAATTTTGAAACGTGAAAAATCATTTCTCTCTTGTATCTGAAGATTTAACCTGACATATGTGCAATGCCATAGCACAGCTCTATGATATCCCAGATGGACTGTATATTATGCATCAGGGAGGTAACAATGAGAAAAAAAAAAAAAACTGATCTTACCCGCTGCCTAGAGTTGGTATTTGGATTTAAGAGTTAGAGTAGAAATATGAATTATTCTTCCAACATTTGGAACTGTCATGTTCTTCAAAGGTCCATGAGTTCAAGGCTCATGATGCTTTCCAAATGTTGTAGAAAACCTCAAAGAGCTGGGGCTTCACAGGAGGATGGTAGGTCACAGCAGTTGTATCTCAGAAGGAGCTCTGGAACTGAGGTTGTTTTGCTTCCAAGCTACACCATAGATGAGCAGATGAGTTTTGCTTCAGCACACATTCCTTCTACTCCACACAAGCCTTGCCACATGCAAGGACCAACCAACCCCACATCGCAAAAATTAAAACTTTTCTCTTACTGACTGCCAGAGGTATTTCTGAAACAGTAAGAGAAAACTGAATGTCACAACAGCATAGAGGAAAAAGTGAACAAGGAAAGCTACAGGTATCCATCGTATGATGGTGGTTGATGGAGACAGGATATCCTACTATATGTATTGAGGTGTGCACACACAACACATCTTAAACATCACCAACCTATGGCAGCATGTCTTCAAGTGATCTACTCTGAGTACTCTCAATGTAATCCTCCCTGTCAGCATTTACTCTTCTCATCCAAGTCCAAGATGAGAGTTCAATTAGAGAGGACATCTACAAGTTTAAGAAATAAAATGGATTTGCATGGAGAATTGGTATTTACTCTTATTTAACTTTTTGCTAAAATTTGATGAATCTCGTCGTGACTCTTTGAGATAGGGGACAGTGTTAACACTGACATTTGCATTAATTTTCTGAGGCTGCTATAAAAAAATGTCCCACAAACCAGATTTTTTGATGCAGCATCATCTACCCTCTCTGGTTCTGGAGGTAGAATATCTGAATCCAAGCTGTTGAAGACGAGGCTAGCAACTTCAGATGCAGAGGTTTTCCTTTCAGTTTCATGGCTGCAGATGTGTTAACCTTGGCCACCATCTTCATGAGCTTTTCTTCCTGTGTCTTAATCCTTTTTAAAACCTTGTATCTTGAATTTTCAGTCCACCATATTTCAGTATGAGCCTATCTTGACTATTACACTATGTGTAATATTCTAATTTTTAAATATTGTTACATGTAGTTGGAATTTTTGTTGTGTCACTAACAAACTCCCAAATAAAGATATGCAGATTTATTGATTATTGACCTTAGCCTAGGCTTGTCCCACGTGCTCTTTTAACTTAATTTAACCTGTTTTTCTATTCATATACATTTTGCTTTTTGGCTTTTTATCTTTCTTTCATTCTGTATGTCCTACTTTCCTGTTTTCTCCATGTCTGGCTGGCCCCTGTTCAGCTTTTTAATAGACCAATCAGGTGCCTTAGGCAGGCAAGGTAAAACAGCAACACATCTTTACATAATTAAACCAATGCAACACATCTTTACTTAGTTAAGCAAATGCAACTCAATTTTGCATAGTTAAACAAATGCAACATCTCTTTGCATAGTTAATCAAATACTCTGGAACAACAATTTCATTCTCCAGTTTCGAAAATTTGGTCTTCAGCATATCATTTTAGAGGACACAGTTTGCTCTATGCAACATTGTTTAACATTGTTAACACTTTAAAAACAAAACAAAAACAGACCCTTTGTTCTAGTATTTAAGGAAAATAATGTCTACTATTCCCTCCTGATACCAGCTGTCTTGATAGTGTGTGTGTGTGTGTGTGTGTGTGTGTGTGTGTGTGTGTGTGTGTGTGTGAGCATACATGCATTCACAGACAATAAGTGGAAAAAGAGCAGCAAATAAAATGAATTTGTGTCATGATGAAAATAGAATTAGGAGCTTGGTGATATGCATTAGTGGTTAAAAACATCTGTTGCTCTCACAGAGGATCTTGATTGACTCCCCAGCAATCACATGACTCACAATTATCTGTGACTCCAGTTCCAGATTATCCAATACTCTCTTCTGAACTTCAGAGGGATGGCATATTATTTTCATATATACACACAAGCAAAATACTCAAATATATACAGTGAAATATAAAAGTTTGATAAAAATAGAATTATTCATGTACATAGTGTCAAATATCTCAACTAATTGAAAAATCCCACCTCACAGCTTTCTGCTAATAGTTTCCATTTTTTGCATTGAAAGACTGTTGACAGGCAAACATCTACCCACACTCATGAAATACTGGTAGCAATCATATATGGAGAGAAAGAGGCATTTTCTCTTGTGGTATTCATCTCCTGATAGAGATAGGATAAAGCTCTGGAGGATTTGTAGTAAGTAACAAAAACGTAACATCACATAGGGTAAATGAAAACTCTGTGCTTTTAAGTTCAAGAACCATTTAGCCACACTTTCTGCATCATCCTTCCCCACTGTTTCTTCCCCTAGAGTGTAAGAGTCTACCAGCGCAGCTTCAACACAGTATGATATGTATAATAACATGGTAATACAGTTGAAGAAAATAATTTTTAATATTAATTTTACTAGTTAACAGGATCTAAATGTGGCAGAGGTATTTCTGACTTGAGCTTTTCAATAGCTTTTGGTCTTTGATGTGAATCATATCATTGACAAAGTACATGGAATGACTCTCACTTCAAGTTTGGCGCAGAGATGCCTCAATAAGACCACATTAGAGAACATGATGAAAAACTCCATTGCAGTTATGGGAACTGGAGTCTGAGTTGGCCATGACCAACCTATCTATTGAAAAATGGCAATGACTGCCATGAAATAGTGGGCAGAAAAGAGAAAAAAATGCCCTCAGTCTGTAGCAGTTAAAGCCTATGTGGTTTATTCAGTTATTCAGAGGAAATGCGAGTGTGTATGAAAGCCAGTATGAGAATCAGGATGCATTGTTCTAGGGGAATGAAGAAGAGCACGTGCTAGGCAACTAACTACAAGTCCTAGGAATCACAAAGTTCCAAACACTGGAGTAATGGCTATGTGTGGCAACCTGGATATCTAGCACCAAGTGCAGATTTCTGAAAATGAGAGAACTTCAGGTCAGAGAGGCAATGAGTATACTCAATAATTTATGTGGAAAAAAAAAAGAAAAGAACCAAAGAGTAGGAGCTACCACTAAACTCTGTTAGCAAAATAAGACCTTTCTAGTGTTCATCTCTTCTCCTCCTCTGTCTCTGCTCTCTCCAACATCTCTCACTAAAGGCTTTCAAAGCCATAAATGCCTCAACATGGAACAGAGAGAGAAAGTTTTCCCCTTAATCAAATATATTATTTTTATTCCTTCAACAGGACAGAAGTTCTAATAATTGAAGGAAGAGTGTGTTTAGTGACTTTATATGGCCATGGGTATTTTGTTCATTAAAAATAAACCCTAATGGCATGGTACCAGTCTAAGTTTGTATAGAAAACTCAGAGAATAAGTAATCCAACTAAGAAAATTTAAACGTAAAGTGATACCCCATATTGCTATCATTATAGGCTATGAATGTAGTTCCCTCAAAAATCAATTGCTTTAAATATATAAATTTATTTTCCTCACCTTTCCTAACTGTTTGATTATTCTATGGAAGGGACTGCAGACTAGAAGTTGGTGAGGACCCTTATAAAATCGCTTGCATTTTGGAGTTGAGTGTTAGTAACTGAGGTAGATAGTAAAGTTAGAAGATATGGTCAGTTTGCTCTTCTGACTCCCTTGCTATTTAACTTCTGTAACAGTTTCCATTATAGATGAAATTGGGTACAAAAACCATGATCAGAATTTGGGTAAACTTAACGAATTATCCAGATTGGGCAATAGAGACTAATATTAAACGTGTTTAGACTCTTCATTTGTTTGTGTTCTGCCTATGGTGATTAATAATGCTTGCTCTGTAATAGTTAACAAACATTATAAAACATAATTGAATGATGGTCACCTTCTGATAAAGAACATTTTTAACATTGATATTATACTTAGAGGTTACAAAACTATTTGATGCTGAAAATACACCAATAACAACTAGAAGCATAGTCTTTGCTCCCTTTATTTGTTACAAGTGATTTAATTAATACCATTCTTTATAAATACATTTTGGTTCCAGGGCAAGGATATCTCAGGTTTAAGTACTAAAACAAATGTCAAAAAAATATCATGCAGAGAAATACAGAATATTCTTTGCTGAGTTTGTGATATGTAAATCTGTATGACAAAGACTATGGAAAATTATATTTTTAATTTATTTTCTTATTAAGGAATTTTTTTATTCATTTTCCATACCAACCACAGATCCCCCTCTCTTTCCTCCTCCTACCCTTCCAGCCTTTCCCCCAAAACCCACTCCCCATTCCCTCCTCCAACAGGGTATGGCCTCCCATAGGGAGTCAGCAGAGCCTCCTATTTTCAGTAGAGGCAGGTTCAAGCCCCTCCCCTCTGCATCAGGGCTATGCAAGGTGTCCCACTATAGGTAGTGGGCTCCAAAAAGCCAGCTCATGTACCAGGGATGGATTCTGATCCTACTATCAGGGGGGCCCTTAAGCAGATCAAGCTACACAACTGTCTTGCTTATGCAGAGGGCCTAGTCCAGTCCCATGGAGACTCCACAGCTGTTGGTCTAAAGTTCATGACTTCCCACTAGTTTGGTTTGGTTGTTTCTGTAGGCTTCCCCATCATGATCTTGATGTCCCTTGCTCATAGAATCCCTCTTCTCTCTCTTCGACTGGACTCCTGGAGCTTGGCCTGGTGCTTGGCTGTGGATCTCTTCATCTGCTTCCATCCGTTACTGGATGAAAGCTCTATGATTACAGTTAGTGTATTCACTAGTCTGATTACTGAGATAAGCCAGTTCAGGCACACTCTCCACTATTGCTAATAATTTAAGCTGGGGTCATCCTTGTGGATTCCTGGGAACTTCTTCACTAGCACCTAGTTTTTTCCCATCCCCATGATGTCTCCCTCTATTATGTTATCTCTTTCATTGCTCTCCCACTCTGTCCCTGTTCCAGGACGATCATCCCATCCTCTTATATTCTCATCCCCCATCCTCTATCCTCCATTGCCCCCCTCTTCCCTACTTTACTCATGAAGATCTCATCTATTTCCCCTTCCCAGGGTGATCCATGAGTTCCTCTTAGGGTCCTCCTAGTTAGCTAGCTACTTTGGAGCAGTGGGTTGTAGTCTGGTTATCCTTTGCTTTACATCTAGTATCCACTTATGAGTGTGTACATACCATTTTTGTCCTTCTGAGTTTGGGTTAGCTCACTCAGGATGATATCTTCTAGTTCCTTCCAACTATGGAAAAAATTATGACCCTGATGCTTTTTTCAGGTAGATATTATGGACTGAAGTCATCTAAACTCAAATGACATATTGAAACATAATTTCCAAGTACCTAGGGAAGTAACATTATTTGAAGACACAACCATATCAAACTTAGATCATGAGGGGCCAGCTGAATCCGAATACTGATGTGATAATAAAACAAAGAAATGTGGAAACAAAGACAAAAATTTGAATATCCTTGCTTAAAGGAAAAATGTCATGAAAGGATGTCATTAGGGAGGATGTGGTCAGTAATTAGTGTTTGTATGTACAGAGAGCTTTGGAATTGTGATCAAAGACCAGAAGCTCCAAGCAACAAGGAAGGATGCCTCCATTGAGCCATCAAAGAGCACATGGCCTGTCAATATCTTCATTCTGGCTTCTAATCTCTAAACCTGGGGGAGAAAACTCATGTCCACAGCTTTATGCCACTCAACACCTGGAATTTTGCCAGAGAAATCCAAACAAGCTAATTTTGTGGGTTAATGAAGATAAAATAACATAAATTCAAATTATATTGTACAACTTCCTTGGATATTTTGTTGAACACATGGTATTCTTCCCTCGCATTACTCAAAATATGATATTCCTCCATATTAATGTAAAATATATCTTTCCTACAAGATTTTTGTGTCTGTCCTCTACTCTCTCTCTCCACATGTATATAATACATATTACAAAGCATACATATAATATATATTACAAGGCATATATGTATAATATATATAATATAAAGCATATATTCTTTGTAATTTTTTTACTTCTGCTATATTTTTGTCTTCTGATACTAATTACAGATTTAGTGAGTCAGAGCTAATGCTCTGTAAAGTTTCCAGTTCTATTGAAAATAGTAATTCCTTTGCACGTAGTAGGCACATGATGATTTACAAGTTGGTTGAGACTATCATATTGGAACAAGATCATATCCTAGGGCCACATACACTTAAATACTCTATAGTCAGCTCCATATTCTCTTATAATAGACTAGCTTGGTGCTGTGTTTGAAAAGACCCGACATTTTAATTAGCTTTGATTAACAGTGCAGAGAGCTGAAGGAAAACAGGATCTATTTCTTTCTGTGTTTTTTAAGTCAATATTCAGGGATTTACATTTACTAGTCTGACTCCTTCACATTTCACCAGCAGGATTGGGCCCCAAGCAATTTATTCATTTGCAGTCATAATAAATGACTCAGGGGATTGAAATGGTGAAAGTCTGTCATTTGAAGAGTTCTAGTGATTGGCTACAATAGGAAAATGAATTTCACAAATCCAACTAGAGTTTCTATAATGAATCCATTGCTTCAGTTACCACAAAAGCATAATGTTAAAGGTTTAGTTCTCACATATAAAACAAAGCTCAATGGTAATATCCTGTGGAATGCAAAAATATTGGGACAACTAAATCCAATAATAGTTACACATGTGAAACAGGGCAGGTTGATCTCAAACCAGAGGCAGCTAGATAAAGCCTACACGGCTGCTAAAGATTCCTTGTCGTGTTAAATGTGTTTGCTGTCTCCTGCTTCCCATTGACACTTTCTGAACACTCTGTTCCCAGGACCCCTTACCAACTGGTGTCCTTTTGGGATACTGCAACAGACATGCCAGTTGGAGATTCAGGGGCCAAAGGAAAAAGGTCTATTTTTTTTCATGATTATTTCAAAACTTCTCATGGCAATAGTAGAAATGACAACCAAAGAATGTGACCACAGGTGACAGCATATGTAGCACATGCAGCAATGTCATGGCATTCAGGCGCCGTTAATCCTAACCAGGTAGCTTTAAAAACAAAATAGTTTATCTATACCAAGTCTACAGCTTTTATAGGCTGCAGGGATCCAGCTAGATGTGGAGAAGCTTCTCACTGGTTAAATAGCAATAGCACACCTCCTCCTTCCCTAACCTCTTTTCTTTCTTTCTTCCTTTTTTTTTAAAAAATGGATCCTCAATACTCCTAGATCTTTACATGAAAAGCCCTATCTCCTTATAACTTTTGGTATGGTTTTAATTTTCTCCTTGGGATACTGATATCAAGTAATGAATTCCTATAGCATACCAATATTGTGCCAAGAGTTGCTCCAGAATCAAATGAATCTGGATTTGGTATGTAATCTGGTTGGGTCTAAATGCAGTCATGGTTTTATTTCTCGTAAAAACTGAGAAACTAGTACATGTCATACAGTGACTGAACTGTGACTCAGGTTATCCCATCATTGTCTGAGATGGCTTGACTTTTAGGTGCTAAGTGTGAAAATGTCAATCACCTCAAACTATAAGCAGAGAGTTTCTGTGGTGGTTCCTAAAGAATGTCTTCTCATAGAGCCGTAGTCCTGAAAAAAAATCAGATCCCAGGTAGGAACCGCTGTGTTATAGAATTACAGTGTAAGTTCCTTTTACAGCTTCAACATGTCTTTTCTGAAAATACCTCTTGGTTAGTAGGGAATATAGTTCTTAAAATTCAAATGAGGATCTCTGAGTAATTACAGGTTAATCAGAACAATGAATCCAAATCCCTCTGAACTCCTTTTCTGAAGGAAGATGAACTTATTCCCTAAGGAAAAGCAAACTATGATCCCTGGCTCTGAGACTGAACAAGGAACCCAATAAGGCAGTGACTTATCGAGAAGATGTACATATTTGATGACATGCCCTCATCTCCACTCACCACCTTGTGCCCAACTCTAGAGTCAGCTCCTTTCAGGCCCAGGCTCTCAATTATGTGAACCAAGTTGAGCCTAGATGAGGGCTTATACACAGAAGATACTGTAGGTGGTGCATAATTTAACTTTGGTAGACCCTTGAGAATTTATGTAGGAAGGTATTTATTTTAAAGATGTTAGACACAAATACATCTAGAAATAGTTATATAATGTTAGGCCAAAGAGGACAGAATACAGTGTGTCTTCAGTGTGTTAGATGGATTGGTTGTAAGTAGTTCTAACAGTGTGCTTGACTGAGTGGTAGAAACGACTCAGTAGCTGTGTATATTTGACAAGTGATCACATAACTACACTGCAATGATTTTTAAAAAGAATCCAAAGATGGATGATTTCACCCCTTTATTTTTGGTACATGAGTGCATCAAAATGTAATTGATATTGAGAGTGTAAAACTGTAAGTGAAGCTCTACAACATCAGAATCTATACAATTCTAATTGTATAGATATCCATGGAGACAGATGAGTTTGGGACTTGGCAAGTGTTTGAGTGGCTACCTTAATCTAGCTGCATGATATTTCACTTGTGAGTTCATTACAATAATACATACATGTAACAACAGTCTTTAAGAAGAGGCCATGCAACTGAGAAGGGTTGAGTGGGCTGAGCACAGGAAGAATATGTGGTGGAAATGATGTTAATGAAACATTCATGGTTGAAATTCTCAAAAGATAATTAAATATTAACAAATGAAAATAAAATCTAAACTCCTTCCCAGCTATACAATATGAAAAAAGAAAAAGGAGCTTCATTTTAACCAAAAAATAGAAGAGACAGGATGGCTGCTGCACTGTTTTCATCAAATATTACCAAGTTGCTCCCATGCCCTTTGGTAGCATCTATAATATTCTTTATTCACTCTGGCATTACAAGACTGCTCATCTGGAAACTAATGATCTACCCAGTATTTTCTGGTGACTGATCACTGGCTGAAGGAGATTGTGGGAATGGCATCAGTGAAAGGAGTTCTCTGATTTTTAGAAAGAATAATAAAATGAAAGCCATTACATGCTAACAAGAATGATACACTGGTATGAAAATGACCAAACTTGAAGGAAATAGAATTTGCATCCATCTTCTTTCCAAAATGACAGTATTTAAAGTGCATTGTTGTAGATGAGGCTCTGTTTTCCTTGGTAAAATATTGCTATCATATAGTAATTCATTAATTGAAATCAGAATCCCAAGTGGGTTAAAGGTTGTCTATGGGTCAGGATACCTGCACACTCAGCTGGAGGATCACACAGATGGATGTCTATCTAAACAGCTAACTATCTCTCAAGGTCAGTAACTTTTTACTTATTTACTTCCAACTAGATAAGGACATGCCTCTCAGATTCCATTACTCAGCATAGTTAATCTCTTAGTGGGTATTATTTGCCTTTGATCATGTCCATGGACAAGAAACTGCAGACAATATTTAAGAGGATACATTTATGGTATTAATACTTTCTGTCAGAGAAAATGAATTGGTTTTTATCATTGACAATATACACAATATAAAACCAAAAATTTAGATGTGTGCCCCAAATTGAAATATTGCATGTAGTTTTTGTTTAAAAACTTAAACATAATTCTATTTACATATTGTATTTATAAAGCATATGTGCATCATTTAACTTCTTGTTAGGGTTCATCCAACAATTGAGGTAATTAAACAGAAAAGAGATGTATTAAGCTTATACATGTAATTTGAAAGTCTGATTTTGTTTAACTAAATTTTTACATGAGATTAAACAATAATCAAAGGCTTCCTTAAAGGTAATCACTTGAATTTGTTAAACTTACAAATAGAATAATAATGTTTATATGCTGAATTAAAAAGCTTAAGGATGAACTAGGTTTGTAAACTTGTCTCTAGTGAACGGAATATTAATTCAAATAAAGTTAACATATGAAAATGTATTTCTGTACTCCAAAGTCACTGGGATATACAAAAATCAATTAATTGATGATCAGTACATTTTAGGGATAATTGTTTAATGATTAGCATTTCCATACTATAAAGTTGTTATAAACAAGCTAAATATGTCAGCTAGGGCTCCCACAGATATTGAAAAAATACTTGGCTGTATTTAAATTACATAAAAATGATAGATGGTGCATTAGCATGCAGCCTGGACTTTCCAAGGTTAATGTTGGCTCATAAGCCACTTTTTTTTCTTTATGTAAAACTTATCATGTAAAAGTAAATCTACTTGAAGAGGAATTGACCACTTACTCCTAAAATTCCAGTCTTGAGAAGAGTCTGGGACCCTATCAATTCTAACCCCTTCATTTTGTAACAGTAAAACCTGAGAGATGTAAAATACCTCTAGGCACAGGGCCCCTTTGTGAGAGAAGGAAAGCCTCCTGACAGCCCTGTGACTTTTCATCTCTAATTGATAGTGCTTCCCACATCAGGTCTCTCAACATTGACCCTTGAGCCAGGTCATCATTTTAACCTCCAATTTGGTAAGGGGAATGTGGAGTTGAATGCCACATTATGCAGTGGTATCATCATTATGAGAACGAACCCAGCTGTGATTCTGGAGTTCTGTGCTTTCATAGGGCCCTGTTGCTTTCATTTCTCAACCTGGCACCTTCTGTTGCCACTAAGTATTCACTTGGAGTTCTTTTAAAAGGAAAGTTTCACACGCTTCCTATGCCCTCTACTCTCTCAGAGAAGGAGTGACATTTGAGAATTCTGACAGTAAGACATCTCTGACTTCAATCACAGAGTGCGAAAATGAATATTTTCCACATGCAACTTTGAAGGTTGGTGCTCTTTTAACATAGCCTTTCAGTTTTACTGGAGATTGACTGCAGGGGAATTGGATGGTAGGTCAAACAACACAACAGAGGGTATTTGATAGTCAGTGCCCTGTGTAAGGGAGAGGAAGAGGAGGCCTAGACTACACCAAGCTAACCCAAAGCTCACGGCAGTGGGAGAAACTAATGATCCTAAGAGATTTAACACTTCCACAGGAGACTTCTGTAGCAAACTGTGCGATCAAATTCTGTTCTCTTGCTGCTATTGCTGTTGCCCCCATGGTTTCTCCGAAATTCCCACTGACCAGTGAATTTTGTACAGTTTGACTTCCACTCAGGGCATGTACATTTATTTGCATATGCATTCTAGCAAATTGTTTACGGTTATACAGTATATGATTCAGCATAGGAAAATGAGAAAGTGGATATCAGAAACTAAATGTTTCAGAAAAGTAATGAGGAAAATAAAAAAGGGTAAATGAGCAACTTTTCTTCTAGATTAATTCATAAGGGGAAGTTCTCTCTTGAGGAATGTTCAATATTATAATGAGTCCCCATTAAGATTTTGCTTGTAGAAACCAGGATGTCTATGTTTTGGAGATACCTTAGCCTCCTTGATGTTAGCTAGCTAGCTAGCTTGTGGTTTATTTCTTCATAAGCTGGGAACACCTTCATCCTTCAAAGAGTCTTTTCATCCCCACCAATATGGCTGCTCCTTTCAGGGCTCTGAGTTCATTTGTAGAGATCTGAGCTCCATCACTATTATTTGTCTCTGTCCTTAACAAATTAGACATATGTTTGAAGTGTGCATTTGTAGAGACAAGCCCTCCCCTTGATTTCACCTTCATTTGTGAAGACTAATTTGGTTATAATGAGATTCTGTTGTAGTAGTTTTTCATGTTTTTCCTCTTAGTGATGAGACAGCCTGTCTGCTGGCTTGCTTCTGATGAGAAGTTACCCTCACCAGTCACTCTTAGAATTGTTCCCCTTTATGTAATGTATCTTTGCCCCTGACCTATCTCTACCTTCTAGTTTAAGATGCTTTACAGATTGGTCCTCTATCCTTTTTTCTCTGAACAGATGGACTATGATATGACTGGGTATGTTTATATTCTCAGTCTTTCTCAAGAGGTTCAGTCTTATGTTGTTGCCCTGAATCAATTGTAGAATGTTCTTTTTCACTGTCTTTATTCATGTCAATTATCTTTAATAAAATATTGAAACTTTTCATTTGCCATTGCACATTGTTGTTCACCTTGTTCTCAAATTCTTCTATGTATTTATAATCATTAGATCTTTTAAAATTATAATTATAGCTACTGTAAAGCTTTTGTGTGGTTAGCTTACTATCTGGGCCTTTTCTGGGTCTGTTTCTATTGAAAGTTTCTTTCTCATTTTGAGCAAAAATTACTCATATTTTTCACTTCTTTACCTGTATTGACAGGTTTGTGGTTTTTTTTTTTTTCATGACATTTATTGTGTAGCTATGGACAGGGGAGGTAAAAGTTAATAAAGACTAGGAATATACCCCAGGGATATATCACTTGCATAGCCAGTTCAAGGTCATAGATTCTATACCCAGTACAACACACATAAAATTTTATTACCTATATTTAAATAAATGATATTTGCCTACAAACTTCTTTATTTTTTATTTTTTATATTTATTTTTATTTTTTTGGTTTTGGTTTTTTCGAGACAGGGTTTCTCTGTGTAGCTTTGTGCCTTTCCTGAATCTCACTCTGTAGCCCAGGCTGGCCTTGAACTCACAGAGATCCTCCTGCCTCTTCCTCACGAGTGCTGGGATTAAAGGTGTGTGCCACCATCGCCCAGCGACAAACTTCTTTAATGTCATAGTGAAGGGCCCAAAATCCATCTCATCTTTTGTCAAAATCTAGAATTTGTTGCTATTTTAAGTAGATTTCAGTTGTTTTGGCTTTTAAATATTTTGACGCTTGTCTTAGGGTTTACTATTGCTATGAGGAGACACCATGATCATGGCAACTCTTATTCAGAAAACATTTAATTGATGGGGCTTTCTTATAGTTTCAGAGGTTCAGTCCATCATGATCATGATGGGTAGCATGGCAGCATGCAGGCAGCTGTGGTGCTGGAGCTGAGAGTGCTACATCTTGCAGGCAACAGGAAGTTGACTGATTGCCACAATGAAGGAAGCTTGAGAAAAAGAGATCTCAAAGTCAGCTCCCACAATGACACACCTCCTCCAACAAGGCCACACCTCCTAATAGTGTCACTTCCTTTGGGGGTGATTTTCTTTCAAACCACCACAATGCTCGTTAGCAGTTGATACTCACTTTCTTCCACCCCCTTCCCAACTTTCTATACCTGAGGGTGGCTCTTCACTCAATTTTGTGATGCAAAACTTTGGAGTACCTATGCCATACCCTTGCAGGAGGTCTGAGTAACTTCAGTGGGCTTTCTCAAGTTCTTTGTCCAGATTTAATCTTGAGAATCCTCTGGCTCACATGCAGTAAAGCTAAAGGTCCTAAGAAGTTTCTTCTTAGCACTCATGCCTCGACTGGGCTCTGAATTTAGTGTATTTCAGGTACTTTGTACCCAGCGATCTCAGGTGGGCTTCTAACATCTTATGAGTCAGTAGTTCATCTAGATAATTATAATTGTGTATAACCACATCTTGAATTTATTTATTTATTCTTTCCTTTCTCTATAAAGTGTCAACCTCTGTTTCCTATTAATTGGTAAAAACTTTAACTTAACTCTAAGGAAAGATGTCTGACATATTTGAAGGGTAATGACATAGAGAAGAGCACAAAGGTGCCAGAACATGAAGCACATGTAAAGAATGCCAGAAATTTTATCTTGGCTGAGATATTTGATATTTGCAGGTGAGTAGACATAGATACCCACTGAATTTGACAGCAGGGTTCTCCATCCCTCATTCTGAAGAACATTCTCTGCTTCTATTTGGGGAACTGTCTCTTACCTAATGCAATTATTTTATTTTTACACAATTGTTAATATAGACCTAGACATGGAAACTCAGCCTAAGCAGCCATCATACCCCATCTTACAGTTAAAGGTACAGTCATGAGACACACCGAGACTGCATGGAACTTAGAGTCTGCATGTGCTGAAGAGTAAGAAGATCAGTCAAGTCCCCCTACTTACAGTGGAGGCCCATATGGAGTCCAATAAAGAATCATGTCCTCTAGCCTAGACTCATGCCTCTTTCTCTTTGTTTCAAAAGACACTTCTGTTTCAACTAATTAAAGATGGATAATGTTACCTTACAATCTCAAAATCTATTCCTAGGCCATTTTACTTTTTCTGAAATAAAATATGTAAGTTGTAGTCAATCTATGGTAAGTATCAAAATAGCTCATGACAGAGTTCCAAAGAATTCTTTCAAATTATTCTTTTAAAACAGTGTAAAAATGATGCACATAATCACATGAAGAAGTTTATTTTACTCTTCTCTGAACCACTTAATTTAATCATGCAATTGAAAAACCCTCAATACTTTCTGATTACCCTTATGTTATGGATGTGAAAATCATGACACAAAAGGATAGAATGATGTCACCTTGGCTATATAAATGGTGCCAAAATATTAAAACCATGTATTTGAATTTTCAGATTGGTCAATTGTGGTAACTTTTACTTTACTTTTAATAATTTTAAGATAGCACAGAAAGTGATAGATTTCATATATCATTTTCACATATGTGCCATTATATTGTCCTTATACTTTTTCTATAAAATGTATTTATTCAGAGGAGAATGATGCAACTTATTCTCCTACTATGTGTGGAATTCCAGTGGAACTTGTTTTTAGCCTATATTTACAATCATTAAGATGCATCAGAAGATTGCATAATCATTGGGACTTAATGATTTAAATTCCAGTGAAACAAAAGTTTTTACTTGGTAGAAATGATTAAAAGGTGAGGCTATTGACAAAATATTGTTTCATTTGTCACAAACGTACATATATGCCTGATGTTTTCTATGATCTAAATACAATCAGCATAGATTGCTTATCAATTGAAGAACATTCTTTCATGAATACAAGATACACAAAATAATCAATACAATAAAAAAAGATGCTTCACGAGTCAGTCTGTGAAAATACTTCCCAGATTAAAATTTTAGGACTCTTCTCAATTAATTTGATATATCTTTTCAATTGCAGGTGCTATAGTGCCTAGAGCTACATACCATTTTCATAGTCACTGTTTCTGAGTTCCCCCTTCACTGCCACTTTATATAATTGGCATTCAATAAGTATTCTGGAGATGAATGTCTGGATAAGAGATACTCCTGAATTTACTCAGATTCAAAACAGAGCAGGGTTCCTTATTGCCGGCATGATTAAGGAGGGCTTTTTGCAGCAGACAGCATTTCACCTGGGCCTGAAAGGCTAGTCAAGATTTGAATGAGATTGGGTTTGAGGCAGGGGAGCTGCATAAACAAGAGCACACAGGTGCCAAAGTATGCAGCACGTGTGAAGAATGTCAAACAGCTCCGTTTCATTGAAGCATTTGATATATGAAGGTGGGTTGTAGAAAATGAGGTTGGAAAGGAGGTTTGGGACCAGAGGGCCTTTTATTTCAATCTAAGAAGTTTTACTTTTATTTTGTAGACAATAGGGAGTCAGTGAAGGATGGTGCCCTGGAGAATGAGCAGAGCGAGGGTACAGGATGATTAATCTGGGCAATGTCTGTCGACTGGATTAGAATGTGGAGAGATTGGAGGTAAGGAGACAACTTCACTATAAATTGCAGGTGAATAACAATGAAATCTGAAAACAGGGTACAGGAAACAGTGCTGGAAGTAAAGTGACATACAGTAAATTTTCTTACTGTTGACCGTGATTATAGCCACAGCAGTCATTTGCTTTTGTATTCACTGCACAGGGACACGAGCTTATTCTCTCCTATCATCATGAGGTAAACCTCATTAAGTACATCTCACTCTCCCTATTTTGTGTTTTAGAAGCACATAGCAGCTTGGTATACCCAGCAAGGGTATCCTATTTAAACTTAAAAAAATCTGACTATGTTTGTGTTTGGTTCTGGACATTGGGTCTAGAATATTATATATGCTAAGATATGCTAAAATTCTCGGTAACTTCTCTCTAGATACAGAGCAAGCAGAGAAAGGGCTTTCTTCTATGACCATGACAAAGACTACAAAAACCAGAAAGAGAGTTAAGATGAATGAGAGCTCAAAAAGACAGGTGATGTTATGGGTTCAATTGTGTCCCATAAAGCCAGGTCAGAGTCTTCATTTCCAGGAACTCAGAGTGTGACCTAACTTGGAAATAAGGTCTCTACAGATGTGACTAGTTAAGAAAAGGTGACAACCATGAACCGTAAGCCAATATAACTGGTGTTATCATAAAAGGAGAAACTTAGATTGCTGCACAGAGAAGGAAGGCGTTTTAAAGACACACAGGGAGAAAACAGCTACGACATGTTGAGGCATCCTTCAGCCAAAGAATGTCATAGATTTCCAGCCTGTACCAGGAACAAGAAGCATTTGCCCTTACACTCATCAGCGTTATTAAGGCACTGTCAATGTCTCAGTTGATCCTTTTAGCTTCCAAATTGAAAGGCAACAAAATTTTATTGTTATAAGCCATCTTGTTTTTAGTACTTTTATGGCAGTGCCAAGAAATGAATATTAAAGGCAAAGCAAGAATCTTTTATATACATGCACATTCACAGACATGCATAAATACACACATATGGAAACATGCATATATACATATGCACATACTCATAAGAAGCATTCAAATGGATGACATTCATCAGTAGACAGATGCAAAAGAATGAAATTGGATGGCAGCCATTTCATTTAATATAAATATTGAACATTGGGGCTGGGGAGACTGCTAAGTCTGTAAAGTACTTTCCATGTAGGCATTGGGACATATGATTGGATCCCCAGAAAGCCCACAAGAGCTGGATGCAGTCACACACCTTTGTAACATGTGTTAAGAAGCAGAGACCAAGATAGGAAGATCACTGGAGCCTGCTGGCTATTCAGTTAGCTCCATTAGTCAGCTCCAGGTTCAGTGAGAGATCTTGAGAAGTAAGGGATGACTTGTGCAATGGTTCAGCAGAGAAAGGCACACACTGGCAAGTCTGGCAACCTGAGTTCAATCTCAAGGACCAAGGTGGTGGAAAGAGAGGATCAACTTGCAAAAAGTTGCCTTTTAATCTTCCCATGCACACCAGGACATGTGTATGCACACACACACACACACACACACACACACACACACACACACACACACACACACACACACACATTAAATATTTTAAGAGTTAAAGTGGAGATTGACAGAGAAAAATACCCCACGTCAACCTCTGGCCGCCACATGAATATTCACAAGAACGCATATGCTCATGTGAAACCCATATACACATACACAGGCAAATACATATACACACAAATATGCACATCCACACATCAAACACACAAGACTATTTTATTTTGTTAATAATTACATGCTGGTTAGTGACCAATGAGGGATCCATTGTAATGCATTAGTGTGATAAGGATATTTCAAATTCCAATAGCTATTGACACAAGTTATTTCTATTAAGTAGGAGAAATACTGGGCTGGAATAAAAGATGAGAACATGGCAGAGACTCCCGCCAAGTTCTAGAGGTCTTTCTCTTGCTACCACCAGGGTGACAATGAAAATGACATCTACAGGCCATAAACACACACACTTCACATTAGTAAATGAATGTGTCATGAAAGCAAACCAGGAAGAAAAGTCTTCAGAGATAGAAGAACTAAGGGAAGGATTTCTTCTAAGAATGCTGTAGAAACTTTGCAGGGTGAAGCTAAGTTTTCAACGTAAAAAATAGAAAAAAAAGTGATAAATATTTTATCACCATAACGTTATTAGTAATGTCAATAAGACATACACAGTAAACAAGGTCATGTATATCTGCTCTTATCATATGTTAATTTAATAATTCTCCTTATTTTTGACATATTCTGCTCTTGTTCTTTTAATTTCACAACATGAACATTTAGATCGTTGACGTTTAAAATCTTTTCTTATCTATCATACAGGTTTTAAGTTATATATTTCCTTTTACATACTACTTTATCTTTTCCTCTATAATGTATGTTGTACAGTGTTCACTATCATTCAGCTAATAAATTTTGAGTTTTACTGAGACAGAGACTCACTATGCATCCTTAGCAGGCTGACCTGGGATTTATGACATAGAGCAAGCTGGCCTTAAATTCAAGGTCCTACCTTTCTCTGCTAGTATTAAAGATGTGAACCACCATGCTCAGCTAATATACTTTCTAATTTGCATTTTTATTTGACCTCAAGCTATTTACAATACAGGAGCAATTTTTTTTTTTAAATTGAGGACTTGCTGTTGATTTTTCATTACTGATTCCAGATTAAGTTTCTGTTATTTTTGAAATGTACTGACTTTTAGGACATGGGCGATCCTCAAGTATTCATTGCAGACATCTTTTGAAAAATAAAATGTATTATTTTAGAGTTGTGATTGCATGTTCAATACATCCAGCTGATTGCTAGGTTCTTTCCATCTCTCATTTCTATCTAGTTTTGATTTCAGCTTATCATTTAATAAGAACTGGATGTGTGGAGACCACAATTCTACACATTTGACCATTCCTCCTGTTATCTTTATATCTTTTGTTTCTTCAGTTGTCATAATCACTTATTATGTCATATGTATGAGAGACTTATTTACTTATATACAATGCTTTTTCATTTATGTTCCTGTATCAGAGACAGCATAAAGTTGGATTTTAATTTTTTTTTAATATTGAGATCCCTTCTCTTAAACAGTGGTATTTATTTCATATAACCCCACCCCACATATA
Organism: Peromyscus californicus insignis; assembly: GCF_007827085.1. Classification (NCBI taxonomy): domain Eukaryota; kingdom Metazoa; phylum Chordata; class Mammalia; order Rodentia; family Cricetidae; genus Peromyscus; species Peromyscus californicus. The sequence continues at coordinate 84,999,943 of NW_026294551.1, read as the reverse complement.
AATTCTGAAAAGGATGTGAGGAAGTCACTGAGAAGAATTTGAAATAGAAGTTACTGATTTATGTGAACATTGCAACTTCATTGGAAATATTTATGTATAATAGAGATGATGGTGACATATTAATAATTTAATTTAAAAAGACCAGATTTCTTTTTTTTTTTTTTAAAAAACATTTTTTTTTTTATTAATTTATTTTGCAATACAATTCAGTTCTACATATCAGCCACGGATTCCCTTGTTCTCCCCCCCTCCCGTCCCCCTCACCTACCCCCCAACCCCCCCCCCCCCCCATTCCCATCTCCTCCAGGGCAAAGCCTTCCCCACAGACTGAGGTCAACCTGGTAGACTCAGTCCAGGTAGGTCTAGTCCCCTCCTCCCAGGCCGAGCCAAACAATCCTGCATAGGCCCCAGGTTTCAAACAGCCAACTCATGCAATGAGCATAAGATCTGGTCCCACTGCCTGGGTGCCTCCCAAACAGATCAAGCCAATCAACTGTCTCATCCGTTCAGAGGGCCTGATCCAGTGGGGACCCCTCAGCCATTGGTTCACAGTTCATGTGTTTCCATTCATTTGGCTATTTGTCCCTGTGCTTTATCCAACCTTGGTCTCAACAATTCTCGCTCATATAAACCCTCCTCATTCTCGCTGATTGGACTCCCAGAGATCCACCCGGGGCCTAGTCATGGATCTCTGCATCCAGATTCCTCAGTAGTTGGATGAGGTTTCTAGCACAACAATTAGGGTGTTTGGCCATCCCATCACCAGAGTAGGTCAGTTCGGGCTGTCTCTCGACCACTGCCAGCAGTCTGTTGTGTGGGTATCTTTGTGGATTTCTGTGGGCCTCTCGACCAGATTTCTTTAGACAAGCATTCTCCATTTAATGAGGAAAATGTCAAAGTACTTTGGCCCTTGCCTTATATTTTTGCTTCTGTTTTCTTCAGAGCTTTTAATTACACTCTATATTTGACTGTCTTTTAAGACTTCCCATCTTCTATGCAGAAGCCCAGCTTCTGCCAAAATATACTAGATTGCATCTGAGTTTCTTGAGATCAGGTGACAAGTTATAGTTCACGGGAAGCCAAGAAGAGACACATGCCTCATATTTTTATTCAATTACTTTTCACATGGTTGCTTTCTTCCAGAATATGCACTTCACATTTGAAGAAAAATCAGAAAACAATAAATATTTTTAAAAATAACAGTCTCCATGGAGTTGTATCACATTGGCTTCTGTGATACATCTGGTTGGAAATTTGACAGATGAAAATTAATATGGTAGTGCTAGTGAGTTCATCTGATGGTTTATTTTCCATTTAAGTGTTTTTATTTTAGAAGCATTTATTCTTAGCACATTGAAAGTTTCTGAGTAGTTTTGCACTTTCCTCCCTAACATTAAACATCTTTTGTTCTGTTCTTCTACTGTTAATGGAAGTGGATTGCAATGTCATATTTGACTTACTTGCTAGGGCTTCCTGTGTAGGAAATATAGTAATTATTGTCTAATTGGAAGATAATAATAGGCAGGGAGAACACAATATAAGAATTCATAAAGTTGGTAGCTTAATGGATATTTACTAACTGTGTGCATTTGACTATGACCATACAGCCTCTGTCAGAACCAGAAGAAAATCAAAATCATGTAGAAATCATTGGGATGCATGTACCATTATTATGAGTTTTGTAAAGTTAACTGTTATGACATGAGGTCATCTTGCCTTCATGTTTGAGTCATTCTTGGTTGTAATAATTCAACCCCTGAATTTGCTTCCCTGTTTATAATCTTTTAATAATATAATTAATCTTAAATGATTTTACAAATTGAGTTTTCTTAAACCAAACTCAGATACTACAACTGAAAACTACTCATTGCTCAAGTAGCCAGGTGCTTCAATTGTCCTTAGTATATTCACACTTACAATTCACATTTGCTCCTCTGATGCCTTAACAGGGCAGGACTAGAACTCTGGCTTGGAATCCTTGCAGAGGTTTAATTTTTGGCTCATTTACTATTATAGCCTTTGATCCATGGAGATGAAATTTAAACATAGGTCCTGCCATGTCTTATTTATCTTTCTGTCCTAAGTTCATCACCATTTTTTCTAATTTATTTTGAAAATGAAACACATATAAATATGTTGCACAGTTTCTGATGCTCAAATTCTCAACAGGGACAGTGGTACAAAGATCTTGTTTCTATTCTAGAACTGGGCAGTTCTAACTTGATTCTCAATATCACAGCAAATGTTTAAACTTTATCATGATAGATTCTTCTTACAAATGTCCCTAAAGTTAAGGGACTAAGAACTAGTTTAGAGGACATTATAATTTCTATTATGGTTAAATCTTATATACATAATAAATAATTGAGTATGAATGCATGCATGGAGGTAGGGTAATACATAGAAGAAATGCAACTTCAGCCCAGAGTCCAGCTATAAAACATTGTCTGTCCTTTGTGGATCTAGAAGAGTAGATTTAAAACGGAGTCAGTTTTCTTTAGGGTTGTCACTCCTCATGGGTTTCCCAAACTCCAGTGCATAGCCCTACACTCAAGTACATATAGGCAACATTCATTGTACTTGTTGGGTTATAACAAAATGGAGAAATGGAGTTAGAAGGGGCCGTGGTAGGGGAGATCCAGGAGTAACTGGAGGTGGAAGTACAGGATCATTATGACCAAAACACATAGTGTTATAGTATATATTTATGAAAATTTCAAAGAATAAATAAAAATAAAAAACTGCCTTCAGATCTATCTATATTCAGAACTCAAATGATCTCTCTCTCCCATCTCTATGTTCTCTCCCCCTCTCTCCTTTATCTTCCCCCCTTTCCTTTTTTTCTTTATCTCTGTAAAAACAAAAGGAAAAAAAACATAAGCAACAACAAAATAATGAGTACAATTTGCCACAATTTGGGTCAGGATCAAGAGTCCATTATTTATGTGCTAAGGAATGAAATTCAAAATAACCCACTTATCTGCATACAATTTCTTCTCTTGCCCAACTTTTAAGGAATCCTGAGTTCTTAAACCATTTGTTCTTCCTCCATGACAGTGCAAGACAATTATCCTCACATTGGTCCTAGGGATTGTTCTTGGTGTAAGCAGGTCTGTATGATAACCCTATCATTTTCTATAATAAAGGATATAGGTCTGGGCATATGACTTAATTCTAGCCGATGAGACATGAAATTCAGTTCTATGTGAGACTGGGATTAAGTCTGGCCTTTTGCTGCTGAGAAAGAGAAGGAAGAAGATCTGGTGATTTTCCCCAGCCCTCTAGACAATGTCATGTCTGAAAGAGATTAATAGCTCTGAGACTGGCATTAAGGAATGACCTCAGCACAATACCATCATGTGGAGAACACAGCTAAGAGCACCACAGCAGAGTAAGCTTGACACATGAGAAACTCCAGCTAGATGCAGTGTCTTCTCTTTCCTTCCACAGGTTGAAGCCACAAGCACCTTTGTTGTTTAAGCCAAGTGGATCTGATCCTGTTTGTTCAACAAATGCTTCTTATTTAAAATTCCCGTGATGCTTTTTGGTTGTGCAGCTCAGAAATTTTTGTTGGATACTGCTAATATTCTCAGGTTAATGACTCCAAGTTTATTATGACAAGGCCAAGAAAGTGATAGCCCACACAAAATAACATAGGCTTTGCTCAGGAAATTGTGTACTGATTATAAAATCATGGGTATGAAAAACACATTTCTTCTCATAGAACGCAGAAGGATAAGTGTGTATCATGCAGGCCTCATTCACTGGTAACAGACTCAAATTCTAATTTAGAGTTCTCCTGGATGTGAGAATAAATTGAGAGGAGTTGTGTTTCAGTATTAATTTCAAAAGGAAAGTAAATATTCTTTTAAATTGAACTATTTCTTCATGACTAATAATCCAACCGTTTTCTTAAGGTTCATGGTATTCTATTTGAAAATTCAAAAGATTAAAGTAAATTTTATATAATGAGGTATAAAATTGTTCATGGAGTAAAAAGGCTAAAGAAATTTTTCAAAAAATCAAGTACCCCCCCAAAAGAAATCTGACCTTAAAACTCTGAACATCAACACATAGTGTCTCATTTCAACTCACTGGCAGAGGTGGGAAGTTGGAAGAGTGTCATTAGGAAGACAGAGGAAGGCAAAAAGGTAAAGTAAGTGAAAGGAAATGAGAGAACACAATGGACTCATTTTCTATAGTGCGAAGGGTGCTAAGTATCTCATCAATTATATTCAGGACAATTAGGAGGCTTAACTGAAGCAGAGGCAAGAGACTCATATAAAGTGAGTGAGTGAGTGTGTGTGTGTGTGTGTGTGTGTGTGTGTGTGTGTGTGTGTGTGTGTGAGAGAGAGAGAGAGAGAGAGAGAGAGACAGAGAGACAGAGAGACAGAGAGACAGAGAGACAGAGACAGAGAGAGACAGAGAGGGAGGGAGGGAGGGAGGGAGGGAGAGAGAGAGAGAAAGAGAGATTGTTTCTGTTGCAGAGTTCCCTTGAAGTTTAAAGTTAACTTTTCTAAAGTTCATACAGTAAAGAGGCTTTTCACCTTGGTGATTTGTTCACAAAATCACAAGGTGTAATGAAGACTCCGGAGCTGCTCCACAGCTGGGGTCGATTCCACCACTTCCCTCAGGAGGCAGTGTTTGGCCAGGCAGTGATATTTTCCTGTTGACTCCATCTCCTTGCCCTCCCTTCTCTCTTGTTGAATGGCAAAGTCAGCCTTGAAATGTCAAGCCTCACTGAGCAATCATGTAATTGAACCTCTACACGATAGGGTGATTACCCAATTAGAAAAACCCTGAAGTTTTAGCTGTTTGCCCCTTAATATTTCATCAATGGTCCTGGCCATATAACTGCACAGAACCCTCTATTTAAAACCAGACAGCAATTTATCAGGCTTCTTTCCTAAGGTCTATTACCTCTGAAATCTAAAATGTTTTCTGAAGGTTTTTTCTATGACACTAAGGATTAATAAAGAATTATCACCTTGGGATATGTGCTTAACATATTCCAATAGAAGTATCTCCTACAGTGAAGCCACTGGGTCACTGTCTTCTTTCAAGAACTGGCTTTGCATTGTTCCTGCTCTTAATTCTTCAACACCATTACCTAATAGTATGGATTGGTGGTTGTAATGTAATGAACTCTATTTAAATAGAAAGAATAATTTAGAAATAACATGTAATGAAAATGTGTCCAATAAATAGAATGGCAAAGACAGCCAATTTTCACATCTGGGAAATTATAAGCAAGTAAACACACACATGAGTGACTCATGGAAAATATTTTTTTGTAGGAGGCAATATGAAGCTCTCAATTAAACAAGTGTTTGAGACATCTGGTCACATTAATCATCTAAAGAAATAAAATACGTAGTTTTACTTGTTGTAAAAAATTTTAAGTGATTAAGGTTCTGTTTAGCACAAGGGATCATTGAAAATTGAAATATGTGATCAAGATTTAAATGGGACACACATTCAATACATTCAGCCTTTCTTGTCCTAAAATCTCCCTTCACTACCTGATTCTTTCACGATTCATGGTAGATTCCAAGACCGTGACAAGATTAGTTATGTAAAATATATCCCACAGAAAATCAAAACTGATTAGGGTTAGATGAAAAATAAGCAAAATTCCTGTAAAATTAAAACACTGTGTTTTGCATTTGCATTAAAAGAGAAACAACATAGTTCTGGAGAGCAAGCAGGCCAAGATTTTTTCAAGATCCATATCGCTCTCTTTGTTTTCTCCTCATTGTCCCCAATAGAGGAAGTGGGTAGCCTCGTTAAAGAAATGTAGCAATCCATTTTACCCCTTCTATTGGCATTTTAGCTATAACCCCAAGTTTTAATTTTTAGTGGTTCTTCTGGGGATTACAGTAAGTATTCTTAACTTATCACAGTTTACTCTATATTATTATGCACCCCTGTTTAAATACTGTGAGAACCTTAAAATGATAGAACTCCATATATAATCTCCCATCTTTATATACCATTGAAATATACTTACAAATGCAATATTAAAAGCTATGAAATATTTCTATTATTTGTTTTAAAAACACAACAAACCAATGTTAAAAAAACATTTTAAAAGATCTACCCAACTTCTTGTATTTATCAGCAAGTTTATTATTTTACACTTTGGCCTGTTTGTTTTTACATTGCTGGGGATTGAATTGAAGACCCTATGGATGTTACAGAAGCACTCTACCATTGAGCTATATTCCAGCCTTATTTCACTTTTCATTCCTAGGCATACATAGTTTACCTTCAGCCTAAAAGAAAGAAAAAAACCTGCTTTATTTATTTGTAAATAGCTTTATTTCGCCTTCAGATTTGAAGTGTATTTTTTTATATGATGTAGAATTCAAGGTCACTAGCACTTTAAGATGGTTCCTAGAGCTGGACTTGGTTGTATCCACCTGTAATGTAGCACTGGGAAGGAGGAGAACAATCTAGAGTTTAAGGCCACCCTAGGTTCCATAATGACCATGCCTAGAAAACCATTATTCTGCCGGACCATGGTAGCACACACCTTTAATCCCAGCACTTGGGAGGCAAAGCCAGATGGAGGCCAGCCTGGTCTACAGAGGGAAAGAAAAAAAAAAAGAAAAAAAAGGAAAACCATCATTCAATTTTCTTTTCTTTTTTTTTTTTTTGGTTTTTCGAGACAGGGTTTCTCTGTGTAGCTTTGCGCCTTTTCCTGGAACTCCCTCTGTAGACCAGGCTGGCCTCGAACTCACAGAGATCCACCTGGCTCTGCCTCCCGAGTGCTGGGATTAAAGGCGTGCGCCACCACCGCCCGGCCATTCCATTTTCTTATGGCTGACATTTTTCCATGCATACTACGCCTTTCCTCTATAGATATTTTAATGTTTTCTTTTTTATCATTGGTTTTATTGATTTATCAATGATTTACATAGTGATTTTTTTTTCTACTTTCCTACTTGGGATTTGTATGCCTTGAATCTAGTGTTAATATTTTTATCAGATTTAGCAACTTTTTAATTCTTTTTCTTCTGTACATGCAATAACAAATATTCCAAGGATGAAATTGAGAAAAAAATTATATTGACTTCAGCTTTAAAAAATAATATATGAGTCGGGCGGTGGTGGCGCACGCCTTTAATCCCAGCACTTGGGAGGCAGAGGCAGGCGGATCTCTGTGAGTTCGAGGCCAGCCTGGGCTACAGAGCGAGTTCCAGGAAAGGCGCAAAGTTACACAGAGAAACCCTGTCTCGAAAAAGCCAAAAAAAAAAAAAATAATATATGAAATACATATAAATTTAGCCAAAGAGAAAGATCCTGAGAAGAAAAGGTTACAAAACAATGACAAAAAATAATCCAAAAAAGACAGAAAAAAATAAAAAGACCTCTTAAAGTCGGGGATTGGAAGTGTTAAATTTGAACTTTGGTGGTGGCACATGCCATTATAGGAAGACAATTAGAGGGGACTGAGGTTGGAGGATTGTGAGCCAAGGGTCACCTGGGTGATACAGCAAGACCCTGTCAGATTTAAAGAAAAAAAAAGAAAGAAAATAAGAAATATTTAAATATTCTTACTGTCCAAAGGAATTCATAGATTCAGGGCAATATTAGAAATATATCAATGGGCTTCTTCAAAAGAAAGAAAGAAAGAAAGAAAGAAAGAAAGAAAGAAAGAAAGAAAGAAAGAAAGAAAGAAAGAAAGAAAGAAAGAAAGAAGGAAAGAAGGAAAGAAAGGAGGAGATAAAAAGAGAAAGAACGAGAAAAAGCAGGCAAACAAACAACAGAAGGGAAGTGGGCAAAGCTGACATGCGTGGGGAAGCACAACCATTCCAAATGGGCAAAGAGGTCTTGACTACACAGAACAGAGCTGGTGGCCTCAGAGCACCGAATCTCAAGAGATACTGGGAGGCATCTAGACCAAGACATAGGGTGTGAGCATCAAAACCAACGCATGGACTAGAGATGCCACAAACCTAGCTCTGCTGGTTGACAAAGTCATGGGAACATAGTTCAGAGAGAGGGTAGCTTGTTGGGCGTACTGTGCAGGGCAACCTGGATGTTCTCTGACGGAAGGATGAAACTTAATAGCATTCCCTTACCATGAACAAAAATTAGCTGAAAATGTGGCAAAGACATAAATACAACTTCTGATATTAGGAAACCACTTATAGGAAATAGGAAGAAACACTTCAAGAACTTTAAGCATCTTCCTTTGAAATGACTTTTTCCTATGGTTAGATGTTAAAAATAAAACAGACAAATGGGATGAGGTAAAACCACAAGCATCAATGCAGCCGTGATCAAAAGGGTGCAGTGGGAAGGGGCTTGGACCTGCCTAGGCTCAGTGTGCCGGGCTCTGCTGACTCCCTATGGGAGACCTCGATTTGGGGGATGTGGGGATGTGGGGTGGCTTGGGAAAGAGGGCTGGGGGGTGGAAGGAGGGAGGAGGGGGGGTCTGTGGATAGCATGAGGAGTGAGTACAAAATTTCTTAATAAAGAAAAAAATTTTAAAAAGTGAACACAGTAAAGAGACAACTTATAAAAATTGAAGCAATCATTTGTAAACCATTTACTTGGCAAGAGAATAATATTACAAATCTAAAGAATTTTGAAAAATTCCAATATCAAACAAATAAGAAAAAGCAACTAAAATGGTGAAACGATTAGACTAAATATTTCTGAAAAAGAAGAAATCTAAACTAGACAACTGTTTGAAAAAAACTGTCCAACAACACTAAGCACTGGGAGGTGCGAATCAAAACCACACTTCACACCAGCCCAAGTGGCTACTATCAAACAAGCCAAAAATAACAAATGCTGACTAGTGTACAGGGGAGGAGGTGGAGTAAGGCCCCATGGTGCAGGTGGAAATGTAACCAGTACTCCATTTGGGAGTGCAACACAAACGTTTCTCAAAACTAAACTACATGCACTGAATGATATAGTTAGACTTCTTGAGATCTGGATACAGAGAAAGTCAAATAAACTTATCAAAGAGATAACAGCATCCCATGGTTATTTCAGCAATACTAATAGCCAAGACATAGAATTGCCCTATGTAGCCACTAATAGATCACAACTGGATTAAAAGAAAAGGATGTAGACAGACAGATTGACAAATTGAAGGGAGAACACCCTGTCATTTGAAGGCAATGGATGGAAGTGACCGAAGGTGCCCTAAGTAAAATAAGGCAGACAAAGCAACATGCGTACCTAGAGAGTTGAACACAAACTCTTCTGTCACGAGAAGGGATGAGGTCTCTTCCTAGAGCTAAACGATTTGGATGGAAATAGTAACTGCCCTGATTTGATCACTATATAGGAGAGTACATGTATTCAAAACCATACTGGCCATAATATGCAAAACTATTTAATTTTAATTAAAGACAAAAGAAAGAAATTATGCAAAACTAAAATGAGTGTGATCTAAATAAAAAATGGCAAACTCCTATAACACTAAAAGACATTAGTATTATTTTTCTGAAAAACATTAGGAGACAATTATTGGTGGACCTTCCACATTGTCATCTGTGTGGGAGCAGTTTTGTTTTGAACTCTCTCTTCAAGGTCATTTGATCAGAAAGCAGCATGGCAATCATAGAGAGGACTTTTTTTTGTCTGGAACAAAAAGCAGAATTCTTGAGAACCTTAGAGGACAGTGATAATATCTTCCCATTGGAGAAAACTTAAACATGCTTACTTTCCCTTATAAAATATTTGGGGTCCCTAACAGCAGGGACACTGCTCTGTCACACACCCATAATGCAGTAGTCCTCTGACAGTACTGAGCCTTGAGACTGTCATAACTGGCTTCAGAGAGGCTCACACCCCCCATCGGACCCTGCTGTGAGAATAAGACATTATGTTTCTCTGATACAGGACTCCTTGTGTCCTACCAAAACCCACAGAGGTTGATGGGACTTTTTTCTACAGTAAACAGATAACTTTTTGGAATAACCATATACAGTTTAGCCTAGAGATATAAGGCTAGAGTTCATATGACCTCAAGATATTTTCTTGATATTAATAAATTATCTCTCACTAATAAACTGAGATTAAAGAAAATGATAATCAAGATTTTATATTGAAACATTTTGTTTGCATTTTTAGCCAACAACAGGCTGACAGAGGAGTAGTGACAAGAATGCTATATTAAAACCTAGACCCTTTTCAAAATATTTCAAGAAATTATGTCTTTATGAAGTTAAAGAAATTGTTAACCTTCTTGCTACTACATTTTATACAAAGAAAAATCAATATACCCTCTAAATTAATATTGTTTGAAATAAACAAATATGAAATAAAAATGAAACAATGACCTTCAAATGAATCCACATTTCTCTACTGTTCCAATAAATCCATACTTAGATATTTTATAGTCTGACTGGAAACAAAAATAAAAATAACACATATCTATCCTGTCTAGTTTTATAAAATACAGGCTCATAAATTTCTTGTAGAGTTTGCAGATCAGGAATGTTGGAGTGCACCCCATTTATTAGTGGGCTCATTTAAACTATGGCCTTGGAGATATTTTCTCTCTTTTTTTTTTTTTACTTTACCTAAAAGGTCTCAAGACATTTAAGCAGTATTTTGTGCAGTCATCTTTACAGTAGACTCTAAGAAGGTGGTTATCATGTTAGTGATGTAAAGGATTGCATAAAGACATCCTCACTTCTTCACTCTAGAGGAGAGTCAATTCTGTTGAAAAAAAGTACAGATATGGTGATCATGAGTTCTCACACTTTTCTCAGGAGTGTAGAACTGTCAATCCATTATGACTGCTTGTTTCGAGTTAAATGAGATTCAAACCAGCCTCATTTTACCTGAAGACCAAATTCGTGGCAGTGTCTCAAACAGGAAAAAACAGAGCAAGAAAAAAAACGTAGTAAATTTCAGAAAAAACATTTTCCCTAGCTTCCTTATATCCGGGGAGGGCCTATTGGAGCTGGGATTTGCCCACATTTCTGATAGCTATAGAGAAATGAAGCTACTTTAGGAATTCCCCAAATACTGAAAGCAAAAATTAATACTCCTGAAACTCTTCTCTTTCTATGTCTTTCAAAATGTTCAATTATTATAGAGTTTAAAGAGCTGGGAAGGGGATTAGATTTTTAAATTTATTTCATAATCAAAAGTCCAATGTGTTCTATTTAAGGGAATAAGCTGAGAAGCAGTAATTTCAGTCAGAGCTCTGAGTGCTTCAATATGAAGCTCTTTTGGATTTTCAATTATAATTAACAGAATAATAACTAAAGATGTAAACAGAAACAGAAATGACTGTACTATCAAACACCTGCTTCATAATTATTTGAACAACAAAATGTTTTTGAATCTCCCACTTATTTATAATCCTGGCATGTTTTTTAAAAAATTCTGTCTATGTATCAATCTGCTTAATTATTTTACAGCTCTCCATGAGACAAAAACAGCTAAAAAATAATTTGATCCAGGTGACAAACTAGAAGCAATAAATCTATTACTGGGAGGTCAGTTTATTTGATCAAGTAGAGTGGAAATATTAAGCTAACATGAAAGTATTATACAATCTTATGAATTAAACCCTCACTTAAAGAGTATTTCAATGACCTAAAAATGTCAATTTATGACTTAGATTCCATAGTCTCACAATAATCTTGAAAGTGAAAGGTGGGGATGGTTTGGAAAACTGTCTTTAGACAGGATTGCAGAATAAAAGCAGGCGTCTGCCATCCTGCCATAAAGGAGGCTATGTACAATTTTTATTTGGCATCCTAACAATCTTATATTTGGTTTGAGCAGTACATTTTCATTTCATTCATCATTTAAAGACAGATAATCAGATAGTCATTACATTGGCCGACACCAGACCCTTCGCTCGATTGTATCGTAATTGAGCACCGCAGAGCGTGTGCCAGATCTAATGGATAATGAATATATTATGTCAGTAGAACCGCCTCAGTGAAGCTCTAGGGGAATCGACAGAGGGGGTTGTGATGGTGACACACAGGGTCACAGATGTTGCACTGATCTACTGATGGGATGATTGTGTAATTAGGTAATCAATGGTGGGTACTGTGCTGTTGTGGACATCTCACCCTGAAAATGGAGAGTATATGTGATAGACAAGTCAGCATTCATCCAAGGGACTTTTCTTGGCTTGGACCTATAGTTATTGTTAACCATTACAGAACATGTTGTCTTGGGATAGAATGATTAAGATGTAGACATGTGTCTAGTTATGTTATAATGAGAATGTTTAGCATAGCTTTTCAATTACCCTTTCATCACAGCCTGGTCAAGGTCTGTTTTCTTTCTTTAGAATGATGAAATCAATGTAAAATATAGAGATAGAGATTTACATTCCTCTGTTGTCAACTTAGAAAATCTTTTCCTAAAAATAATTACATATATTCAATAGTTTGCTTGGCCTAAGAAATTCTTAAGCACACAGTAATAATAATAATGTTGATAACAATAATAGCAGTGTTCTTTAAAATTAATGAGTTGTTTGATGTTTCAGGCATTCTTATTTAATTAGCATGAATTATCTCATTCGCTGCAAGCTCCTCGCAGACAGATATCTTATTATTTTCACTCTAAACATTTGAAATCTAAAGCATTTATGACTCTAGTAACTGGCCAAGACCGCAATGCAATATGTGACCAAATTTATGTTCAAAAGATACTGAAAAGCTAGGCATGATGATGTATACATGTGATCTCTGCACCTGGAAAACTGAGGCAAGAGAAGACCTAAGAACTCAAAGCTCTTTACATATCTTCTTAGCCTGATCTAACTCCAATAAACCATTTTTATCTCATTTTTTTCTTTTAAAGTCAGTGTCATATGATAAAAGTTTGAAAGACTTGCACGAGAGCATGTAATATCAAAGACTGAAAAGCAAATAGAAAACATATCTTACATTATATAGAAGAATAGAGAAAACAATGTCAGAAGTGTGACAAAGATACAGATCTCAAGGTATGTGGCATTCTTCCTAAAATTCCTTCCCGGAGAGAGACATAAACAATGTCTACCCCTCCTCCCCAAATCCCAGTGACAAACTTTGATACAAGTCTCCCAAAGTTCATCAGGAGAACCAACAGATTTATTAGGCTTACTTAACAGAACCATTGGTAAGAGGTTATGGAGAGGAACACAAGTGATCTTAAAGTAGCCAAACTGTACTACTGCACCATCAAGAAAAATGTCTGTATATCTTCAACTCCCTCCCCTCAAAATTTTCCACTTATATCCTCTAACCTCTCTCATAACACCTCTTGAAACTAGTGAAGAATTGCATACAATTGGTTGGAAGAGGTGACTAAATACTGGGCTGAAGGTCCTATAACCATGTGTACCCCTTCATTCTTTGAGGGAAGGTATAGTCAACAGACCCAGCTGTGATGTTCATGTTTGAGCAGTCCCAACAGAAGTCCTGAAGTTGGAGGATAGTCCTGTACAACAGGTATTTACACTGCATTTTTTTCAAAATACAACATTCAAATTGCTATATATATGTGTATATATATATATATATATATATATATATTGCTATGAATAGTAATTAAATGTTGGTAATTATTATGTGCATAATTATAAATTGCATCATACAGCCTATGCATTAGGGTTAAGACGTTTGATTCAATACATATATATCAATCTACACTCAACATGATTCTAGTGATGTGAAACAAGCTGTTACAAGACCATTGGTATTGCCAGCATCAGAGGGGCTCATTCTTATGCTATGCTTAAGCACATGTATAATGACAGTATGAGAAAGTATTTTATCCATGAAGAATTGCTGTGGAATAATCCTCTTTTACATTGTAAAATTTTGTCACTCAAATTGGTTTAATAAAATGCTGATTGGGCTTAGCCAGGCAGAAATTATAGCTGGGATGACCAAACTAAGGATGATGGGAAGGAGAAGGGTGGAGACAGCAGTTGCCAGCCAGATGCAGAGGGAACAGGGATGTGCCATGCTAATAAAGGTACCACCATGTGGCAAAACATAAATAGAAATGTGGGTTAAGTATAAAAGTTAGCTAGTAACAAGCCGGAGCTATTGGCTGAACATGTTATATAATATTAAGCCTCTGATTGCTTATTTGGGACCAGGTGGTTGGGACAGGAAATGCCCATTTACAGAGAATCAGCATTCTATTAAAAAATCATCAAGAACCAATTAAGTTTGATTAAGGAAACTAATTAAAAAAAGTAGAACTTCAATGTCCTCAAAACTGAATTATGGGTAATTAGACATGCAATTCATATTATTAAGACTAATATGACTAATAATCAGATTAAATAGTGAAATTTTGACTTGGTAGACTCAACATAAAATGGTTAAAAAGAAATTACAGAATTCTAACATGGAATAATTCAGCAATGGCTTACATATAGAATAAGAGATACAGTAAACTGATATATGGAAGAAAAATATTCATAATTAAATTGTAGGAAATTAATTGACAATAACTTAAAGAAAAAGGGATAAATAAGACACATGTAAAATAACTATTCAATGTGTAAAAGGAAAATACAAAAGGGAGAGGAGTATATTGATCATGTATTTCTGTGTAACAAATTACTATAGCACTGGCTAGTTTAATATAATAATCATTTATTATATCACAGTTCTATGAATCAAACTCTGCATGTGGATCACTTGAGTGCTTATACTTCAAGGTCTCTAATTCATTTTCTCTCATCTGACAGGTATGTCTTCAGTGTTATCTGTATGTTTTCAAATTCATTTGCAAGGGTGTTAGCAGGATTCCATTTCTCCTGGATTTTCCAACTAAATATTCTGTTAACCTTCTGGTTACTGACCAGAATCCTTGCTCAGCTCTTTGCTACATAGATTTCTTCATGGGTAGCCTGTCTCATGGCAGATGGTTTCTTTAAGGATCACACACAAAGAGGGCAGATAGAGAATGTATGAAAAGAGGAAGACAGTGAACACCCAACTATGAGTTAGAGTGAAGGTAAAAGTGCCCAACTTCATACAGCACAGTCAACTCCAAATTCCAATCATTAGAAGCCAATCATAATGAATCATGTATACCAAAATGATAAAATTATATGGAATAATGACTGTCAAGAATAGAACAATAGGAAATATCTTACAGATTGTCTACCACCGAAAGACTATTAGAATATGTCTCTCTCTGCAGAGGTATAACTAGTCATATACTTTAAGGAGTTCATCATGATCTTGGTGCCAAGGCAATAATCTCTAATGGGCTGATTGCAATCTAAATCTGCATGAATTCCAAGTAGGTCATGCTTCCACAGGAGAAAAGTCTTCTCTAGGTGGTGCTGAACCAAGAACTGCCCAACAGCTTTAGTCATCTTTCCTTATGCTTTACTGCAGTTTGATATTTCAGTACCCCAACTTTTTCTTTGGAAATTTGCTGTGGGATGTTCTGTATGTCAAATGTGTTGCTGATTAGTCAATAATTAAAACACTGATTGGCCATTGGCTAGGCAGGAAGTGTAGGCGGGATAAGGAGGAGAATAAAGCTGGGAAGTGGAAGGCTGAGTCAGAGAGACACTGCCAGCCGCCACGATGAGAAACAGCATGTGAAGATGCCGGTAAGCCACGAGCCATGTGGCAAGGTATAGATTTATAAAAATGGATTAATTTAAGCTGAAAGAACAGTTAGCAAGAAGCCTGCCACGGCCATACAGTTTGAAACCAATACAAGTCTCTGTGTTTACTTGGTCGGGTCTGACGGCTGTGGGACTGGCAGGTGAGAGAGATTTGCCCTGACTGTGGGCCAGGCAGGAAAACTCTACCTACAAATGGCGTCCAACGTGGTGGCAAGAGTTTCCACCTAAAAACAGAAAAAAGATTCTAAAACGGAGCTAAAAACAGCTTCCTAATTGTCTCTCTCAAATGAGCAGCAGCTGCTGGTTTGAGCTACTGGTGGGTTCCTAGCTTGTACGCTGGACCTGCCTATGGCGGGAATGAGGCCTCTGCAAGTGGCACATTAAGCAGCATGGTGGATTTAGCCTTTGCAGGTACAAAACAAAAAAAAGAGGTTTCTGGACTACATGCTGCTTGGATAAAAGCATAGACCCAGGATAGCTCCCAGAGCTGGCGGTAAACCATGGCCATGTTGGGAAGCTGAGGTGGGTGGATCCAGCAGCCACAGCTGCTGCAGTTTAAGGCAATAGATTTACAATAAGACAGATTCAGATGTAATAGTTTACAATGTGTGTAAAAGATACGTAGGCTTGAAAGAGACAAAAAAGATGATATATAGAGTTATAGAAATAAATACATAGTTTTAAAAAATAAAGTCTTTAAAGAGACAGTAAAGGTAGTATAAAAAATAAGCCACGTAAAAATGGATATTACACAGAGAATCTGCATTGTGTTGTCTTTGGGACTTTTAACTGCAGAAAAATATTTGATTGTAAAAGCTGTTGAGTTATGCCAAAATGTATATTTTAAAGGTACCTTGACTTCAAAATTTGGATATAAGGATATGTTACTTTGGAAAGGAGACTCTGCTTTTGTTCCCACAGAAAGCCAAAGGCTATGGATTTGTTCCAGATTAAGATACATCAGGTTTGACCAGCCAAGACCCCCTGAAAGGTCTCTGATGACACCATGGCCCAGATGATCCAACATCCAGAATGGTTTGAAGGCAACTGGCTCAGACGATACACCCTCATGGACTTTTCCATGATCCTAAAATTTTCTTTGTATCCCCATAAGATACAGCGCCCCCCTCCAGCAGGAAGTAGTAAGAGAAGCTACGCCCAAATTCCCAAATTATATGTAATTTTATTTTGTTAAGGTTAAAACCTTCCTTTTTTTTTAAAAAAAAAAAAGGGGGGAAGTGCTGTGGGATGTTCTGTATGTCAAATGTGTTGCTGATTAGTCAATAATTAAAACACTGATTGGCCATTGGCTAGGCAGGAAGTGTAGGCGGGATAAGGAGGAGAATAAAGCTGGGAAGTGGAAGGCTGAGTCAGAGAGACACTGCCAGCCGCCACGATGAGAAACAGCATGTGAAGATGCCGGTAAGCCACGAGCCATGTGGCAAGGTATAGATTTATAAAAATGGATTAATTTAAGCTGAAAGAACAGTTAGCAAGAAGCCTGCCACGGCCATACAGTTTGAAACCAATACAAGTCTCTGTGTTTACTTGGTCGGGTCTGACGGCTGTGGGACTGGCAGGTGAGAGAGATTTGCCCTGACTGTGGGCCAGGCAGGAAAACTCTACCTACAGAAATTAATTGTAGGTTGAGGGTTCATAAACTGTCTTCTGGATCCTTATCATTTTCTCTTTTTGATATTCTCCTTAATATATTTTCTTAATTACTTCTTTTTGCTTATTCTTGGATAAACATACACACTAGGTAAGGACTTACAAAATAAAATATATACAAACACAATAAATAGTTGGAAACATTTACTAACTTTCAAAAGAACAGAAGAAAAATTCTTCAAAATAACAGAAAAAAAATTTAAAAACAATAATGGGGTTGGAAGAGTTGCATCTACTGCTATGGAAGGAAGAAAAAAAGTATACATTACTTTAAAGATGTACATATAAAAATTGTGTGTGTGTGTGTGTGTGTGTGTGTGTGTGTGTGTGTGTGTGTGTGTGCGGTATGTGTACAGGCTCCCCTGGGACCCAGAAGATAGCATCTATTTCCCTGATGCTGAACTACAGATGGTAATGAGCCACCTACGTGAGTGCTGGGTCATCAGAAGAACAGCAAGCTTTCTTAATTACAGGGCCTTCTCCCCAGTCCCATATTTAAGAGAAATGATGGGCATTATGTACCAATGTTATGACTACTATAAATGCTAAATGAAATTAAATATATGTTAAGTTACCACTACCTACCAAACAAAAATATTATTCCATAATTATAACATATAAACATTTTAAAACAAACTGGTCTGAGATCATGTGACTAACAGCATAATATACACACACACACACATAAATGGTATTTATACTAACAAAAGAAACATGATCCCAGAAAGAAACATGTTAATGCAAGAAGAATTGAGGAACATTAAAACAGAATGAATTTGGTTTAACCTAAAAACTAACTTTTCTTTTTCTCTTTGTTTTTCAATTTCCTGGTATTTTTTTCTGAAAATGGATTCTTCTCTCTTACAATACACCCAGACTACAGTTTCCTCTCCCTCCACTCCTCCAAGATCCCTACCATCTCCTCTCTCCACCAGATCCAACCCTCCTCTGTTTTCTCTTCAGAAAAGAGCAGACCTCCAAGAGATAATAGTCAAATAGGAGAAAGAAGATACAACAGGACAAGAAAAAAAAAAAAGAGTCCCAAGAGCAGGGAAAAAAGAGTCAAGTGCCACACCTGCTCCTACTGCTAAAAGTCCCATGAAAACCAAGCTAATAGTCATAACATATAAGCAGAGGACCTGGTCCAGACCCATGCAGGCCCCAAAGTTCTAGCGCATTTTAAAAGTACAGAGAATTAAAATGCATGATAAAAATAGTCCAAAATGAAAGGGGGACATGGAGTAAAGCTTAAGGCTCTAAAAAGTAGGAAGATAGAAGATCAGAGCCAGTATCTATAAGATGGGGAGTTCAGATGGAAGTCAAGATAAAAAGACACTGACTGAGAAACAAGAGAAAGAACTTAGAAACAAAAGTAAGACTAAGCGAGAGTCTCTCCATAAAGTATCCAGACAGCTCCCCCATAGAAATTGGCCAGAACTGAGCTGGGTCTTGTCAGGGTAGTACTTTCAAGTAGTGCAGCACCAAGAACTGTGGTATCTGGGGGAGGAGGTTCACACTGCTAGAAACCCCAATCTGAGTCTGAACTCTGTGACTGAAGCGGAAAATGGAACACAACAAGACACAGATGCTGCACCAAAAAAGAGAGAGAGAGAGAGAGAGAGAGAGAGAGAGAGAGAGAGAGAGAGAGAGAGAGAGAGAGAGGAGTAAAAGAAAAAAATGGGTAAAAGAAATCTAAAGTGGAAAGATTAGCATTGCTAATCATTCCCTCCCCATCAGGCTGCAGACGAGTACAAAATTGGGATTATGTGCAGAGTGCTGCAGAAGCTGAATGTGCAAGAAGCTGAATTTAGTGTGCCGTGAGAGGAAAGTGGGGCACAGTGCAATGCTCATGATATTCTCCACCCCTGGAACTGGTAAGAGGAGGGAGGGATAAGAACTGTGGGAAGATCTCAGTGAAACATGAGGCATGGTGCAGAATTCTAATGGGGCCAATAGAACCCAAGCAGCACAGACTGGGGAGGCTGCAGCCAACGGTGGTAAGGAAGTCTCTGTAGTGGGTAGCTGTTCCAGGTTTGGCCTGGAAGTACTACCCCCAGTGAGGCTTCCAGGAACTATCATGCCTACCTATGACCTGCCTCTGAGGCTGGGCCAAGATGCAAGCCCTTAAGAACCTAGATCCAGATGTGCAGGCGGTGTTCTTGGTTCCTGGTGATCCTGGATGCTGGATGGTAGACCAAGCAGAGTTCTCCAGAGAACACCACTGGACTGCACTTCACCTCTCCTGGATCCTGTAACCAACCCCTTCACTAGCTGTAAGTTACAACAAGTAAAATTACAATGCAAAATACCCAAAACTCATGAGATACAGCCAAGGAAATCCTAAGAGAACATTCTGCAAGTACACACTTTGTAAAATCAGAAATCTCAGAAACTAATGAAATATCATAAAGATGTAGAAAGGGGAAAAAGAACACAGGCCCCAAATAATAGACAGCAAAAACTATTAAATATTAGCACTAAACAAAACAAAAACAACAACAACAAAAAGAACATGAAATGTAGACTGCAAGAACAACATGTAAAACTGATCAATGAAGGAACTGACTGAAAAGATTAACATCAGTGATAAAACCCACACAAACTAGAGATAGAAAAAATAAGCAAATAAATGGAATCGCAGATGAGAGGGAGACGTTACAGCAGGTCCTCACATAATCCAGAAGATCATTAGAAAATACTCAAAAAATGAATATTCCAAAAGGTTGGGAATCCTAGATGAGATGGATAAACTTCTAAGTGCATATGACCTTCTAAAATGAATGTAAAAAAATATTGAGAATTTTAACAGACCTCTAAAAATCAGACTGAAGCAGTAACTGAATTTTCCTATAACAAAAAGCCCAGGAATGGGTGGATTACTACCGAACTCCAACACACTTCAAAGGAGATGTCTAAGCAACAGTTCTCAAAACTGTTCCAAACAAACAAACAAACAAACAAAAAACAGAAAGGGAACTCATGTACTCATTTGAGGAAGGAGTTTTATGATTTAAGCATGCTGAAGAAGCTGGGTCTGGAAAGAATACACATAATAAAGGCTAAATTTGACAATCCAATTGGAAATGCCATAGCAAATGGGGAAAAACCGACAGAATTTTCTCTAAAATCTGGAATGAGATAAACAGGTGTACTATGTACATTCAAAAGTGTATTCAAAATCTATGCTAAGATCAAGGAACAGAAAAGAATTACATATAAAAAAGGAGGAAGTGAAAGTATATCTATTAACAAATGACATGATTCTCTGCTTAAAAATCCCAATAGACACTACCAGAAAACTTTTAGATCTATCAGTAATTTAGCAGCATACAAAATCAACACAAAATATACCAATAATAAACTTGCTTAGAAAGATAATGAAAAAATCTCATGCACAATGGCTTATAAATATACTCAGGAATAAACCTAATCAAGAAGTTAACACCTCTGCTGTGAATTCTTTCAAACACTGGGCGGAGGGAGAAATAGAATAAGATACTTGACAATGAAAATTAGATCCCTATCCCTCATCTTGCACAAAAATCAATTCAAAGTATATCAAAAAAATGAATTTAGATCCTGAAATGCTGAAAGTGCTATATATAAACATAGAAAGCACTTCAAGATATAAATATAGGCAAGAACGTTTTTACTAGAACCCCAATAGCACAGGCAATTGCCCTAAGAATTAACAAATACGATTACATAATTTTTTTTTTTTTTTTTTTTTTTTTTGGTTTTTCGAGACAGGGTTTCTCTGTGTAGCTTTGCGCCTTTCCTGGAACTCACTTGGTAGCCCAGGCTGGCCTCGAACTCACAGAGATCCGCCTGGCTCTGCCTCCCGAGTGCTGGGATTAAAGGCGTGCGCCACCACCGCCCGGCCTCCATAAAATTTTAAACTTCTGCACAGCAAAGGAAACTGCGGCTGAGCCCGACAGCCTACCTAATAGGGTAAAATACTGCCATCTATATTAATAGAGTGCTGATATGTAGATTATACAAAGAATTTCAAATTTCAAATATCACAAAATCAATACTGCTAATCAGTAAATGAGCAAAAACAAAACAAAGCAAAACAAAACCAAAAAAAACTGAACACACACAGTTTCCTAAGTAAAAATAGCCAAAAATAGCTTTTTTGTTAGCTTGTTTGTTTTTCGAGACAGGGTGTCTCTGTGTAGCTTTGCGCCTTTCCTGGAACTCACTTTGTAGACCAGGCTGGCCCTGAACTCACAGAGATCCGCCTGGCTCTGCCTCCCGAGTGCTGGGATTAAAGGCATGCGCCACCACTGCCCGGTGTCAAAAATATCTTTTAAAGGGTTCACCCTTGGTCATCAAGAAATCACATAACACCAAATGATGGAGAGGATGTGGGGAAAGAGAAGCTACTGTACCACCCAGATGTATCACGCCTTCACTCTTGGATATATATATATATAGATAGATAGATAGATAGATAGATAGATAGATAGATAGATATAGATATAGATAGATAGATATAGATATAGATATAGATAGATATGTGTGTATATATATATATATATATATATATATATATATATATATATACCCCTAAAACATAGTTTACCACCAATACACTGCATATATATGCATATTGATGTTCTATTCACAATAGCTAGGAAATGAAATCAACCTAGATGCTCATTAAAAAAATCATGGATAGTGAAAGTATGGTACAAATGCATGATGTTCATAAGCACAATGATATTTCATTTAACCATAATTTCAAAAGAAATTAAGAATACGCAAGCAAATGAGTGGAACTACAAAAGAAGATGTTCACTGGGGAACCCAGACTCACAATGACAAACACTGCATGTTCTTTCTCACATGTATTTTCTAGCCTCAAATTTTTACGTATTTGTATTTATTGGGGAGAGTGAGAGTATAGGTCACAAAACTATATGGAGGCCCCTAAGCAGAAGAAACAAGGTCCCAAGGAAGAGGGAATGGATTATAATAAATACTCATGACAAGAAAATGGAAAAGGCAATACCACAGATGGAAGAGTACAAGTAGTGAGGAAGAAGGGGATGGAGAGGAGTTAGAAGAATATTGGAAAGATCAATCAAAACTAAGTATGTTTGAAAATGTCATATGATAACACATTACTTTGCCTACTAATTTAAATATACAATCAGAGCTGAAGAGATGGCTTAGTGGTTAAGAGCATTTTCTATGCCTGGAGAAGACTTAAGTTTGGTTCCTAGAACCCCTCGCGCAGTTCACATGATCTGTCACTCCAATTCCAGAGGATTAGACACCCTCTTCTGGCCTCCATGGGCACTGCACACACTTGTTGCATATAAATGCAGCAAATACTGATATACAATTTTTTCAAAAGTCACTTACACAAACACACACACAGAATAGAGAGAATTTTAAAGGTACTACTTAAAAGCAGATGTTGATAATTAAGAGTACCTTTATGCTTCTGTTGCAATAGGTATACAGTAAAAGTTAATGCAAAATTAAGAAAAATAATGTGAACAGCTCATGCTTTTCAAAGGGCAAGATAAGGAGGGTGAAAAGAGGAGAAAAGTTTGAGCACAGAAAACAAATAATAAAAATGTTTTCATCCCAACAAATTAATTAATTATTAGTGATTATATTAAATACAAATGAACTAGGAAGGAATTCCTTTCCGAAGGAATAACTGAACAGCATAGATAGATCACCATAGAACTTCATTGAACTATGATAGGAAACAGTAATGCATTGTGTTCCAATACACGAGGCGTAAATGTCATCAACTGAATTGTTTGTGTTCTGAGTGTAGATGCGGTATTAGCTTTGATGGCTAGAGTGAATTTTCTATGCCATTAGAGCATGTTAGCACATTTTTTTATCCTTCCATAGTAACAGTATCTAAACAATGTCAGGTGCTGTTACTGTCTCAAGGGCTTGGAAAGGTGAGTATGAGAAAAAGCAACTAGTAATTGAGATTTATTAAAATACAGTCTGTTCTGGAAGTAAAAATAAAACCCAGAGGATACTTTGACTCCCAGGGTGAAGTTTCATCCATTTTGAAAATCATAAGGAGAAATTTACAAGGGCACAATGGAGTGTGATAACTGAGAAGAATCAGGATGCAAGAACTGATATTCTCAACTTCTGTTATTTTAAAAAGTGTCATGGATCTGTCCAAAGATGTTAGCAAGCAGCTTACTCTGAGTATCTGAACTGCTTTCCTCCATCATCACTATTCACCTTACTATAACAATCACATGCAAAACCAAAAATAAATGTATCTTTTATCTGCCTAGTCATGGCTTCTTTGTTTTTTTGAGATAGGTAGATGGGGTTACTTTAATATTTCTCCAGACTGGGAGGTAGATAATATTACTATAATAAATGATAAAAATATTAATATGATGCCTGATGCTCCATAATTAAAAATAACCTAATAAATAGCTGTTATTTCTATCAGGTGCACAAGCACACCTTGATTATTCCAGATGTCTGGATAGAGCATTATCCTTCTTGGATTTTCAAATTCTGGGTCAAGTGAAAAATCACTAGCAAAAGGAGTTTGTATAATACTATTATTCATTCATTCATTATTCATCAATGGGGCTAGAAAATGTCTGCCCAGCTTGAAGACAAAATAATCTCAAGGGAGAAAATGAAATAAGTTTTAAGTGTTAGAAACACTGATATATACTAAAATAATGTTACCGGACTCTAAAGTCTAGAAAAACATAAGGGTTTAAATCATCGCTTTACAAGGGCAAATGGGTTTTATTATACAGAAATTATGTTGAACTAATCTTTTCCTCATTTCTCCATTTTCTAAACATCCTTGCCCCTGGTAGTGAAACTGACTATACATTATATATGAATGTGTGATAGAGGTGATTTTAATGGGATTTGCATTGCGAAAGAGAGAGTGGCATCCCAGTTTCACAGCACCAAGCTTTATTCTCAGGAGTAACTGTCATTCACTCATATCAATCAAAGAAGTACCTTCTTTTCTCTGTACAGCAAAACTTTACATTTTCATAATTTGAAAACTAAGACACTGCCAACAACAAAAGGCCTTTGACAACTTTATTGTCTATCATAAATCAATCTGGCAAGATCAAGTGACAAAATACGAAAAGTCAAACTTAAACTTCTGTCTGTTAAAATCATACTATTCTTTGTGTGTGTAGTGCATGGATTTACCTTTTGTAACCTACCAATAAGCAATATTTCTGGATGCTTGACATAGATAAAGTCACATTGAACAAGTAAAATTAAAACCTGTATCACTGCCATTTTTAAAAGTATAAAGGAAAAAATATTATAATATATAGAGTATCTTCACTATACAGTAAATCTGAACGTTTGTTGTGATACCTAGAATGCAGTTATCCTATGTGAAATTCTCATGTTCTAACATCCAAATTTATGAGTCCACATATATCGGTGCCATTTCACTAGCATTCCTGGTCATCCTATAGCATACACACCAGGCATATTTTGGGAAATCTAACTCATACATTCTGAAGTTATGTTCAGAGTAAGGACTGAAGGAAGCTATCTTTCCTCCACATGAAATGCTTAAACAGCAGGACTAAATAAATGCATGTGACCATAGTGCCATAAATCAGAGGAAGATTAGGGGAAATGCAGATAGAACTAACATGTCTTTTCTATGTCTGGGCCCTAGCCTGAAGTTCCCATGCTTATTGCAATGAACCACTGCTCTTGGTGTCTTTGAGTTAGGTAGCCATAGTACCTCTTTAATTACTTAATATCATGTTCTAATTTTTTCCTAGCATGCCCACTTTGAAAAAAAACTGTGTTGACATTCTTCATGTGACTTCTCTTTCTCATAGTCTCCTGAAGGAAGCTCTCTGAAGAAAGGGCTGTGATCTCTTCATTGAGTATTCCCAATGCAAGCATTTGGCATGCACTGAAAATATGACTCATTTTTCTACTTACTTTTAGTAGTTGTTTTCATTTACATTTGAGACAGCTTCCCAGTACCCCAGGCTGACAATGTACTTGCTCTGCAACCCAGGCAGGCTTTGAACTTGATCCTCTTGCCTCAGGCCTGTGAACGGCAATGATCACAGGCATATACCAATATCTCTGGCTCCTTAAAGCATGTTTAGTGCACAGGGTTAATTAGTTAAAGGAAAACAGACAAAGAATAAAATGTGGAGGCAATAGCAGAAAATGTGATTGTATCAATTAATCAGTCTTTTTAAAGCCATCATAGTAACTATGAATGCGACTTAAATTAGCAGTTAAAAATACAGAGAATGTCATAGTGAGCCAATACAAACATATTAACTCTATAGAGTGATGAATTATATAATTAGGAATGTGGAACACTATAGGAAATAAGTAAAGATTTAATATATAAATGCTAGTCAAAATAAACTTTACATTACATCAAAAATGATATGGTTAAAAAATTCTTACAAATAGCATTATTTTTAAATAGGCTAATTCATAAAAAAGGTTAAAAAAACTCATATAAATCTAGAAATAACCTCAAAATACAAATAAAATACAATTGGACAAATCCACATTCATACTGAGATATTTAAATAAATTTCTATTATTAATTCATTTCTTAATTAGAGCATTGGAAAAGAAAATAAAAATACAAACTAGTACAAGAAAAATTTGAGCCATCTATTTACCAGGGTAATTCTATGATATGGAAACTGTACTAAGGAGAATATATATATATATATATATATATATATA
Organism: Peromyscus californicus insignis; assembly: GCF_007827085.1. Lineage (NCBI taxonomy): Eukaryota > Metazoa > Chordata > Mammalia > Rodentia > Cricetidae > Peromyscus > Peromyscus californicus. The sequence goes on along the minus strand of NW_026294551.1, from coordinate 84,973,953 downwards.
TATATATATATATATATATATATTCCCTCCAATCCACAGAAGAAAGTATCTTTATAGGCATCAAATTACATTAAATGTATCCTATAATTTTCTGTAACTATATGAAATCAAGAACAGTTTTCTGAAACATTTGGAAGTTTAAACATACTTTGCAAAAGATGTCATGGCAATGTGGAAAATCAAAACAGAATTGTAAAGTATTTAGAAATAAAGAATGGTGATAAAGTCAAATAGAAATGAAAAACCAGAAACTTAATGTTCATTTGATGAAAGAAGAACCAGTAGAAAGATAATCTAAGCTTTTATGTAATTCCAGAAGTGGGTGAACGCATACTAGAATGAATCCAAAGCATTTCAGAGACAGTTATAAAAAAATTATAAAAAGTGTGAAAGGTAAAAGAATGATAGATAGAAATAATCAACTCAAGAAAAGGTTGGCTATTTATAAGGAATTCAACTATAATAACACTATCAAATTAACAAATAATTTAAAATGCAAAATAAATATTAGGAATGACAGCCACTGGAGCTAAGCTTGAAAGACTACAACATGATATTTTAGGAAAGAGATAAAAATAAACTTTCCTATAGGAGTTTAACCTATCAAAAGTGACAAAGGTAGTAGAAAGCATAATAAGCCCTTTAATTATTAAAGGGCTTTAATTAGTAGTTTAAAAATACACGAAGAGATATCACCAAAAGCAAGATATCAATACTCCAGGACCAGCTATTGACTGGAGCACAAGGATGTCCATAAATAGCAAAGATGGTGATGGTGTTTATGAAGCAAATCCATACAACTTAAGGGGTAGTATCTATTCGTTGATCACATTGTTCCTGGGAATCAAAGTCTAGTCATTATGCTTGGTGGAAGGTGCCTTTGCCCACTGAACCACTTCACTGGTCCCAAAACAACCAATCGAGCAGAGCTTTTAGGAGGGAGGACAAATACGATGGTTCGATTAAATAATAAATACAGAGATTTCATATTTTAAGTATAAAGTCTGAATAAACATTAGACAAACCAATGCAAAATATCATTGTAGCCATTAATGATCAAATTGGGAACTTCACAGCAGGTCACAAAGTATTCCAGTACAGAATATGTACTATGAACTTCACTTATCAGAGACACATACAAAACTTCTAAGAAAAACACTGTAAAATATCGTGACTGAATTTAGTATCTCTCTTTCTCTATAGTTCCAGGGATCACATGTAGGGCCTCAAAAGTATTAGTCAAATGTTCTACCTCTGAAGTCCATCTCCAGATTGATTCACTCTATCTGTGATTCATCATTAAAGTAAGATTCTGGAAAACTAGTAACCAAAACATGTCAGAATCTGATAAAAAAAATTATCTACTAAATGGAAATCACATCTAATTGTAAAGCTGTTAATTCTCATACAATTTTGTCTACCTGCTACTTGAAAGCTCCCTAAAACTTAAAAATGAAACCGGGGGATGTGACAAAAAAGTAAAATTCGTGGCACAAGTTGGAATACATCTCATTCAAAAATACCGATTATTTACATTTGAAACCTAAAGTATTTAACAGAAAAAGAGAAATTTAGTAAGAGTTCAGAGGTTTCTTTATAAGACTGATATATATGAAAATACATGTTATTATTTACCAGTTATGAGCAGGTCATATAAATAAAAAGACAATTTACAATAACAAACTTATAGAGCATTTTTTTTTTGGTTTTTCGAGACAGGGTTTCTCTGTGTAGTTTTGGTGCCTGTCGTGGATCTTGAGACCAGGCTGGCCTCAAACTCATAGAGATCTGCCTGACTCTGCCTCCCGAGTTCTGGGATTAAAGACATACACCACCACCACTTGGCTTTATAAAGCATTTTTTATTAGAGCTATTCAAAATGTTCACCATATGGAGAAAAGCCTAAGATATTTTTAAATAGAAGTTTTAAATTAATGGAATATATCACATTGTCCAAAGATTGAAAATATAATAACATAAATATATATACCAATAATTTCTTCATAAACTCATTGAACTATCCTAAAAGACTGAATACTATATAGAAAAGAAACTCCCCTCCTAAGAGAAGATGCCTCTGAAAAATTAGAATAAGGAAGACTTAGTTGTTCTGTGAGATATTAAGATAAGGAAACAATGTTCTAATGGCATGGTGGCCCTGGGACATGGGGAGAATTACCCAACAGAAACTAGTCAATAAATCTTTCTGTGAGAATTTTGCAATGTTCTGTGAGAACCCAATGTATTACTATGACTAGTGTGGCCAAAACATTGAATGTTTACTTCAATTATCAAATTTAAGAAGCAGTTGTGAATATTATGATATTAGACAGTTCATCTCTGGAAGCATGTGTGGGAACTTGGTATTGAACAAGGTTTCTGCAGATCAGCAAGATGAGTTGGCAGGGCAGGAAAGATGTGAGTCTTTAGCTTGTGACACACACTAGAAATCCCTAAATGAAGTAAATATTAAAAATAGAAATTAAAAATGGCGGTATTTATAAGAAAGTATGAGGATAGCATTTCTTTCTTAGTAGGAAATGCTTTCTAAAATAATACCTACATAGAAAAACCATAAAGATTACACTTTAAATTTTGTGGGAATCAAAAGTAAACATAAACAAAATGAAAATGTGTACAGAATTGCTGCTTGTAAAGCCTATTAGTTACTTCAAGTTAATTCTGTCTGTTAGTACACAGACAGATAAATTTTTAAGAGACTATTAAATAAATTCCAGAAATTTCAAATAGAAAAGGTTTATAAACAGGACCATTCACAGAAGAGTTTATAGGAAGTATCAGTACACATCTAAGAAGATGCAGGAACACATCAGTCTTCAAGAAATGGAAAATAATTTTAATTCCTACCTAGTAAGCAAAACAACTGTATTTATAAAATGCACAGAAATGGACATGTTAGATCCAGGGAATTCTTTACCCATACTGGTAGGAAAGTAAATTGGTGTAACCACTTTATAGAGAAATACAGCATGCATAGTCAAACTGAAGACAACTGTAGTTTGTCATCCAGAAAACTACATTCCAAATGAGCTAAGGAAATATTTCACAAGTCCAGAAGATAAAAGCATTATTTAATAGTGAAAGGAGTGAAACAACCTACATGTCTTCAACAAAAAAAGTGCAACTATTCTTACAGTGACTAATGGACAGCCATGATAGTCATAGATTATAGATTTATATATTATCAACAATATATCCTACAACTCTACAAAGAAAAAAGAGTCTTAGAGAAGAATGATGGTATATGATTTTATTGGATAGCTTATAATTTTGTTGAAGGTTTGCAAAAGTGTATATTGATAACTTTAGAATGGTGAACACTGATTTATGGATAGTTGCTACTTCTCAGTTGCTCCAATGTTGCCTTTAGATGATGGGGATCACACAAACACACATGCAAGATAGGCAAATAGGTCTGCAGCTAGAATAAAGACACAGTTTCTACACTTCATCTTAGCTAAAAGGCTGAGAAATGATGGAAGAAGGATGCAAACATTGAACTTTATCTTTTCTGTCTTCTGCAAATTATGCTCATTTTCTCTCTGTTGGAGATTTCTTTGTCCTCAAGGGCAGAAGAAAATACTAGAATATCCTTTATCCTTTTAGAACATCATCAACTGAATTCAAAAGAAACCACTGGAAAAAAAAAAGAAAAAGGGAAAAGGAAGGGAAGGGAGAGAGGAGGAGGAAAGGAGGGAGGGCGGGAGGGAAAGAAGCAGAATAGTAGAGAGGGCAAGAAAACACAGTCCCTCTCCTACATCACCAATCACTGCAGGATTATCATTGTTTCCCTGTTTTTCAGATCTGTCTCTCTAATACACTGCATTGACTAACTAGAATGCAACACTAGCTTTAGTGCATTCTGACATCCATTTCCTTTCAATATAGATCATCAAGAGCCTCTGATTTTTTTAAACATAAAGTCTGACACAAAGATTCTACCTAATATTATGAAATACATTATATGAGATCAAGCATTGAAAGATAAAGTCTTATTCGATAGATGAAAGAACTACTAGAGGCAAGGAGTCTTTTAAAAATCTCTCACTCTATCGTTTTCAGTGGAGGGAAAAAAAAAAAAACCCTCTGCCTGCCTCCAATTGCCGCATTACATTCTTAATTTCAGTATTACATGGCCGTCTAAAGCATTTCACAGGTGTTTGCTGGAACTCATTAGGCTATTTGGAGCTCCTTCATGCTCCCTAAAAGGCAATTAAAATGTGTCTGCAAATTACCTCATGTGGGCCAAAGCACAGCTGCCTCTTCCCCCAGTTACTACACAGTGTTTCCAAACACCAGAAAACTGCTTGGAAACCATCAGTTTGCAAAGGCAAAAAGAGGGCCTTTGGGTGGCTCCCTTTCTTCCCATCCCCAGATAGGCCCATTCACTTGGGGTCGCTGCCAACACACAGAAGGGGCTGTTGAAAGACAGAAGTGTCTGATTACAAAGAGCTTTAAGGGCCTAAGGATACAATAAAGATGTCACTGATGCAATGAACTGGGAGAATTCTGGGCTAAAGCCTTGCCCAGTTCCAGGCATAGCCATACAGAAGTGTGTGTTGGCTTGTAGAGGCTGACATGCAGGCTGCCGTTCTCAGAGTCTGTTCGCTTTCAGTTCATTTCTGCAGGTAATTCCTCATCGTGAGCATGGATGGCTAAGACATGCTCTACAAAGGTAAGCTATGCTAGAGAAAGGATTTCCCTTTCTTTAGTTCTTGAAGTGTAAAAGGGACGTTATTTAGTAGTCATGAGCCTCTCCATGGCTGACTTGAGTGAATCCCATTGTGCTAGTGACAATACTGAGGACCACAGAAGACACTGAGGCAGAGAAGACTGCATGTGTGAGTCAAATAAACAGATTCTGAATCACAACTTCATCGATTAGTCACGATTTCAAGGTAACCACAAACAAGCAAATCTGAGCAAGTCCCAAGTTATTCTAGTCTAATTTTTAATTATACTTAAGACTTCTGAACTTTAAGCACATTGGTTGGATTCAATTTTTAGCCTAGGGTTGCTTTTTAAAAAATTTTTAGTTAAATCATGGTATCTTGTGTATTATGAAATGTATAACTGGTAATCAAAACAAAATTAAAGCACTAGGGATGTGCTATTCATCTTTCCATAAAAATCTTGTGCTATAAAATAAGCATGTCTAATTATACTCTTATCTAAATGTTGAATTACACTGAGAAGAATTCTTTCAATTTTTCAAAGTTTCTAATCAGAGTTCAAATTATAAACTTATTTTTACACCAATTTGATTTATTTGACATTCAAGTAGTATAAATCTTGAGTATAAAGCACAAGAATGAAAATATAATCAAATAAAACATTTGAAAATAAACAAGAAAGAATATCTGAGGGAGGAATGCTGTATTTTCTCAGCATCTATTATATGACTTTTCCTGGCAAATATTGATATCCAAGCAGTGTCCTGACAACAGAGCAGGGAAGCGATTCCATTGGAGCCTAAGTGTGGTGAGCCAATGAGTCTGTTAGGATTACTCACAGGAACATGGGAGACTCAGGAGCAGCTGTATACCTGAAAATCCCCCACAATCATGGGTGCTGACTCATGGAAACTGTACCCATGGATCCCACATACCTTGCAGACAATTCTATAAATGTGTCTTTTCTCTCCTGGCAAGTGTATACTACTTATATAACTTTGAGGACAGGCTTCCTGAATCCTGGAACCTTCTAGGCTTCCCGGACTCACTAATGTCCGTAGCATTCACGGTGCTAAGAGCCTCCCTCCCAGGAAGGAATACATCAAGAAAAGCAGCTACTTGGTGGCATACAAAGCGTAGACTCCCATTAACTCCATGGAAGGTTGTTAGGAATAACTAAATGATGACTGCAAGCTATTTTGTAATTACAAACTGCTAAATAATAAAGGTTGGCTAATTATCATTAAAAAATACATGGAGGATTATTGGAAAGGGGAGGCTGAAATGATACTGGTGGGTTTAATATCTAAATTGGTGGTTATATTAACTACTTTACTGCTAGCCAATTAAAAAGTTGAGTGAAATCTTAAAGCAAATGCTTCGGGATGCCTCTTTTCTTTGATGTACTTCCAAAGCTGCACATGCAGAGGTGGAGGTAGCTGAGACCAGCTAAAAGTAGCATAGAACATGAACAATAACAACATGGAGTAGTTTATGTTCAGCTTAGCGTATGTTTTAGTGTAAAAGTAACTTAGGTCTTTATCAGATCACTAGAGATGCTGTTTCAACTGCCTTTTTCACTTGAATCAAGAATCCTTCTTCAGGAAACCTTCCTTAAGCGCGCAGTAACTCCCTGCAAGTTTTCACTGCCCTGGGATAATGAGATGCCTATTATGCCTTCCTTTCATTTCTTCTCTGACATACTCATCACTAACTGGCATGGCATTTGATATTCATACATAGAGGGTTTTTATTTGTTTATTTCACTGTCTTTCTGTTTCTATTTTCCACACCAGAAGCAAACTGGTTGAAGACAGGAATTTGAAAATTTCGCCCCCCAATATGATCTCAGTGTTGATTCTGCAGACTACTTCTTATTGTTGCTTTGTTTTGTATGTATGTGCCTGTTCATGGGCAAGCAGATGTATGTGTACATGTGTGTAATATATGTGGAAGCCCAAGGTCAATCTCTTCTATCGCGGCTCAGGAATGGTCACCTTGTTTTTGCTTTTTGTTTTATTTTGTTTGTTGTTGTTGTTGTTTGGTGTTTGTTTGTTCTTTTGTTTGTTTTTGAGACAGGGTCCCTCAATAGAACTTAGCATTCACTAGTTATGAATACTATGCTGGCTGGCCAGTGAGACCATGAAATAAACCCAATGCTTGTTTCTATCTGCTCAGTACTGGAATTGTGATTGTGAGCCACCAAAGCCAGGTACATGAATGCTAGAGATTAAACTCAAGTCCTTATTTATGAACTTCAAACACTTTAGCAACTGAGTCATCTGCCCAGCCCCCAATACTCAATGATTTGTTGAAGAAATCAAAATATTTTCCTAAATACTTAATTGGTAGGAATCTTTTAGGGTCAGTCCTTTCAATTCAACAAGATTAGAAACCTGGTCTCCTCTATGAGGTCAAACTAGAGTGACAAGATATTGCTGAATAAAGGTTATGCCAAAGGTTAAGAAAGCTGGTAACTCCTCAAGAAAAGGCAAAAAGTTTGGCAAAGCCCTGGATCATACAGGGCTCAAGATAAAATAGTGAAGATACTGGCAGGCAGTGTCTCTAAAACCACTATGGGCTTTTGATCTGGTTCGTAAATATTTTATATTAGTCATCTCCTTAATTTCATATTGAGTTAAGCTCCAGTCAGGTTGTCTTGTCTACTCTGTGTTTCCCTTTGGCATTTCAGAAAAGCCTGGGTACTATTCAGATTTCTAAAAGCCTCCCCACCCCTCTATTGTCCCCGACCATCTACCTGGTGTAAATACCTCTCTGTGTCTGTCTTCTTCAGACACACTTTTTTTTCTTCTTTAATACTTTGCTCATTGCCTTTTCTTTCTACATTAGCTACCACACAGTAATGAAAACCCTTGAATATAGAAGATTTGACTTGTCTATTAAATCCGGCAATACCTAGTATACATGAATACAAATAGTTCCCGAAATGTTGCAACACATTGCTGTGGGATGGTCTGTAGGTCAAATGTGTTGCTGATTGGACAATAAATAAATCACTGATTGGCCCGTGGCCAGGCAGGAAGTATAGGCGGGACAAGGAGGAGAATAGAGCTGGGAAGTGGAAGGCTGAGGCGGAGAGACACTGCCAGCCGCCATGATGACAAGCCGCATGTGAAGATGCCGGTAAGCCACGAGCCATGTGGCAAGGTATAGATTAATGGAAATGGATTAATTTAAGCTGTAAGAACAGTTAGCAAGAAGCCTGCCACGGCCATACAGTTTGTAACCAATATAAGTCTCTGTGTTTCCTTGGTCGGGTCTGAGCTGTTGTGGGACTGGCGGGTGGCAGAGATTTATCCTGACTATGGGCCAGGCAGGAAAACTCCAACTACAACACATGTATATTCTTTTCACCTTTACATGTTTTCTGAAATTTGGATAATGATGCTATAGGCTTGTGAAAAGGATTGAATAAATGTAAGGACAGCATCCAGGACATAGGTTTCTGTAAATGACAAGTACAATTATTAGCATCAAATACTAATTGATTTCCATATTTTTCAGATCATTGAGATGAAGACCATAATTGTAGCAAACATTTTAGGTAAAGTATTTTTCTAAGGCCTCATCTGAAATCTGCCACAGAAACCTAAAATAAATACCATGTTTTAAGCATACAGAAAAACCTCCCTTTTGAGCTTTTCTTTTTAACTGGTGTTTTATAAAATATATTCATCATTTTGAAATATTGATTAATTGCCCTGATTCCTTAACTTCCTAATTTAGTGTTTTGAAAAATGGTTTCCATTTTTGGCATTTATTTTGCAATATTTTATCTTCAACTGAACTTTACTTAGGTTGCAGTCAGAAGTTTTATGTGATGGTGTTAGCAAACAAAGTCAATATTTGGCAGTACTAGTATGCATTACCTATAAATACACTCTCCAGCATCAGTTCAGCAATCCATAACCAAAGATGGATGGTGCCAGACTCTGCTGTTTCATTACATTCACACAAGCATGTTGGACTTTAATAGAAGAAATACACACATTTAATGCCCTGGACCAAATTTGAGGTAAATATCCCCCAATAAAGTTCACTGATGTCATTCCGTGTATATTACATATGGACACACAACAGAGCTGAAAACAGCCCCACCCCACTCTCAAACTGGATGAGCTTCAAAATTGGTCCTTTATTGGATGAAATACCATGAACATAAGATAGACATGTAGGCAACTTGCAATATCTGATGACAGAGTCTTCTAACCTAATGAAAACCCATTCATTAGTTATTGGTCTACAAATACCCTATAAGCCACACAGAGCTTGTGGGCATAGCCATTCATTTCCCTTTATTCTGTGGGTTTTGTTGGTGTATCCTTACTGACTATGAGGAAGTCAGGCCTTTGAGGAGCTGCCATAACTTTCCTGATTCTGTCCTCAGGTTTATAATTGTGAAGCATGGTATACTGTTCAGATTCAACTCAATGTTTTCATATATCTTTAACATTTAAAAATGTGGGTTACTTTGAATGGAGACCTTCTCAGATACATATCTTAATAGAATAGACCTATGAACCTTACAGTTTTACATCCTTCCTCACTGACACCCGATGCTTATGTTCACATCCAAGGGGGAACAGTTTGAAAAACAAAAACTAAAACTAAAAAACAACTGCAAGGTAGTCTACTCCTTTCTGGGTCCTGAAATTCATTGTCTTCAAACTATGGGTCAAATGTCTAAGTGGACATTAAGATCTCTTTGGCAGGCTTTGAAGTACATTGAGGTTCAAGGCCCACTCTAATCCTGTAAACTCGGAATGTTTTTGGGTTGAAATCCAGGAAATCTGTACTTTAAATGAGCAAAATTGGAGGCAGGTCAGCCCAGGAAATTTAATCTAAATGTCCTATGCATATTACAGAGCTACTGTATGCCTAAATAGAAATTTTGGTGGCTAGAGTTGGCAAAGAGTGAGGGGAACAGAACACAGATACATTGCTAGAGGGAAATTTAAGGTGGACACTATGGAAAACTGTCCCCAAAACTTAACCCCATGCCATCTTCCTGAACATACAAATCATGGTTCTAGAGCTATTTTCTTTCTTTTCAGCCAGGGTCACTCAATGGACTAAAGAAAGCAAACTATAATTGATATCAAACTAGTCCAAATTAAGAACAACCCCTGTCCCACAGTCATCCATACATAAATATACATACCCTTATAGAAGAAAAAGTCATCAACAATACAACCAAGTATGGAGAATTTATGTAATTTGTTTTCTTGATCTCTTTCCTTTCAATCATTTATAGACACACACGTATGCACATATGTGTACATATATCTAATACAGACATACTCTATAGCTTCAAATGTATTTTGAAACAAAAGGTGATTCTGCCACACATACTATTTTGTGACATGAACATATAATAACTTTTATTAGTTCAATTTAAATCAGCAACATTCCCCTGCCCTTTTTTTTTTTTTTTTTTTTTTGGTGTTTTTGAGACAGGGTTTCTCTGTGAAGTTTTGGTGCCTGTCCTGGATATCCTTCTGTAGACCAGACTGGCCTCAAACTCACAGAGATCCGCCTGGCTCTGCCTCCGGAGTGCTGGGATTAAAGGCATGCGCCACCACCGCCTGGGTAGGTCAGCAACATTTATAGCAGCTTTAACTAATATAAAAATACTGTTTATATCTCGTTTTTTGTTTCAAGATACAGTGGGCACACTGTGTGAGATCTACACTCTTCTTGGAGGAAGCTTTTATTTAAGTGCTAGTCCTTCTTATGTACTTTCCCTACTTTTATAAAGAACAGAGGGATGAGGATGAAAGGAATGAGGGAAGAAGGGAGAAATTTATGTGAACTATAAACATTTTATTGTAATGTGGGAGTCTCCGAAACAACTTTCTTGACCAAACTCTTTTTTTAAAGCATTTACTTACTTCATATAAAAATGTTTTTGAAATAAGATCTTTTCTATAACATGCTTTACAGATTCCTAAAGAGAACTAAATCAAAAGAGAGAAACTTTCTTTTGTTTTCTCCAAAAGTTAAAAAACAGAAGGTGGAAGTTAGTGAAGTGACTGAATACTGAAGCAGAAAATTTGGAGAAGAGTGTAGATCTTACACAAAGCACCCTCTGTACCTGGAAGCTAAAAATACGGGATATTAACAATACCTTTGTCACCCTGCTGAACCCTGCTTTGCATAAGGAGAAGATCATCTGACAGTCCATGCATATTCAAAATTGGAAAAATGTTAATTGAGAGTAAGCATTCATAATTTCTTAATTTTCAGACTGAACGTTCGTTTGAATTGGTAAAGGTTGGCCTTTCCGAGCATCCTTAGCCTTTCTTTGTGTAGTGAAAATTGAAGTGCACTGTCTACACTTTCCTAGCTAGTCATGGATATTTTAATGTTTAAGTAATACATATGGGTGCTTTAATTAAAATGATAATTTACCGATAAGTTCCAATTTTTTAGAGAAAAATAGAACTTTCCAAGCAAATTAATTTTGTAACTATTAACTACATCCACTTCCAATGAAGGAGCATGGAAAATAAATGTGTCTAAAGCAATGTGAGAGCAACAGTCCAACTCAACAGTCATTTAAATACAATTTCACATGTTTTCACATAACGTGAATTTTGAAAACAATTTTCATAATCTTTTCCCCCTATTAATTTGGATAAGGAAAAGACAAGCATAAGGTCTTTTTTGTTATATTTATAAAAACTAGACAAAATAGCTGATGGCATAAACTTACTTGTCCTAGACTATGGTAATACATATGTGTTTCCAGATGTGCATAAGCATGTATATAAAACCTGTGATATGTATATTGAAGACCCAATGTGGAAATATGCGATGAATTATACATCTCTTTGGCTATAAAATGTTGGATGCTCCAGCCTTTATTATGAACACAGGCAGTAAACAGTTTATAAGAACTGAATATAGTGTGTGGTACATTTCAAATGTGTGTGTGTGTGTGTGTGTGTGTGTGTGTGTGTGTGTGTGTGTGTGCAAGCAGAATTGATTCTGAAATTGTTATAATGGTTCAGTTTTTTAATCCTACCAGCCTTACTAGTTTCAGAAAACTTACCTTTTTACATCATAAACTCCCCCATATTCATATTTGGGTTCCTACCTATACATCAGGACTGTCTACTTGGCTCCCACACCCCTGGAAAATGTAACAGGAATGAGTCAGAATGAGCCCAGGATGAGAAATGATTGAGTTTTTCTTGTGTTTTAAATGTGCGGCAGAAAAATAAAATGCTTTTCACTGAAGACACATGATACCAGAGATTGAAGTAAGTCAGAACCTGCAGCAAACATGAAGAGGAGCGACTAAGATTTAAGGGAGAAAAAAAAACCCACAGAGGAAAAAGGCAAAGTGTAGAGAACGGAAACCCTTCTGCAGAATAGGAATCGGAATGAGTTTGATGACTTTAATTAAATGTAAAGGAAATAGTGGGAGGCAAAGAAAAACTTCAATAGTGCGAGCATAAGACTGTCTCAGAAGGTGACAGAACTTAATCCTATCAACATCTCATTTGCATAGCCATAGTAAAAAATAACAATGGTATTTTTGTGACCAAAAATATATGCAAAGCAGCCATTGTGATAGTTCAGTTGCTATTTTTGAAATGGAAATTTCCTTTCAATTTGAAATAGCTCCTTCTTCAAAACACCAAAAGGCATCAGCATCTACTTTAGACTACAGAGTGGTTTTTTTCTTCTTCTTTTTTTCCAGTGCAATATGTAGAATTTAACTATCCTATTCCCGTTAGAGGAAAAAAAAACTTACACCTCTCTTTCAAAAATAGGATAGATTCTTCCTCTGTGTATTTGAGATTATTATAAACAGCTGAAACGACTAATTAAAAAAACTGCATTGGAGCAATAAATTGACACAGCTAGGCCAATTTTCTACTCACTGCAAAGGAGGAAAAATGCAAGCCCTGGGTAGAGAAAATATGTTTTAAGTGAAAATGAGAGATAATTTTACCATAATACCACAAGAAAAATCTGATTGTTTATTAGCTGTGACCCCTCTGTGGATGGCTGTATAAAGTCATATTTCTGACTATGTGCTGCCATTCAGCACTAACATTTTAATAAGAAAAAATGTTAAATATCAAAGTAATAGATGAGTATTCCTCTAAAAGCCAATTTCATTAAATACCATCGGTATTAATCTTTCTAAATCTTAATTACAGCCTTTTGACATATCACCCCCCCATTTGACCTTTTCTGCTCAAATCTGGCAAAAAAACTGTAGGACAGACAGGGATACCAATCCCTGAAAACCCAATGCAAAGCATCATTCTAATGCTATTGAGTAAATGGGGATGCTGACCCAAATTATATTTTCACCCAAGAGTCAAGGAGTTCAGATATTTCTAATCAACCGAGATCTCCCTTCCCTATTTCAAAATTAAGACATTCCAAGCAGGAGACCCAAGAAGCCTTGGCATATAAAGTTCTAAAAACTAGGACTTAAAAAAAGTCAGAACAAAACTTCCTGAGCTAGAGATGTGCCACAAAATTTAAAAACAATTAGAAATGGCAGCCTGCAATCGAACACGCTCAAGTTCCGTTGAGAAGAGTCAGAGCTGGCAGTTTCAGGATTAAAAAAGTAATGACTCTGCTACTAAGGCACACTTGCACCAATCAATAGCTCCAAAGCATCCTTATTTTGTTAGATTCACTTGATCAGCACTAGAAAGGGGGCTGAAGATCTTTGCCCCCAAGAACGTAAAGGCTTTTTCCTGATATGCACTAAAAACTTAGATGGCAAGTTGATCAGTCAGTTATGTTTCCCGCAATTTTCTATACATTTCGATGCAGTTTATTTCTTTATATCTATTCAGTATTTGCCCTCCTCCACTTGTTTTCTTTTTTCCAATTACAACAGCTGCATGCTATTATGTTTACTGGTCTATTTTGTCTTTCATTTTTTCATATCATTAGACAGATTAGAAAGTAGATACAATAGAGTAAAACCATAGCTAACAATTTAAGGAATTTTTAAGTTACACTGCGTGATGTATCTCCTGTCATATATCTTTAAGTGGAATGATGTAGAACTTTATTATAGGATGATAAATCACCATTATTAGAAAATTATGACAGCCTTAGAATTCAGAGTACATCAGTAAAACAGCAACAAGGAGACAACCCAAACCTAGACTACCTGGGTGGAAGCCTATGCTTGCAGGTATACAAAATTGAGCCTTGGGGGGTATTTAAAAGTTGCTTATGATAGTGCCATTTAAATAAAAGTGTGATTAATGACTTTCTTGTTTCCATATGGGAGGCAGGCAAAGGAGAGTTGTCAAAGAAGAGAGTAAAATCCATCATGTCTGGATGTTGAAACTTACAAGGTTGGTCCTATAAGCTTGCCCCAAGGAGACCAAAAATAGCAATAGAAAATTGTGTTGGCAAAGTTGTTTCCTTCAGTTTCGGCAGCACAGCTGTCTTTTATTCTGAACCACTGTAGCCTTAGGTAAGAAAAAAGGTAAGAAATCAATCAAACAAACAAACAATACTATGCAGGATAGTAGGTAGTTCATGGTATGAAAGCACCACACCCTGATGTTGAAAAACATCTACCCCCTTACAGCAGTGTCCTCCACCTATGAAATTCTATAGTTCATTTGTCTGGATTCTTCTCATTTCCCATGTTGTATCTTTTCAAAGGTGACATTCCACAGCCTCTCCAAGCACCACTAACTAGTTAAAAAACCCATGATTGCTAGTAACTACTATTCTAGCTATTGATTTGGTGTTAGATAAACACTGTGTAAGTCAATTTACAAATATTATTTAATTTCACAGTAACAGTTATTAAGGGATGAAGTAAACGTATGAGGCCAGATCCTTTGGTTTCACAATCTATGTGATAAAATCTAACTACTGTACTCTACTTGACATTGCTTTTAGTTTGGGTTGATTTCTTCCTGGCCTGGAGACCCAGAACCTATGAAACATTTATCTAGGGTCACTGAACTGCTGAGCTGGTTGCCACGTTTGCCTGCCTTTTGGGGTGTTGTTGAGGGAGGTCATTCCAGAGGGTACTGTTCTCAGAGCAAGGGACTATTGAAAAAGCAGGCAGAGCCTGAAAATGAGCTTCAGAAAACATCTTGGGATTCATTGGAATGAAATCACAGGAGGTGATTTCCTTGGGCTCCTGCAGTCCAAATTCTTCTTGTTAGTTCGAATGTGGAGCATTATTTCCATAATGCACATTAATAAGGCAATTTTCTTGGAAAAATAAATCGGGCAGCTTGCTTGGCTCATTCAACTCAATTTCCATGGGAATTCAGTGCACTTTGAAGAAGGATAGAGCCCTTCCATGGCAAGGCTCTTAACTCAGAGGGTCACCGCTGACCTTTAACATATATTTTTGTAAGTTCCCTTAATCCACAGTGTAGAGAAAACAACCTTATGGCTCTGCAGTTCTCCTGGGCTTATGTGCTCAGTTGTGATAGTCATGTTGCATTAGATGCCGCCGCTAAGAGCAACTTAGGTGATGCATCATAATGAGATACATGGAGGAAGTGACAGGTGGGTCACAGGAAATCCAGTGACTTGAAGTTATAGACAAATGATTCTGATGGAGATATAGTCCCCTCAACGTGCTGAAGTGGCAGAGCTTTGAGTGATTTTATTCTAAGCATGTTCATCAGGTAGCTGGAGGCTACTTTATTAGACAGAGTATATATAAGAATGAACTCACAGTGATCCTTCCATCTGAGGACTGAAAATCAAGAGGGGTAGAAAGACACACATGCACAGAAGGGTGGAACAATTATTATGCAGTGCTTCTGAGTATGTTTTTGGATTCTGAAGGACTTGGAAAAGGGTTCTGTCACTGCATTTATTAGCTGTGAGGCCACGGTCAAGTTGCTGATTATTTTTAAAGGTTCAGTTTCCTTATCTGTCAGATGAGAACATTGTAACTAATTACTCACCCTACAGGCTTCTGTGGACAGTGACTGGGAACAATGTCTGTTCCTTAATGATCACTGTAAACTTGCACTGATATTTTTTGGAAATATTATTGGAAAGGATAATAAGAGGTGAGGTGTGCTAGTAGATTAAAAGAGGATATTGTACAGAGCTGTGAGTGTAGAAGGGATAACTCTACTTGGGTCAGTGTTTGCTTATGGATTAAAAGGTAGCCCACTAAAAGTAAAACTAACAGCAGGGAGGGTTTAAATACAAATAAATAGTATGGATGGTGAATAGAACAAAGGAGACAATACCATTCACCAAAGAAATAAGGATGCATGAATGTAAGACTACAAATTTAGAGGCTGACCAGAAGGGGAAGGCATCTTCCATACTATGAACAATGTCACTTCTAGTGGCCATGTAGTCCATCAGGGTATGAACATTTACTGTCCTATGTGGCTGGTGTTTCTGAAGATACAGTTTTGAATATGGAAAAACTTGGATGAAACAAAGTTAATAGAGGTTTCAGTCGTAAGACTTTCTACAGGTTTCTTTAAAGTCAGTGCCACATCCTTAGCAATCAACAAAATACAAATGACATGAATTCCATCTCACCCAGTCAGATGACTAACAAAGAAAGCACAAACAAACAAAGAAGGAGACAAGGGACAACAAAGGAGGGTAAGCATGAAGAGAAAAAGGACAGTCACTTCAGGTGGGAAAGTGTATGGGTACAACCCCTGCGGAAATCAACATGGACATTTCTCAAAAACTTAAAATAGATTTCCTACATATATACTGGAGAACTCTAAGGCAACATGCCCCAGAAAAACTTGCCCATTCATTTTTACTTCTGTAGCATCCATAGCAGCTAAGAAACAGAACAAGACTAAATAGATGTCCAGCATCAGATGTATGCATAATAACACAGCAAAACAAACAAAGAAATCATGGCATTTACAGAAAAATTGAGGATACTAGAAAGCATTCTATAAAGTCAAAAGTTGGCTAAACTCAGAATAACATTGCATATCTCTCATATGTAGATCTCAGATTATGTTTTCTGCTATGTTATTCACTATAGCAAAAGATTGGGAGCAACCCTGTTGTCCATCAACAGGGAAATAAATAACAAATATAAACTGGAATACTACTCAGCTCTAGAGAAAAATGAAGTTAAAACTTTGAAGCAAAATGGACTTAGAAGGTATAATATTAAGTGAGGACACATCATCTCAGAAGGAAAGAAATCACATGTTCCATCTCATATTCAGAACCTGGCAAGTAATATATGTATATATGTAAACAAATGCACATATAGTCACAGTATAATGAAGAAAAGGTAACAAGACAAAAGGTAACGTTGACAAAAGAAAATATCCAATTGATTTATCTAGTTCTAATTCTGTCATGGGTTTTTATTAGGGAGGGGTTGTTGTGAAAGGTAAGTTGTATAAAACATATTTGATATTGAAAGTGTACAATTTAGAAAAGCCTCATATCTTCCATTTTGGATGCCAACTCTGAGTCTATATAAGCTCATTAAGTTGTATGGACTTTGGGTCTGGTTAATTTTGGTGTGTATCTTGATTTATAAGTTTTTATAATAAAGCTATATCTATAGATATAGAGTCTTGGCACTGGAAAGGTGATCAGAAGAGAGTAGCAGGAAGAGCAGAGGAATGAAGGAAAGGGTAGTAGAATGGAACCCCATATGGAACAAAGTTCAGAGGTACATTGGGGATGAGGAGGAAAAGCAGCAGGAGTGGAGAGGGCAGTGGGAGAGAGGATTGAGGAGGAAGTTCAATTAGATCCAAGTATATGTGAAAATGTCATGATGAAATCCACTGTATGCCAACTAAAAAACATTATTTTAAAAATCCTGTAATATGTAACTGAGGATATAGTATGCAAAGACATGATTTCATATGCCATGAAATATTTCCTTGTGACATGTTTATTTGTATAAATAATGCAGAAAAGAGGCTTACATAATCACTGGGAAAGCACAGAACTTGAGCACACCAATCACAATTATTCACTTCACATGGAACAAGCTCATTGGTGTGTAAAGTCCAATTACTTAATATTTCGCCAGCTGTTGATTCAACCCTGGCTTGCTAAGTCTCTCTTCCTGCTCACTCAAGGATGCCTTCGGTAGAATCTATACTGTTCTGGATAAGCTGTGAAGTGACTACTTTGGGGAAGTGAAGTTACAACGTTTAAATAATTGAAAGAGTTCTGATCAATATTTCTTTACAAATGGTTCCAATTTGAAATTTGATCTTGTGCACACAGTTTATGTATACAAGGTGTAGTGGGTGATAAGGTACACCATGTATGGGTGAAATAAACTTGCTGTGAGCCATTATGATATCTGAGTTTATTTTCTAACAAGTGTAATATGTGGATGTCACTTGGAGGTGATTTCATTTTCCTTCCCAAACCTAGTTTGTCCATCCTGAGACTCATTTGAGCTCTTGACCTGAAGGAACGTTTGCAGACCTCTAAAATTATTCATGTTTGTACCTGATTTAATTTGAATGAGTTTTATTTCTAGCACCACCCCCAGTCTGACTCTATTTTTTATTAACAAATAATGTATAGTGGCCAGGTTCCGAATATATTGACTTGTACATATTTTAACATCTGCTAAGATGCCATCATGACACACACATGAGATATACCGGGTGCCTTATACTGGCCATTATGAAAGTGAGCTTAGGCTGCAGTTGAAATGAAAGCTTTCTGCCTCCTGTGATTTACAATCATCTATAAATAAAAACCTATTTTAAAAAAGACATTTCCAATGAGAGAGAAAAAAATCTTCAACTGTCAGAAAACAGCATTGTGAACATAGACAGAACGTACTTAGTCTTAATGTGGAATGACCATTAAAAGCTAAGGGTCTCTTTTCATAATGCAGCCGTCTTTGACAGGCAGCTGTGTGAAAGAAAAGCTTGTTTTAATGTGAGCAGAGCGTGAGGCACTCTGCAGACACTCAATCAATAATTGTGGAATGAATGTTGAAAGCCTATTTTTCTGTTCCTACTGGTAGACAAGTGTTCTTGTTTTTATTTTCTTTCCTGTTTATTTGCTAGTTGCTTTTCCTGCCCAGCATCCCTCTGCCCTCTTTCAGAAAAGCATACGAATTTAGTAGGGAATTGGCCCAGAGCTCCAGCAGACACTGGTGTGGGTGGTAGCAAGGATGTGCTCTAGTCACACCCATCCACTAAACAAAAGGAGGAACCAAGACCAGCCTCAGTTGAGCTCTTAGACCCATGAATAGGAACAGAGTAAGAAAAAAGAGGGAGGCTACATGGTCCAGTCAATTCCCTAGAGTGATAAAGAAATCCTGTTGTCTAGGTTCATCAGAGGCATCCCAGGTCCTGTATTTTCTAGTGTGTGGCTATTCAGCAGTTTCCAAGTTTTAAAGTGTTTCATACTCACTAACTAGGTAAAATAAAACAAAATTTAAAACAGCACACCACCAAATGCTCACATCCTTTTTCCGTCTCAATCTCCTAAAAGTGAGAAAAAACAGAACTTTGTAGAAGAGACATCTGAAGCACCATAGAGAAAGAGTAAGTCTGACAGTCCAGCTTTACTCAAACCAGCATGGTACATGAAAAAGGATCCTTTGGGATCCCTCAAATTGATCATTTTTCTCCTTCCCAAGAGCTCATTCTCAGAAGAGCTAAACAGGGATGACTCTCACTTTCTAATGGATGGCTTTGTGCAGTAGTTTACATTTTCTATATTGAGTGTTCAATTTGCGTCTTCTGTACTGGAATGCATCATCAATAAACTGATTGAAATAGACATTCCCATAGTCGCTGAACTGAAACACCATGGCACGGCTTTCTCTGATTACAAGTCTACAGCAATGGCACTTAGAAGTTGCTACCTTCTAATTCCAAGACCCAGAGCAGATAAGAGGCAAATGCTTGAGCATTTCTATCAGACCCCACTACTATCTGCTGCTGTATATTTTCTAAGGATAAGAATGAGATATGGGGTACGTATGGCCGTACATGCTATGATACTGGGTCTCAGGAGGATGGAACAGAACTTCCAGATTGAGGCTAGCCTGGCCTGCAGAAAGACAACCTAGATTGAACAGTGATACCTTATCTCCAAAAGCAGAGACAGAGACAGAGATGAAGATGGACAGGAAGAGGGCAATGGACCAGGAGAGGAAGAGGGAGAGAGGGAGATGTGAGAGTAAATGGAGTAGAGCATAGCTTATAGGATAAGGGATGGAGGGTTATGTGCTAATAAATCACTAACTGATTTTCTTTTGTGTTCTCTTTCAATGAAAATAAAGAAGAGGTATATAGCTTAATTTTAAGTTACAGATGCAGATTACAGTGTCCATTTACAACTTCCCCAACTGACATAAGCAAATTCTGGTAATACAACATGCCTGAGAACTCTTGGTGCAATAAGTGCATCAGTGATATAGACATCAGATAGTAGTTCATGATTTAAGCAGCCTTGAATCCCCTGATTCACACCTGCACCTCTATGTTCTATAGCATTCCCGCTAAGGGAGTAACATGGATATCACTGCACCTGTCCTTGCTTATATCCAAAGGTGCTCCCTTCACCTTGACTCAGGCTTATACTTTAACTTTCTAATTAAACTCATGATCCATCCAACTTGTACTCAGAGGTCTGGGGTCAGCTCTCAAAGGTAGCACTCAACTCTCTGACTATCTTAAACCAAACTCAGACAAAATCTACTTGATTTTCTTTAAAGCCTAAGTATTAACTTCCTAATAGCCCAAATAAAGTAACTAGGGATTGCAATTGAATTACACATTAATTACACACTATTTTATTTTTAATTAATGTCACTACAGACTGGTTTCTACTGACTGTGGTCATAATAAAGCCTGACTTAGAATAACATTTCTCTTCCTTTTCTTCCTTTAATATTGCTCAATGGATTAGAATGGCTTTACAATCCCCACCTCCTTTCCTAGGGTATTGCACCAAGTGGATTAGAACTTCAAATACTACAAAGACACAAAAGCACTCTCCTAAAACATCCAAGCCGGTGTAATTATCACTCAGATTTTTCTTTTTCTAATGGTTAGACAGTCTGTACAATGTGTTTTCTTTTGAAGAGAGAATGAAAACATATATATTCAGTGAACATGTAATACTCCAGTATATCATCTATCAATTTTCTTTGGATGTTTAAAAGAACCTCAGTGTGACTTAAACTCTATGAAATGTGGTCACTGACATCTAAAAAAGTACAACAAATATATATGCTGAATGTCCTGTGTCGACCGAAAGAGATAATTGTCTAATGAAAAGGTTATCCACTTGTTAAGTCTGCTACTGGCAGAGAATTTCTATTACTTCTAAGAGAGCAGATTTGGCTGTATCTTCAAAGAGCTTGAATTTTCTGTTGACTAGAATTCATCCATGGCATTACTGTGTTCTATTACTAGATTATGGTGTCTAATTTATAAAGTCAATTTACATGCAAAGCTTTTGTGTTCTTTGTACTACTTAAATTCCTCACAATACATTTATATTTCCTTTGTGAACTCACTTCCTCTCTCCCAGCTATTCAACCACATAACTTTTTAAACAAAAGAAACTAATTTATATGGCTTTTCCAATAAACCAATTCTAATTCAGCAACTGAGGCCATAAAAGCTCAAAAAAAAGAGAAAAAAAAAGATTCTGGGAGTAGAAGAGATTTTGGGGGTTGGAAAACCATTCATTAAACACACTGTTATTGCACCATAATATCTACTACCAACATTATTCACAAAGAAGTTGAGAGCCTGAGAGACATGAAGCAAAGGACACTGGAGGGACATGAGCTTAGTATAAACAGACAATTTTCACTCACTCTGGTGTTGAACCTGAAGAGTGGCTATACTGTCTAGTGGATGGATGTATACATATAACCTCTTGTCCCTCTATAACGGTCCCATAGCCCTGCTTTAGCCTGCTGAAAATTTTCATCTCCTCTCCCATCTCCTCCATTGTTTCAGCAGATCATGTGCTGAGTGTTTTTTTTTTGTTTGTTTGTTTTGGTTTTTGCACATTTGTGAGCCTGCAAAAATCATCAGATTATGCTGTTCACCAATCCATCCATGTTCCTTTATTTGGGAGAAAGAATGTTATCAAATATAGTTTAGAATGAAACTATAGAGTAGAACTTTCAGAGGGACCAATGGAAATGTGCATTCATGATCTTCAAGTTGTTGCTTTCTGTTACCACAAACTGATGTTCTTAAAGAAATCATATACACTGAGGGAGGCAGGACACTGAGTCTGTAGTCAGTTTGCCTGAACAAGAACAATTACCCAAAGCTTTCAAGACATTCACTTCCTGCCGCAATGAATAATACCAAATGCAGTGTTGTCTAATGTCTTCTAACAGCAATACAGCTGAGGAAGTAGAATCATTCATTTCAATGAGTATTTGATGTGACTATGTTTACTGAAAAGTCCCATTTATTCCAGGACACTGTGACAAACTTGTTTGAAAATCCTACCTCCCAATAGAGGTGTCTATTTCTCTAACCTATAGTTTTTGGCAGATGATATAAAACAGAATTTTTTATTGGAATCCAAACTAATATGCATGTTTCTAATTTCAAGTATTTAACTACATTTTAAGTTAGATGTTCCTTTATATTTTCATTCAGATTATTTTTCTGTAACTTAATAATGAGAAACTGCTCATTTGGAATATAAACTTATTGAAATATTTCAATTAGAACCCAAATACTATTTCAATTGAAAAACTGTTTAAGGGTCTGATTGCTAATGATGAGCAGGCCCTTACTAACAACGAAAACCTGACTAGAAGTTAAAGTCATTTATGTAAGATTCTCTATTGGCAAACTATTAATCACATCTGCAAATAGTTCTATAGAGTATAGTTTGCTAGCAGATGCATTTTTCCCCTAAAATTTTAGTCAAACCTTTCCTGACTTATCTGTTGAGTTCAGAAAGGTAAGGAGGATAGAGAAGGTTAAATAAATGAAAGTTTTCCTAAACGTACTCATATCCGCACAAAGATAAATTGAGTTTTAGTCCCTGCATATGCAGCCTCCATGGGGAGCATTTGAAGTTATTTCTGCTACTTCTTTTGTTTAATGACTTGGAGTCTGAAAATGAGAGTCAGGAATGCCAGTATGGTTCGTCTCTGAGCAACTCACGTAACATACCTGCAGAATAGGAAAACAACTCCGTGCCTTTCAGATGATTTGATACGCCTGGCTTAGACCTTATCAAAGTGAAATGGATGTGAAACCGAATAGAACTGAAAATAATTAGAAACCCGTCTTCGTCCTCTGGTGAAGCACACACGAGGCTTTCTGAATCCTGAAAGGTATCCTTTCATGGATGGCATGTTGGCAAGACATGATTGGGGTCGCTTCACAAAGTACAGCTTTCTAAGGGCTAGTGATTAAATCCTCTCAAATACTGCCTTTGTTTATAAACACAGAGTGTTCTGTGGTTATACAGTAATGAAGGCTAAATATACTTGTAACTTGGTACAAAGTTAGGAAACAAGTAATTCTTTGCTTTTATATGATACAGGAAAACATCTTTCACTAGTGTTGAGTAACACTGAATTAACAAGATAGAGAGAGTTGTCGGTAGTCATAGAGCAAGGAAACACATCAGGAATTTATTAGATTTGGATTTATCAGTGCATAGAAATTCATGATGTTTAACTTAAAGGCAAAAAGAGTAGAACACTCTGAATAATAGCTTGAAGTGGATGATTAGCTAAGGGGATGCAACATTTAATAGCCAAAATAAATTACTATAATTATTTTATTACCTATGCTAACTGATTCCATTGTTTTTATTGAAATAACAGCTCCCTGAGGAAGGGAAGTGAGGTTTTCAATGAATCTCTGCTCTAGGCTTGTATATTCTCCTACAACAATCAAAAACAATGAAAAATAGCCTTTGCTGATAATATTTTTAATGTGTGCTTTTCAGCAGTTGAGGAAAACACCTCGAACTATCTGGAAAAGGGAGAAAGCCTAGTAAACAGTTTAAGTTTATTTTCAAGCCATTAGCCTTTCCCCATATTTGTATATTTGCATATTTACTACTGTCTCCCTTTATTCTATAAATATCTTCTTAGGCCCCACACCACCCTATTATATTTTCTTTAAACTATCTTCATGAGAATATCCAATGTCTAGCAAAAATGTATGTATGTGCCTGAATCCTTAGACACAACTTTCTGAAAGTAACTGTGAGGAGGTTCATTGTGGGGTTCAGAGGGCAGAAAGCCAGGCAGTGAAAATACTGTACATTTCTGGAAAATCAGTTCTACTTAAAACCTGGAATTTTGACACTAGAGTCATTTTTCTAAAAGAAAAAAGGATGCATTATGATGTATATCAGCATTTCCCAGGATAAAAGGGAGTCTGAAATAAATTAGGAACTTTAGCAGATTGTCAGATTGTCTCTCCCTCCTCTTTTAAGATGATCCCAAAATGACTTGCCCTCTTCACTCTTGTTTGTGTTTAGAGACACTTCATGAAAGGGATTGATAAGGACTCATAGCTCATTTTTTCTGTTCCTTCTACAGTCCTTCATTTTCAAATGAGGGAAGAAGAGATCTGTGCCTGCAAGAGGGGATTCCACAGAGATCAAACAGCAATCAGAGAAGAGGCTATGAAGCTACCATGCCTCTGCACTGTCCCCAGACTTCTGCTGGCTAGAGGCCACAGTGATGATGCTCAACAGTCGTTCCAGGATTGGAGGAACACAAGGTGGCTTGCGAAAAACTCCTGGGTTAAGGGGAAAAATCACAGGACTAGAGCAGTTAAGAGCACTAATTACTTTTGCAGAGGAACGAGGTTCAATTCCTAGCATGTACATGGTGGCTCACAGCTATCCATAACTTCAATCCAGGTGATCTGAGGACATCTGTTGACACACAAAAGCATCAGGCTTGCACATGGTGCATAGACATATATGCAGGCAAAATTCTAATGTACTTAAAATAAATTAAATAAATCTGAAAAATAGAAAGAGGGCAGATCATAGAAGCAATCTCATTTCTCCCATGTCTGATGCTTCTCTCACATCTGCTCAGAGCAGATCTTGATGAAGTCAAGAGGAGATGTACCTAACAAGGACGTCTAAAATGGTACCAAAATGCCTTTCTCCTTTAAAATGAGTCTAGTTCTTTTTTTCTCTCCTCCTCTAATGGTTCCACAACTAAACCTACTGACGTTTATTACTTCAGGATCACAAAGAAGCAACCAAAATGCGAAATGCTGTCCCACCATCAAAGCAAACACTGAATTTTAGATTGAAATAGATATGAATTAAGATTTCTTTGCAAATAGTAAAGAACATGCTTTATGAAACAATAACACCATGTTAATTTGGGAGTTCTAGGGAAAGGGAGCTTGTATCTATAGTAAGAAGTAGATACTATGCTGTGGAAATTCTGCTCATAAGCCTTTCTTTAAAGAGTTTGATGTTTAGTGAAGTTCATGTAGATTCATGACTGAATTTTAAATTAGAATGCATGGTTGAAGCATGACTCCTTCCTATGATAACGTAGTACACATACCTCTTACACCCAACCATGTCTAAGATTTTGCTTTCTGAGGTCTCAATTAAAGCCGTCCAAATATGGTCCAAAAATATTAAGTAGAATGTTCTAGGACTAATTCATGATTTTAAATTGAGATCCATTCCAGGTAGCACTACAAACCTTGGACTCCCTAACTCTATTCTTCATCCTGCTGAAGATACAAAACACTTCCTTGTTCTGCATATCCATGCTGTGACTGCTACTTAGTCATGAGTCACAGGTCAGCCCATCTCCAGTGAGATTCATCTTGTCATCAGTGTGTTTCCCCAAGTATTCTGTCTTTTACTCAAATGCTCCATCAAATGCACAGATAGTGATACTGGTTATTGCACACAATAGGTTCATAGCTATAGAGCACTATATGTTTTTTATGCATGCATGGTCAATTTATATACCTAGCTGCCATTAATCTCTTATAAGATTTAACTTATAAATCAACCTTTATCCTCGGTAGCTCTGCTATGTATAGGAGGAGGTAAAGTGCATCTCATAGACAGCTCAGTTCAGTCTGCCTATACCTCTTGGCTCTGCTGTGGAGTCTTGGGATATATATTCCTTTCAGACATAGTTAGAAATCTCCATAAAACATTGGCTACTACTTGTTAAGCATGTAACTAGGAGTACTTTATATGTATTGTTTGTCTTAATTCCAAGGACACCACTGTTTTAAGGAAAAGAGAACAGATACTCAGAAGCACTAAGGGAGACATAGAAATAAACAGCTAAAAAGACACAAATGGGATCGAACCCGAGTCTAACTAATTACAAGGTCTCCTCTCCTCAGCATGGTTTTGCTCTCTCCTCTGGGTGCTCAGAGGAGACTACAACCCATACCCTGAGCTCATTCTCATTCTGAGGAAGACAAATAAGGGTGAAGCGAATCAATAAATCATAATTTCTGTCAATTATGCTACTCATCCAGGGGAATCCTTGTGATGTGTGAAAACTGAGTATTGACTGAAAGATGCAGCCTCTCCTGAGTGTATCAACCAGGAGAAGAATTTACAAAGGCAGACTAGGTTCACCATGCTGAACTCCAGAGAACCAGCTAAATCCACTGGTCAACAAAATGAGGTACCTACAAACTCCTTATGGACTATATCCTACTGAAGATAGAAAAAAGACAGACTTAGAAAGAGAGATGATATATACTAAGCAGAAATTCCAACCCCATTATACAGGAATTCCTATATTTGTTTTATAAACTAAAGCACAAGGAGGTTACATGAACTTTAATGTTAATGTGTGCAAAGGGAAATTATTATTGAGCAGTGGTATGAGGGTTAATAATCAGCTTTTTCTAACTTCAAAAACTTGAATGCTTATTTTTGCTAATCTTGTATTTTCCATATTATATTTGATTGAGTTAAATTGCTCAATGAGCTATTCTTAAATCAGTATTAAATTCTTAGCACATTCAGAGATGAGAGGATAAACACTGGCAGGCCTTGCTTTAAGTCAGGGCTTTTCTACCTAAGCACTATAGACATTTAGTAAATCATTCTTTGTGGTGAGCAACTGCCCTGTGATGTATAGGATACCTGAGAGCATCTGTGGTCTCTACTGAGTAGATATGGGAGTAGCAGGGCTGTCATCACTCCAACAGTCATAATGGTGTCTAGATATTGCCAATGTTGCATCGTGGGGCTCCTTTCTCAGCTTTGAGAACCTCTGCTCCAAGGAGACAAGACTGTTATCTGCATTTGCAACTTTTGTCATTTTTAGATGTTCTTGAACTTGTCTGAGACTCAACAACTTACCTAAAAAAAAATATAAGGAACTGATGACTCTTTTACATAGTCTGTGTAATTAGTAGGACCCCATATATATGTCTTTCAGATGTCAAAGTGCTATTCATAATAAAGTAGCTTTGCTATCACTTGCTGATCAGAGGTATATAGAACAAAAGAAAATGCAAATCAGAGGAGAGAAGCCCGGTTCATTTTAAGGAACATACTTGTTTTGTTCAAGTTACCATAATTAAGAGATTAAAAGATGCTAGACTCTAACAATGGAGGCCATGATTCTTAAAAAAAGCGAGTACCTAAAAGAGTGCTTTCCTGATGACTATGAAAGTCACGAGTCTCTATCCAGTAAGGGAGGCAGTTTTCTAGCTTACTTCTCTGTTGTTGTGATAAAACATGGGTCAAAAGCAACATGGGGAAGGGGAGGTCTTTGTATTGTTTTGTTTGTTTGCCTTATGGGTTGTATAGTCCATAATAGAAGGGAGCCACAGCAGACACTCAAGGCAGGGACTTGGAAGCAGAAACTGAAGAAGAGAACACGGAGGAAAACTGTTTACTGGCTTGCTTTGAGGCTCATATTTAGCTGGCTAGCTTGCTTACACCATCCAGTCACACCTTCCTAGGAATTTTCCTACCCACAGGGGGCTAGATTCTTACACATCAATTAGCAATCAATGTGTGTCCCCATAAACATTCTCATAGGCAAAATGGACAGAGATAGTTCTTCAGTGCATCCCTTGCTCTCAGTGTGTTAAATTGACATCTATAGTCAATTTTGACAGGCATGAAAGCCCATCCTAGTTTCATGCAGATAGAATACCATAGAGAGCGGTGTTCTGTTGCAATCATATAGGAAATCCTGGGCTGACCTGCGTTACTTTCTAATCTCAAATATGTCAAGAATTATGTTGGTGACCTTGAGCAAGCATTAAATCTTCCTGGATAATATTTTCTTTATCTGTTCAGTGGCAAATCATTTGAACTGATAATTTTCAATCTAGCCAGGAGTACTTAGTAAGATAGGGTATTTAAAATACAAGTGGTGGTGGAAACAAATATAAAGGACATCACCAAACCCTGACATACAATATACTAAACCAATGACACTTTAGAAGCAATTGAGTGAAGCATGAAATCACTGTCTTTGTCTGTCTCTGTCTCCCTCCCCTTCCTCTGTCCTCCCTCTCCCATTCTCCTTCTCCCTCTACCACTCTCTTTCCTCCCTAAATCTAAATTATATATTGTGTTCAAAAGATGAATATATTTTAATTAAAAGGAAAGCAATAAATTGACACATTTAAATACTAAGACATCCATCTCAAACAAGCCACTTGTTGTTCAACTGTATCAAAATCATGTAAAAACATTTCTAAAAAATTTGAAATTATAACTATCAGTATTCTCATTTCCCCGATGGTATTTTTCCAAAGTGAAAGAGCTGTAAAGCAGGAAGAAGTATCTTTATCCAGCCTCTTCTTGAGTTGTAATAATAAGTCTGAATATTAGTTAGGTTTCTATGCTCCACAAACACAAGCAGATTGTGGATGGAGGAGAGTATGCTCATTAAAATTTCCTTGGGGAAAAGAACACCTGTAACAATCAGAAATATGATAAAACTGTCAAAGGGTATATGAAATTAATTATGCCCACTTTGGAATATATATCATTTTTACTACAGTATGACAATGGAAATTATGTTTTCAATATATTTTTAAAAGAAAAAAAGATCCTCAGAGTATTTAACTGACACTTCAATAATGATATCACTGTATCTCGGAAAAAAAGTTCCTTTTTTGCATTCTGGAACCATCTTTTCTGGTGATGCTTTTTAAGTAGTGTTTCTCATTATAGTTTTTATTCAGCTTCAACTAGATCTGGCCAATGCCAGCAATGCTTTGTTTTCCTGAAATGGAATGTTTGCTATTATTTTACAAGAATAATGATTTTTCATTTTCATTCTTCACCATTCTTTACTTGGTAAGGAGATTGTTTGTGGATTTCCAAGGAAAAACAAACCACTTGCAAATATATGACAAGAGACTTTGCTCTGTGAACTTCAAGGGGCATGTGAGTTGTAGTCTTGGCTAAGGAAACTTCAGAACTCCGTAGACAAAAGTCAAATGACTTTGACAAAACCCTGGACTTCACCAAGTGATCAAAGACACTACATTTTCTGAATCATAACATGATGACATCTCTTATTCGACTCTTGACATTTTTGTGTTGTGAGTCTCAAAATTTTGGGGCTAACTTTATATTCCCAGTTGTCTGTTTGTCTTTGCAAGAAATATTTACTTGAATTGAGAGACTCACCCACACAGCAAGGCAGCCATATTACTTTTCTCCTGTAGGTTGTAGACTCAGCAATACTTTTGACAGGTTTCTTCCAGACTAGAAAGCCTTCAATATAATCTTCTCAATGTTTATTGAAGGTTAGTACACACGTTTTTCCTTTTCATTGTAGGAAGGATAAAACCTACGCAAAAATTGTGTTTTATAACATCCCCTTCCCAGTGTCATAATACTGGAGTTGTAATTTAGGATTGATAGCTACATGGAAGAATGGGAGTTCAGATTTTCTCAAGTTTAAGACAAATATTTTGCAGATGCTCCAGTCAAACCTCCAGCTCTTGCAATCCTGTGAAGTAAATTCAGGCCCTGGGACTTGATGGGATAAGCATGCCAGGTCCTTTACAGCAGCTAGTGAAATCATCAATTTAGCACATTTGATACCCATGTGCCACTCTCTTTTCGGAAAGTATAAAGAAAACTGAAGGAAGGGAACATGACATAAGACTAGATGCTAACCATTTTGAAAATACACATCTAAAATGGAAACATGATTTATCCTGCAGCTACATGAGCATTCTAGAGGCTTCTCTGCAGAGTCAGCATGTGCAGTGCATTGGCAATATGCCTAGAGGGAGGTGAGGTCACTGACCAGCTTGTAGAAGGAAGACCTTGCATTTTTGTAAAGATTTAGATCAGTAATACAAAGCTGGTATTTCTTACCTTGGCTAAATTGTGACAGGCGGGGGATTAGAATATTGTATAAACATAACTTTGTGACCTCTGAAAAGCTGGATAATGCCTTATTCTACAGGCGAGGCTGATATTTCCAGCTTACTTGGCTTCAAGAGCGAAAGTACAGCATATTAATACCTGGTAGCACAGGAAACCGTCAGGAATCAAGTCTGCTTGAAAACGGTCCTTTGAATATCATCACATGAGTTCAGTGTACATATCATTTATTGGAGGAAAAAAAAGCAAAACATGGTCCACTAATTAGAAATAAATATGCTCCAAACAGCAAGTACCAGCCACCATTGTTTTAGTGTCACTTATCGATTGTCATGTGTTAGAGACTATGCAAGGAATTTGGGGTCTTGGAGACAGTTCTTGACTGTGGCATTATGTCAGCTTTATGACATTATGTCCAATATTATAAAAAATGTTCAAATCTATAAAATTACCATAAACAAGATGATGATGAGTATCTGTAGTACCTAGGTCCTATGGAATGGGGGGGGGTACTATTAAAAACAAGAAAGAAGTCAGGTGCTGGTGGCCTGTACCTTTAATCCCAGCACTAAAGGAGGCAGAGGCAAGAGAATCTCTGAGTTCAGGGACATCCTGGTCTATAGAGCAAGTTCTAGGTTATCCAAGGCTACACAGATAAATGATGTCTCAAAACACCAAAAATATAAATAAAAATAAAGTAAGTTTTTAAAAAGGAAAGAAAGAAGCTCTAGATGGGCAAGTGTGACTGTGTTGAGATCAGGGCATAATAGCCAATTGTAGACCTCATGTGAAAGAAGTTTGCTGAGGAAAAGACCTGATGAGATGTGGCATTCTGAAGCAATAAAACTATGTTGCAAATGGATGTGGTTGCACACACCTGTAGTCCCAGTTGCTTGGGAGGCTGAATGAGGCAAGAACATCCCCATTTGGAAGCTTCCCTGGGCAACTTAAGCATGATCTTAACCCAAGATAAAAAGGGTTACAGGGTAGAGCTCAACAGTAGGGTAATTGTCCATGGTATGTGGAGTTCCAAAAATCAGTAGCATAAAATGAATTTTTAAAACTCACACATCTAATTTGAGCAAAGTAACTTTTTATTTTCTAATTTTTTTGAAATGGAAAATAAACAGTTTTATTTCTTTTTAAATTACTTCCTTCGCATCTTTCCATTGGATTTGGGGATCAAATTCAAGACCTTGCCTGTGCTCAAGATCCATACATAACTAAATTAGATCCTGGGCCCCTTCTTCCCCCATCCCCATGTAATATTTCTATTGATTCTTTGGGGATCTCACATCATGAACCACACCACAATTGCTTCCCTGTCATTTCCTGTCTCCTTCCCCTGCCCTTGGGACCTCACCCCAAACAAAAAAAGAAAAGAAAAAAATCTGGAAAAAAAAAATGTGTTAGCTATATTCTCACTGGAGCATGGTCAAACTCTCCAGTGGCCTGCCCCTTAAATCACACTCAGTCATTCCTCTCTTGTACCCTGACTGGAAGCCATCAGGTGTGGAAAGCTACATATCAGCATCCTATCACAGTTTTTTGTTTTGTTTTGCTTTTTGAGACAGGATTACTCTATATCATCCTGGCAGACCTGGAACTTTCCCTATAGACCAGGCTGGCCTCGAACTGAGAAATTTGTCTGCCTCGTGGCACACACTTTTATTCCTATCATAGTTTTTGAGAGTTCCCTTCAATGGCTTTCCTATTCAGGCTGTTACTTTTGGGGTGTGTGAGGGTGTGTATAGTTGTCACAGAAGTCTTCCACGTCTCTCTTTCTCAACTGTACATCTGTAGTCATCACTATCACCACCAAAGTAAGTTCTCTGTTCTCTATGGTCAGAGCAAACATGGATCATGGTCTTCCATATCATTTCTAGTGATAGCACAGGTCATGAACAGAAGAACTCTTGATTTTCAGTAGGGCCTTATACCCAGACAAGGCCCTTGGATGCCAAAGGGACCACAGTCATCATTATGACTTCAGGCTGCAGCATAGACCATGAACATCTGCTTGGCCCTCAGTGGTAACATGAGCCATGGACATTAATACAGACTCCAGCTGCAGTAGGACTATGTACCCCAACATGTCCCTCAGAGGCATCTCAGGCTCAGACACCACTATGGCCTCAAGTGGTTACAGTGGTCACTTGGATCAGTATGGCCCCAGTGACCACATGGCCCAAGGACATCAACATGGCTTCAGATGGCTGCATAGACCATGGACATCAGCATGGTCTCTGGTGGCAACATTAGCCATGAACATCAACACAGATCTTAGCTGCACCAGGGCCTCAAACCCAGTCTTGGCACTAAGCAGCTGCTCAGATCCAGTTATCACTATGGCTTCAGATGGCAGCTCAGGCCACTCACATCTATATGGTCCCAGATTTGAGCAATGTAACTCTTAATGGAAGCAAGTCTGGTTATTTGGTGTTGAATACCCATCTCATGGTGGAGATTATTTTTTAGGACTAATTTGATTGCCAGTGATGAAAAACATGAAACACTTAAGTAGCTAATGTGTGTCATAAGAGAAGAGAGTGTGAACTAAAGACATGGAATGGGATAACAGACAAGGAAAGGATTTGATGGACATTAAGGAGCTAGTGAATAATCATGACAGCAATAATCATTATTGCATGGAATTATCAAAACCTATTGCCTCAACTCTTGAGGCAATCATCTTTACAAATAGTAATTTTATATCTCATCATTAAAAGTATTACCTCTGTCTCTCTGAGTGTTGGCATTGACATGAAGAAACACTACATATTCACATAAGTACAAATAGGAAAGGAAAACATATTAAAACTATGCTTGAGTTCTGAAGAAGTTAAATAGAAATTTAGGAAACTCTATGACAGACTATGAATATCCAACATAACTATATATAAACAGATACCAACATATGTATACTGGAATGTTTTAAGATGACAGTTCTCAATCTGTGGGTCATGACCCCTTTGGGGTATCATATATTGGATATCCTGCCTATCAAATATTTACATTAAGATTCATAACAGTTGCAAAATTATGGTTATAAAGTAGCATCAAAATAGTTTTATGGTTGAGGGTCACCACAAATGAGGAACTGTGTTAAAAGGGCTCAGCATTAGGAAGGCTGAGAACCAGTAGTCTTTTTTTTTTTTTTTTTTTTTTTTTTTTTTTTTTTTTTTTTTGGTTTTTTGAGACAGGTTTCTCTGTGTAGCTTTCCGCCTTTCCTGGAACTCACTCTGTATCTGGCCTCAAACTCACAGAGATCCACCTGCCTCTGCCTTCTGAGATGAACCAGTAGTCTTAAGAGATTCTATTCATAATTGCCTCCGAGTAAAAACCACCTAAAATATAATATTTATTTGTAAATAAGATGGTTCATATTTGCCAGTGAAAATTTGTGGAGGCCCACAGAGGCTTCCTAGTAAGGCCTTACTCAAGGTCAGAGAATCTGAGCTTGCTTTACCTAGCAGGGCTGCACTATGGGATGATTTGGCCACGGGCGTGGTCACCAGGTATTTTGAAGGTCTACACTTGGTATACATTGTGTTTTGATATTCAAAGAGGGAAGTCTTTTGCCTCTCCCCTTGGTAGTGTATAAAAAGCCCATTAGAAGAAATCTCGAGGTGGCTGGCTATTGACCCAGGGCCCTCCTGAAGCTATCCTGTGTCTCTGTCTTTCTTGTTGTCTCCGTCTATATTTCTATCTAATACTTCCTCATTCCTCTCTCCTCCCTGCAAAAACGCTTTGACAGGTTGGAGCTAGACTCTGACAAAAAGTCAGCAACTTGTAACCTCACAAGAAAAGAATATATCATCTTCTGAGTAGAATGGTACTGAAAAATTGGTTGATTGCTCCTTCATGTTCTAAAGGAGAATCATTCCATGTCTTTTCCATGGCTTCTGGTTATCTCTACCAATCTATGGAATGCCTTGACTCTAGGAATAAAAGAGTTTATAATCACTATTCATTAATATAAAGTAGACAAATGTATATGATGGCAGTAGCCAAAAGAGTTATGTAAGAAGGATTGTGGTGAAACAGATGGCCTGTGGGTTTATGAGCATGTCTCATATCCTGTTGTATAGAATGTTTGCTGAAATTCTTCTAATTGTACTATTGTGATATTTCCATGATACATTTTCTGAAATTATATTAAACTTTACCAAAAAGGTTTTAAAGCAGCAATTAGTTAATATTAGGAGAAATGATAAAAGACAAATAAAGGAGCCTTTGATTAGTAGTTGCTCATCATCAACTTTAGGTCCCTATGTGAAGAAAGAGATACCATTAGACAAACGAAACAGTCTCCATTGGGTTACTCGCATCACTGGTTTGAAGTAATTCCTCAAAATATAGGCTTTTAATTTCATAGCCACCTCTATGCTTCAAGCTTGCAAAAAATGGATAAAAAACAACCCTTAGTCATTGTTTTTGTGTGTTTTCAGTCATTTGAAGGTCTTGTGTGGGATGTCTGTGGAATCTCACAAGTATGTATTGAAACAGGGTTAATTCTCTGGAAATAATGGCTTCCAGTCAGCACAACAGGAAAAGAACTGCCTGGGACAGATTCCCGCCCTGTGTGAGGACTTTAGTTATAGCCACTACCTTGTTGTTATACACCACATTTCTTTACTTACAAAGCCAGCTATATTCATTGTCTAATTATCAGTTTCACACAACTTAAAAATAGACACTAGCTCAAACATGTGTATAACTCAAAATATTATTATAAGATTAAGATCTGGAACAATAAAAATGTCCAATCACTGTTAATGGGTTCCTATAACAGAAAATAATAACATAAAGTCAGTATTTTTTCTTATATCTTAACTTTTTAAAGCACAGATTTGTTATTAGAACTATGAAATGATTTAGATAAATGGAGAGGGGAAAAACCTCATATGGAACAACATGGGCCAAGAACCAGCTTCAGAACATTGGCAGCCGGCCGAGCACACCTCCATAAGGGGACATGCAACTTTAATCTTTATTATGGAGTGATCACAAGTGGACAGATTCTGAACACCATCTGCTCTCAGTGAAGCATTGGAGATACAGGATGCTCACTCTGTTCTGCCCTTCACCTCTGCCTCTGAGTTCAGCCACAGTCCCATTCTGAAAGGTTGGGTTTTATTAAATAGAAAAGTTTATTATAATTAATATTCTTTACAAGAGCCATTTATTTTTAATGACTAGCAGGATGAACAGCTGAGGGTCTAAATATTATTATCTGTCAGAGGTTTCTAGGCAGGAGGAGGCTTAACTTCCAGTTGGGTGCCCAGGTGAATTCTTGAGTGTTGGAGAGTATATCAACACTTGAGCCCATTGAAGTTGCAATTCACATACTCCATTGGGCACAGTGATGAGGACATGAGCACAGATGTCCAGTCTGTGGTTCCTAAAGTTACAATACCAAAAATTAAACAAAGTATTATAAATCTCTTTTGTTTTTTTGTACCCAACTGAAAAATGACACCTTGAGATACATAAGATGTTTCAGAACACAGAATAGACCAGGAGCCCAATAGTTCATATTGGATGGTTAGTACATGTGACCTCCTAACAACATAAGAAATTAGAATATGCTGATTCAATACTAGAGTATGTCTTCTCTGTGTGTGTGTGTGTGTGTGTGTGTGTGTGTGTGTGTGTGTGAGAGAGAGAGAGAGAGAGAGAGAGAGAGAGAGAGGGAGGGAGGGAGGGAGAGAGAGAGAGTCCTAATGTCTTATACTCTTTTTTGAATTCAGTCTTATCTAGAGTCAGGTTCATTACAGATATAACTAAAAGCATCAAAATGAGAATATTCTGAATTTCAAGGTATCCCATATTCAATGAGTGGTGAATATACAATTATTATATAAGAAAAGAAAGGAGTAGGGAACTTTAGACATGGAGAAGAAGCATATTTGATGGTGGAGCCAATGGTTTGAGTGCTCTATCTTTTATAGGATTCCAGGGATTGGAAGAAATAACCAGAAGTCAAGGAAGAGACATACTGGGATTCTCCTTTAGAATGTGAAGAAGAAATCAACCTTTCCCTCTCCAGGAATAAAGACTTCTAACTATCAATATTATGAAGAAATTGTGCAGTTCACTTTTCTAGTTTTAATTTCTAGTTTCAGTAAACTGTGATCTGAAAATATTAAGTGAAATTTTCAGAAACAATTTTAAGTTTTCAATTTTGTATCACCTAAATAGGTGATGAACTCACCCACTGATCCTATTTGATTTTTCCCAGAATATGAATCATCTCTTTACCAAGTGCACCCACACTCTATGCCCATCCACTCAACTTGTCACCTATTAGCTACTGTAGTCATTTAGTAGAACACTGTTATGGATCAGAATACACATGATTGAAAAACTCTTAATAAAATCCCAAGGTATAAAAACAGTAAAACTCTTGATTGAAGCAAGTTCAACAAAAGCTATGGAATGTATTATGAAAGAAAAGGTGAAAGTTTTTTGCTTAAGGAAAGAAAAACAAGTCTATGCTGAGGTTTCTAAAATGTATAGAAAGAATAAATCTTCTATTTATGACATTATGAAGAGACAAACAGAATTTTTTTCTAGTTTTTCTGTCACACCTCAAAGAGTAAAAGTTATAACCATAGTAAATTTTAGGTAAGGTGGAAGAGATGAACAATATGTTCCTAATGATGGTATGATGCCCCATCCAGAACACCAAGGCAAGGTGAAAACTTCACCAAAGGACTCTCCAGGATAATGCCAAGACATTTGCTTGTATTGGGAGGGTTATTCAGAATCAGCAGAAGGTCTAAGTAGCATTCAGTTTTATCTGTAGCTTCAGACATCTAACAAGGTTAGCAAACATCCTCAACACGTAGACAGGGACAACTAGACATTTCTGCTATGATACATCACTTAGTATCTTGTGGTTTTTAACAGAAGCAATTGGAAAATACTACAAGGATTACTGGCAGGCAGTCATTTAGGTTTCCTGAGAATCTTTGTGAGCTTAAAGAAACAAAGAAAGATTTCTTTAGCATTACAAAGATGAGCCTATTTAGGAGGTTGACCTATGTTTGCACTCCTCACTGGTATTTCAGTTCTGCTCTTTCACCCTATTCTTTCCTGTGATAAGACATGTTATATGAACTATGTAAAAATCCATGGCATTCTTATTTCAGGAGGCGTGATAAAAGGGTTCAGAAAATTCATAGATGTTCTATTGGCTGATTCTTCAGAGAATTCATGAACAAATACCACTTAAGTGTCAACATGACAATATACATCAGATGTACCAAAAAGTCAGGGTAGGTATAAATGATATCCTTTGGATCTAGCCATATTACTTACTCTAAGTATGGAAATATAAAACATGTTCCAAGGATAATATATCCAAGGATAATACACATATTCTCATGAAATCAGCCTGATTGGTGTCTCCGGAGGCTCTGATAGCTTACCCAAAAGCAAACTCCTATCAACAAAATAACCTGGCATCATTTCTTAGAACACCATTCCTGGGATCCCTCTGAAAGGGTCCTACTAAATTACTGTCAAAATGTGTACTTGCAGTTTAACATAACTGAAGTATCCTGACAATGTTTCTTTATCCATTTGTTATTTACTACTTAAAGATTTATCATTTTGTCCTTCAAGTAAAAGAGTAGAGCAAATAACAAAAACAATTTATTCCTAATTTGCAAAGACAGTACCACCAACCTTGGCCCCTGAAAAAGGAGATGACAGAGGATAATGTTCTAAGAATCCTTGTCATCAAAGAGAATTTTGAAGCTGAGATATCTTTTAAGATTGAAGCAGTTGTCTTTTAAGACTATTCGTTATCTTATGAAGTTGCCCTTGTGAAAGATGCACAATGACAAAATATCAGAGTATTAGGGTTGATAGAAGATAGCTAGGGGAAACAGAAAGGATTACCACAATGCGAACAAAATATCTAAAGTTTTCTTTCCACTAACTCCAGTTGCATATATAAAACAGGAAGATGACCAAAATGTCACTTAACATGAAAACAGGTGCATAACAATTAGGGCCATCATCTGATATAAGGATGGAGTGAATGTTTACAAAAGAAACAGCATCATTTCTCAAGGGAATTAAATAGGTTTAATATATGCTTGAAAGTCAGTAAGTCAGACAGGACATCCTGAGACTTAAATTATAATGATTAATTAGCATTTTTATTATTTGGAAACAAGTGATATTATTTATTCCCTTTCACTGCCCACCTGTGAGATGCAGATCTGAGATGCAGTAAATTCTGTATTAGTTTTGCTGAGATGCTGTAACAAATTACCACAGATGTGCTGGATTATTTTGAGAGGCTGGAGTTTTCAAGTTAAGGTTCTGGCCACTTCCATTCTCCCCTCTGATAGCCTCAAGGAAAATTTCTTCCTTGATTTCATTAGTTTCTCAGGAATCCCAGAATTCCCTGGTAGTTCTTATAGCTTCTGCATTTCAGTTCTGACTCCACCACATCCTCTGTGATTCTAAGTCCTCTCTGGCTATCTTTCTACATGTCTTTTCCTTTCCTTTCATAAAGGCATCAGTTGATAGATTCAAGGCCCAACCCATTCCATTATGATGTCATCTTAACTAATTATAACTACAAAGATCCGCTATCAACAAAGGTCAACTGTTGAGGCTAAAGATGGACATGGCATGTTGGTTGTAGGATACTAAATTGTGTAATGCTACAACGCCAAAATCACTAATTTATTTTTATTTTATTTTTTTGCTAACAGAAACTATGCAACTGGAGCAAATGTGCTCTCTGCATGTTCATTAACCCTGTGTAAAGATAGGGAGAACTAATTGGATTACATAACTATTACCCAAAACTATAACCTAGTAGACCAAGATCATTAGAATGTATGATGCTGGAAAGTTACAAACTGTCTTGAGTCTTTTATTATACATTAAGCCCCAAAAATTTAAGAGAAAGCACCTGACCTTACAAACAGAAGAAAAAGAATATAGACACATATATCAGTACTATAAGCACTAAAGTAATTCAACAACCTCCTGCTACTCACAGGGCAGTGGAGTTGCCTTTACAAAGACAGATATAGTCTGTTCCACAAACCATAACCATCTGCACACAGTCAATCTATTCTTTTCTCCTTCAGTAATTACTGTTATTTATAATAGTGAAAAATAAGTGCTACCTCAAAAAATTCGTAGTTTTCTTCTAGTTAATGGAGTTATTACAGTAGCTTCTATTTTGAAAGTATACCAAAAGATCATGGTTGCAGAGGTTGGCTTCTAGATAGTTCTATTGGGATGTACAACTTTAAAGCAGTAGGCTTGATAGGAGGTCCCTGGGTTGATGGGACCTTAGGCTCTTAGTCTCCCTAGATTTTCATGAGGTAACTAGCTGTTCTTTATTGTCAACAATTGCCATAGGCCTAAAGCCAAAGAGACACATAATAATGGGCTGAAGCTTCCAAAAGAGTGAGCCAAAGTAAACTTTTTTCTCTGATGAATGAGTTAATTCAGGCATTCTGTTACAGTGAGGAGGAGCTGACTGACAGAGCCACAGACGTCCATTTACAACCTTTTGAGTCTGTGGTCCAAATGGTATTATTCAATAGAGTTACATACAGCATCAACTAGAATTATAATGACTTGAAAACACAAGTGCATCCCTTCAATTCCTTCCAGGGCATGCTTTCCTTGATCAAACGAAATCTATAAGTCTGAGACTTTTAAATCTCATAAATTTGAGACAGAAAATTGAAGTTTAAAGAGGCTAGTTGCTCCCCAATCACAAATCTAGTGAGTGATATGTTTCAGAAAAATGGGAAGTAGTGTGGTTGACAACCTGAACATTTTGTCTTATGCTATGCTCCATCCAAGGCTCTTTGACTTCAGATCTGCACAAGAACTGCCTAGAACCTTAGGAGACCCTTCTTCCTAAAGCTTGCAGGGGCTTCTCTGTCTCTGTCCTTTTCTCATTTCACTCAATCACCAGACACATGTATGGCTTTCTTTCCTTTCCCGACACAACCATGTATCCTCTGTTTTCTCTTCTGTGGGACACTCATCTCAGTAATGTCAGCGTCATCAACCACCACCACCTCTTCCCAGGCCGTACTTTTGTTCTCTAAATGGACCCCACAATAATGAACTTCTCTTCCTTCCTGGTTTTGACATTCTTCTCAGAATGGGGAAGGAGATTGTCAACAACTGTGAGAAAATTATACGCTTTATGAAAACATAGCCTTTTCTGGATTTCTCTGCAGGGGGATCTGTAATAAATATTTTAAGATCATTTAAGAACTGTTAAAATCAGTTCCATAGAAACTGCAATGGTTAGTGTGTACATGGGATTGAATATTACTAAATCCACCCACTCTGAATATATTCATTCGTTCATTCACACAAACACACACACACACACACACACACACACACACACACACACACACACACACACAAACACACAAAACCACATTTATTTCCATACATTTTTCTTGGATGTTCTAATCATTAAAAGTGAAGGATGCCCAAAGCCATGAGGACCTTGATGTTGTTTTAGGGTCTCTACAGCAAACCATGGATCTTGTGCTCCATCTGATTCATCAGAACCTTTGAGTGATGAGCAAAGTCTGCATGTTTCTCCTTGCTTCGGGGAAGCCATGGGTCAGTTCTCCTCCTGTCAAGA
Organism: Peromyscus californicus insignis; assembly: GCF_007827085.1. Lineage (NCBI taxonomy): Eukaryota > Metazoa > Chordata > Mammalia > Rodentia > Cricetidae > Peromyscus > Peromyscus californicus. The sequence continues at coordinate 84,933,285 of NW_026294551.1, read as the reverse complement.
CCTCAGAAACTACTCCAGCTGACTTAGCTGCTGCCTCAGGCTTGCTGTATTCCACCTGCTCAAGTTTCACCTTTGCAAGGGCACTCTCTTGAGGTTCTACTAAATTACTGATATTCCTGTTTTTACTTTATCCTGCTTAATAGTTCCTGCAGAGGAGGAAGAGCCCAGGGGAGGTTGGTGCCCAATTCCAAAGAAATAGCAGTACCCTGCAAATGTACTTAAAGAGAAATCCATCTACACGACAGTGTATTTATTTCCTATACATTTTACTGAAGGGGGTGGTGAGCACGAAAGCAGGGTACTTATTTCTGATGATGCAAAGATGAACATAACACGACCTTTACATCCTGAACTTTTAGAATATATGGCACAAAATGCACACACACACACACACACACACACACACACACACACACACACACACAAATTCATCTATTCCATTTAAGTATGGCTATCAAAACTTAGAAGTGGGGGTTTAACAAGTGAAATCAATGTTATGTCCATTTAAAAGGGAGAAAACCATGAAATAATGAATAATTGGTGCAGAGCAATGGCAAAAACAGTGATGCTGTCTAGTGAACAGACATGGTAGTCTTGTTCACAAAATCATCAATAGCCACACTGTAGAATGAGGTAAGTCACTGTCTTTGTTAGGATTTCTATTGCTGCAACGAAACACCCTGACCAAAAAGGAAGTGGGGGAGGGAATGGTTAATTTGGCTTACACTTCCACATTGCTGTTCATCATTGAAGGGAGTTAGGACAGGAATGCAAACAGGGCTGGAACCTGGAGGCAGGAGCTGATGCAGAAGCCACAGAGATGCTGCTTATCGGCTTACTTTCCATGGCTTGCTCACATAGAACCCAGGACTAAAAGCCCAGAAATAGAATTGCCCACAGTTGGCTGGGCCTTCCCTATCAATCACTAATTAAGAAAATGCCTTACACCTGGACCTTATGGAGGCATTTTCTCAATTGAGGTTCCCTTCTTTCTGATAACTCTCGCTTGTGTCAAGTTGACATAAAACCAGCCAGCACACTAAGTTACCTTCACCCCTGTAGGTTTCCTCATTTGTTCTAAAAATATGTGATCCTTTCTTAAGGTGTATCCTATGAGGATAAGAAAATGTTTGCCCACGTGATACATTTTTTAATAGCTAACATATTTTTAGTTTTCCTTCTTCCTGCTGCAATGGTGAGTGCTATCAGTGGTGTTTATGGGTGTGCTCAGTACTGCAAAGTCATTCCATTCTCCTTATTCTGATTTTTCTCTTTTACAACTTTCAATTCTCTGTCCTCTATTAAACCTTGACAACAGGCTTGGTCCTCAGAAGTTTTCCAAAAATGTCCACATCATTCAAACTCTTAAAACCTGTGACAAGATTATTTTATTACTCCTGGAGGACATGGATTGACTACTCTTATTTAGCTTCCAATGAATGTTTGGAAGCTGTGGCATAATAAGTTAACATCTTCTTGCCTTTTCTAGAAAAAAAAATCACATTGTCAGGGGGAATACACAATATTCTAGAAATACTACTTCTTTAGCATTTTTTCAATACTCATGAGTGATAATTATTTTTGGTATTACAATTCTAAGAAATGTAACTTGGAAATCTTGAGATTTAAATGCAATTTTAACTATGGGTATAAGCAAAAAATGATTTTAAAGGAACATGAACTATTTTTCTCACTTTTATGAAAGAATTAAAGCAGCAGATATTTTAGTAAAGAGCAAAGATGTGTAGAATGTTCAATGGCCATTTGTACGAAGTACATGAATTTTTGACATTTTAATTTTTACATTTAGACAAATGCCTGTTTGTGAAACATATTTAAGAGAAGAGTTAACATAGTAAAGTTACAAATAGGATGATCTATGGTATCAGACATTAGTAAGAATGAAATTGATGCTATTAATCTTACCATTTAAAAGTTTTCATGGAGAATGTCTCTAAGCCTGATAACCTGAGCTAATACTCAGGACTCATATGGTGGAAGGAGAGAAAACTATCTCCTATAAGTTGTCATCTGAATTCCATCCATGTGCTATGGCACTCATGACCTCCCTCAAAATGGATTAATAATTGAAATGTACTTAAATTTCTTTTAAAGTTTTTATATATTTTTGAGAAACTACTTCAGAGAATTTAGGGAGAAGGTTTGACATTTTAAATTCTCAGGCAATGGTTGCAAAGGAAGTTTAGGAATATTTTCTAGGGTTTTATATTGAAGACCTATGAGAGAAACTGCAACATAGAAGAGATACCTCCAAGAAAATAAAAAGGCATCTGAGTCTCTCCTATGGAAAAAGACAATGATTCCATTATTTATAAGAAGAAAACATAATATTCTTACAAATCCGCTCTATCTTTATGAATTTAACCCATAGATAATCATCTCTTAGAAAGTATACATATATTCCGAATGTTCGTTCAAATGTATTATTTGGGACAAACTAAACCATTAAAGGTAATCACACCATAAAGACTAACATTGAAATCCTTTTCTCCATAATGCCCAAGAACCATCAGGAAGAAAACCAAGTAAGAAAACTCTCACTAGATAAGGAAAGCAGTAAGCCAACTTCAGTTTGCCTAAAAGTGGTGGGAAATACCCCAAACCCATTGATAGCTTTGTGAGTAGATCTATGTAGAAAAGCCACATGACTACCATGTAGTCAGAAAAAACAAGTGCTCAAAATCATTTGACAGTAGAGGAATTTACATATATTTCATTATTACATCTATATTCTATATCAATTGTTCATGTCTTTGAATCTTTCAGACAATAATCAACCAACAACATAAAAACTTGCATCAATACACAGCTCATCCCACAGTCAACCTGTAACTTAAAGGGGTAACAAATTCCAATTCCCACTAAAGACAGAAATATCACACAAATGTCCAATAAATCCATTCTCCTTTACTATTTGGTGGAGACATTGTCATTGTAACCAGACTAGAAAATAACAGAAGAAAAAAATACATAAAATTATGTGCAGAATTTCAGACAGTGTATCTGAAGGACCCTAAAAGTATATCTTAAAATATGTCAAACAAAAAATGATTAAAATAACGTTTATAAGATTAACACAAAGTATCAGTTGGTTTCATGTACCTTCCAACCATTGTGTTAGAAGAAAAGCAGCAGAGAAAAGTACCATTTGGGGTATCAAGTAGAAAGACTAAATTTCCAGCAGTAAAATAGATAAAAATGAGAAAAAGGAAAGTTTAGATTTTAGAAAAGACCAAAAGTAGAGTAAGACAAATGAAATGCCCATTCAAATCTTAGATAGATTGAGTCACTATTATAAAAATGGCAATTATCTCAGGCGAATAAAACACAATACAATCGCTACAGACAACAATCTGTTCTGGGAAGGTGGATGCTTTAAAAAATGTACCAAACAGGAATAATTATAAGAAACATGTGAAAGATGAGCAATTGATGACAAGATCATCCCAAAAGTCAAAGCATGTTGAACACTCTATTTTGTTTGGTCCCCAGTTGGAATTAATGGTGCAAGAAGCATGGACACAGCAACCCCGGAGAACAGAAAAGCCAGCACCATTGCCAGTATATAAGGACATGTAAGTGTAGGTGATAACTGTGCTCACTAGAGTACGGATGCTTTTCTATACTATGGAACATTTGTATAGTAATTTATAGCAGATAAAAGCAAATACAGATACCACAGTCTGCACTAGAATAATTTCAAATCAATTATGGGTTCTTATATTATTTTATTAATTACTACCTGAAAATATAGATGGGATACATCATAAGGAGTGGACGAAAACCAACCTTTTAGCCCTCAGCGTTTGAAAGTAAGACACAAGACAGATTTACTAATATACTGAAAGTTAATTACCAGACTATGAATTGAAATTTTACAAATAATACTGTAGAAAAACATTTATCCTTCTATGATAGAAAAAAATCCTTCCTCTATCATAGGAAGAGGCAGGGTGCTGGGGAGGCTCTGAGGATTCCACAAGGTTGACCCCATCGTGGTCTGCTGGCAGTGGTCCAGAGGGGGCCTGGACCGGTCTACTCTAGTGACCAGCCTAGAAAATAACCTAGCTGTCATCATAGAGCCTTTGTCCAGTGACTGATGGAGGCAGATACAGAGATCCACAGCCAGGCACCAGGCTGAGCTCCAGGAATCCAACTGATGAGAGAGAGGAGAGATTCTACAGGCGAGGGACGTTGAGATCATGATGGGAGGATGTGTAGAGATGACTGGCCACATTAGTGGAAGCCCATGAACTGTGGACTGGTGCCCACATGGGACTGGACTAGGCCCTCTGGATACAGAAGACAGTTGTTTGGCTCAAACTGTTTGGGGGGCACCCAGGCAGGGGGATTGGGATCTGTCCCTGGTCTATGGGCAGGCTTCTGGAACCCGGTGCCTGTGGTGTGACACCTTGCACAGCCTTAGTGCAGTGGAAAGGGGCTTGGACCTGCCTAGGCTCAGTGTGCTGGGCTCTGCCTACTCCCCATGGGAGACCTCGATTTGTGGGATGTGGGGATATGGGGTGGCTTGGGAAAGAGGGCTGGCGGGTGGGAGAAGAGAGCAGGGGGGATCTGTGGATAGTATGTGGAGTGAGTAGAAAATTTCTCAATAAAGAAAAATGAAAGAAAAAAAAGAAAAGGTTCCTAAAAATTAAGAATGTCATGAAAATCCTATCTTCCCCTTCCAAAAGTCTACGTAGTCACTTAGTAAAGGCAACTTAAGCATATGAGAAAAAAAATCAATCTTATTCATCTTAAGAAAAATATAAATTAATATGTACAAATGGGAATTGTCATTCGTTAGCAGAAATATGAAACCTTTACAATGTTCTTTGAATTCAAAACTATGGAGAGACTGACCCTCCCCAACATAGCTGGGATGACTACAAGATAGCATGACTTCTTTGAGGGAGAATATGTCAATATTACAGAATTGCACATGTGGGCGCTCTCATTGTAAAGATATCACCTAATAGAGAAAGAAAAACACCCAAGTATGAAATACCAAGGCCAACGGTTATTAATAACAGAATTATTACTAACAGCAGGAGGACAGAAGCACTGAAACTCTCAGCCTTAGGGCCAGTTTTAACACGCAATTGTATTTCATTTAAGGAAATACCAGACAGCTAACTACAAGAATGAAAGCTAGTTCTAGCCACTGATAGTATGTGTATATATTAAAAGAGGTATTTAAAGAGCCGAGGAAATGAATATACCTAGGCATAAACTTGCTTGAAATATGAAAAATAAACACTGAAAGAGCAGCAAGAATGAATAAAAATATTTACGTATAAATAGCATAGAAAAATAAACTTTCACTGAATATTTAAAACAGGCTGCTCCTGTGAACTATAAAATTGGTTTATTTGTTAAAACACAAGTAAATCAAGAGAAATAACTCCAAAATTAAAAATAAAAGAACCAATGAAAGTATGTTTAATATATTCTTGGATAGAAAGAACTACACAATTATGTTTTATTTTTAGTGGCATTATTGATACAATTACACATAGTGAACCACACATAAAAGGCAATACTTTAGGAAAAAATATTTCAAGGAAAGAGGAAAATAACCAAATGAATTTATTAAATATTAGATTTGCATTAAGACTATCAGGCAATTATGAATAAATATTTATATGTCCCTCTTTGAATATCAAATCACTGAAATGTCTAGAAGTAATAATAACCTAGCAATGATGAGCATGCTTACAGCTGCTTTTTAAAGTGCATTTCCCAAAAGCAAGGCTAGTGTTTATTGAGAAATCACTATTGGGTCTGAAGCAGGTAAATGACAATAAGGAGTCTGGGCATCCATTTGTGAGATACATGAATCTAGACATAAATACATAATGGAGAGTCCTGTGGATAGCAAAGGGACCAGGGGCCTGGGAGAAGATGGCCAACTGAGAGTAATATAGAGGGAACATGAGCAAATACAGATACATATTGAAAATATATTTTGTACAAAAACTAAAAGAAAATTAGAAAATGCATATTAATCAAAATATCTCCTATAGAAGTTGGTGCCATCTGAATGGGTAGTGTAAAAATGTGTCTATTTGCATGGCTAGTGTTCAATGCCACTAGCTATTAGACAGAAGTCAGAAAAGTACAGCTCTGTAGTTTTCATTTTATTTGATTTTTAGGCCCATCTTTCAGTATATTCATCTCTTACAGTGACATGGCAGAAGAAACTCTTTAATATAATTACCAGTGTTGAGCTGCTATGGTCACTCTGGGCAGGCAGTGTCAGAGGACTGATGGGAACAGGTGCTGATCTACTGTCTTTCTGTCTTGCATCAGCACAAACATTGAGGCTTCCATGGTTTCATATAAAGCACAGGGAAAATTATGCCTTGGGAAAAGCTTAAGAATGGAAGAGAGCAAAAATATCCTTCACTTCATCTGGATTGTATTAGCTCTGTCTGCTTTCTCTCTCCAGTTGTGACCAAGGTTTCCACAAATAACAGTCCCACAACAGGGTGTGTGAGATCACCCTCTTCACTCACCCAATCCAGTGGACTCTGGTGATGGGGATGGAGGGAGGGCAAACAGTTCTCCAAAAGGAAAAATCCAAATAACTCTAGGAACAAAAGTCTTTAGAGTAGTAAAATCGGAGGTCATTAATTAGCAGCTTCTAAATGTTTCATTAATAAATTTCACTTTCTGCACAGGTTTAGGATCATAGCAGAGTGAAAGCTGCTCACTGTCTCCAAGCATAACAACTTCCCTGTTCAGTATTGCCCCAGACAACATTGGGCCACTTGTTATCATCAGTGAGCCTATTAATAGGGTTCAGGTCCTGCTGTTCCTAAACACAGCCTGCTATATTCAGGAAGGCAGAAAACAAGATTGAAACTAGGATTTTCCCCCAGTTCTCACAAAGCCACGAATCCCAAGGTCTGCCCTTGACCACTTCCATCTCCTGCAGAACTTCATGGAGTAACTCTTCTGTCCTACAACTGTTTTGTGTGTGTGTGTGTGTGTGTGTGTGTGTGTGTGTGTGTGTGTGTGTGTGTGTGAGAGAGAGAGAGAGAGAGAGAGAGAGAGAGAGAGAGAGAGAGAGAGAGAGAGAGATTGTGTGTACAAATGTGAGGGTGCTGGCATGTGTGGAAGGAAGTAAGAACACAAACCCAGGTGTTGTCTCACAAGGGCCAACCAAATATTGCTTTTGAAGTAGGGATCTCATAAAATAGGTTAGTCTGGATCCCACAGATCTACCTATCTCTGCTTCCCCAGGGCTGTGATTAAAAAAACAAAACAAAAAAATAATATGCCTCCTCAAAGCTTTAAGAAACAAAATAAAAACCTAGGTTGTGAGGATTGAACTCAGGTTTTCTTGCTTGTAAGACAAGCATTTAACCCACTACACCATCTTCTCTGCCTGTGTCAACAACTGAGTAGTATTACTCAAAGCCCACAGATCAGAGTAGGGTACATGCTTTCTGATCCGTATGCTATGGTCTTTGCCAAATTTCCATCATTTTATTATCACACAGAAGAATTTCACTGCTAAAAATTCCTGTTGTGTGCTTACTTTCCTATGGGTCCTTACCAACTCTTGGCAACCACTAATCTCTTCACTGTCTCTCTAGTTTTGCCTTTTCCAGAATCTCATACATGATAAATCATTCAATATGTTACTTTTCAGATGGCTTCCTTTACATAAGAAAATGAAGAAATTCGTTAATGTGAAATTTTAAGTTGACATCTAAATTTTTTCATCATAAACTTAAGTTACTTCAGAGGATATACTTTGAGGTTATTAAAAATACAGACAATAGAATAATTCTATTTATTAAGTGTGATTTTTCAAAAGAAAAAAAAACACAAGACTCTCATAAAGCTGTGAAATACTGCTGTAAAGGTGAGCACATTACCATGATCTGCTGAACTCCCTACAGAGGAAACTCGGGAGACATGGAGTTAAAGCTGGCTTAAAGGAAGATGGAGTGAACATTCATTTGTGTATTAGAAGTGTAGCGATGACTGGGCAGATGGAGTCCAGATTGTGTTTTGTACAGAAGAAGGTGGTCAGTGTCTCCACTGGACAGAATTCACTAGCATGTCTGTAGACAATTCATAGATTTTGTTATCCATCATTCTTCTAAATGCATCCAAAGGCTAAAATTCCTACAGCAATTTGATAAGCATCTTCATATTTACATACATATGTTACATACACATGTACATGCACAAAATGAATATTCAAAATGTTATTTTTGCTTAAAAACTATCTCCTCTTTTTAAATAATCTCTCATTGTGTAATACTTTACAATTTTTCTTTCCTCTTTCTAAAATAAATATATATTTCAATTAAATGCTTTTTTCTAGGGTTGCAAGGCTAATGATTAATTGGAGGTGTATTTAGATAGCATAATGATTATCATTAATATATAATAATAATAATTAAGAGGCAATAAGTAAAAACATTTGATATCTGAAAAATAATGCTGTGACATAGATGTTTTTATTAAAATTCAACCTGTGAAAGAGATTGTATGTCAAGTATTATATTTGTTCCCAATTTCAGTTCTACATATTTGTCATCATAGAGTTAGATGTGAGAGAAAGATAAGATCATCTTAAACTTTATAAATTTAGGGTAAGACATTAGGATACATGAAAATTATAAAAATGGTTGAACTGTATTTATTGATGTATGTGAAGGAAGGATGCACACTTTCTAAGATAAGTTTGTGGAGGGTCAGAGGACAACTTGAAGCAGTTGCTTCTCTTCTTCTACCACACAGGTTCCTGGAACAACTCGGTCACTTGGTCTTACAGCACGCTTGCTTGATGAGCCATCTCAGTGGCCCATGAGAATGATGTTGGGTTAGTCACTTTTGGAGAGATCTATCAGAAAGGGATTTAGAATCAAATCCCTTTGGCCTGTACATGCTTACAGACCTTCTGCAAAATCTTCCTGTAAACTTGGGAATTCATATACCTAGACTGAAGACGGCTACCATAAGTCGCTCAACATTGTGTGACCAGAGACATCCTCCTACTTTTAAATCTATTCTTGTTTTTTAACCTATATCTGTAATTCTTTTTCATAATGTATTTAGAAAAAAATAAAAAAGTAACTTTTATTACCAAGAAAATTTTAGACAATATCCATATGTGGGTACATTAAAGATTTTTCACAGTGGCCAAAATTTCCTAATTTCACTTTGCTCTGAAGCTAGTTGACTTCTTTGTTCTCTGTGGCCATGGAGGCACTGATGTTTAAGTGATAGCACTGTTAACAAGAGGTATATTGATTGCACCCTTTATACCAGGCATTATACTGAGATAGGTAGATCATTTGGTCCTGATATGTGTGAATCTGGATTTTATAGGTAAGGGTGCCAAGCGTGGCTTAGCAAATAGAGTGCCTCCTTCAAGGTCAAGTAACTTATAAAACAGGATTCCCTGTTTCTCCCTTCCAGTTTTGAGCTCCCCATTAGCGAACTGGACTGTGATAGTGGCTTGGAATGAAGGTGAAGCTTTATTCCACCACGTTAGTTGATCTAGTATGGACTCTAGCATTCCCATGTTGTATTTCACATTTCTTCATCTTCAGTTAAAGTCAGTTTCATATTGCTTTTGAAATTCCTCACCTCTACCGTGTCTGATTTGGACAAACGGACTAAAAGCTTCCTTCCGAACACTCAAGTCCTTTGGTTCTACAGCTTCCTTTGAGTCTACAGCTTGTTGGAAATGTTTCACATAAAACAATTATTAGAAGAGCAAATCCCATCTGCCACTCTTTGTCTTTCTGGCTGCGGAGAACAGGTTCTCCAAACTAAATCCAGCTCGGCTTTCACTCTGCCTCCCACTTCTTGTCACGCCTCTCTTCTCCCAACTTTCTCTGTTATAAACTGTGTCTGTATTTTTCTCCTCGAAGATGGCTCCTGCTCCTCTCCTGGTCACTGGTTTGCAAGGCTTCAAGGAGGCCTGCCAACCAATTATTTTTGCAAGTCTGCTTTAATACTTATTAACCTTTTCAGCCAAGGAAGGTTCATACCATCAGGAAAGGCAGTGACTCCTTGTACGATCTATTTCCTTAGGAAATGATTTTTAAAATCAGGAAAAAATTTTCAAAATGTAATCCTCTTGACTCTGCCAGGAGAATTGAAATCTTTGTGGTATGGGTTCTTCATTCATAGGAATGCATGATGTTCTGGTGGGATCCTTCTAAAATGAAGGGTGAGGGAAGAGAGTGGCAAAGGAGAATAAACTATAATCACTTATAAAAATATTAAAATAATTTAATTTAAAATACTACTTCCTACAAACAGAAATCTCGTGGGAGCAGAGAAATAACCAGGTAAGTTTGGAGTGTTGAGATTGGAGCAGGCCTGATGAAGGAAGTAATGGGTAGAGTAACTCTTGGGAGGCATGGGACAGCCTGGGGGCATTTTGGTGAAATGACAAATGGAACTGGGAACTGTCTACTTAACAATTTTGCCCAAGGCCAGTCTATCTATGGAGGTCATCTGCTTCAACCCCAGACCTACAGACGTGATTGCATCCAAACCGCAAAGGCTTTACAGTTGGGTTCCTAGCCAAACTGAAATAACTCTTGTGAAAGAGATCCAATAACCTTGGGCCAGAGAAAAGTGATTACAAATTGTGTACTCTATATTTTTGAAAGCATAAATATCCAAAGCTAGCCAATAATGATAACTATTTATGAACTTTGCCACTGCCATTCTGAGATGACCCAAACCCTGTACGGGCTAAATAACAACAATACAATTGTTTCCTTCAGCTCCTTCAGATATTCCACAGAGAGTTTTCAATAAAAGAGGAAGTACTAGCCATATTCAATCCAGTAGTGTACTAATGGCAACAAGACTTCTAATTGCAACACCCAGACTGATTTTTATGAAAATAACCTTCAGGCTCACACATCTGCTCAGTAAATTCCCAATAATGGCTGTATTTAAGCTCTTTTAGGAAAGGCAAAATCTTAAGAGAGGTATTGAGTGAATGATAAGCATTTGGGGAAACACTATTCACGCATGGGTGTCTAAGAATTTACATTCCCGAATGTACTGGTAGAGGCTGTGTCAGAATGCCTAAGAGCTCAGCCTCAATGCTACAGAAACCAAGGAGAGAAGAATTACAATCTAGTCTGCTTTCTTCCATCTCAGCTAACCATGGTGTAAAAACTATCCTCAAAAGGCTGAAAACAGTGCAAAACCAGCTAACCAAGAAGTGTATTCTTGAGCTGAGGAGGTGGTTTAGTTGTAGAGAGGTTCCCCAGAATGCTAGAGTCGATGATCCTTAGCCCCACAGAAAAGAGAAACAGAGAAATCTATACTCAATCTCACTTTTCAAAATGTTTGCTAGCTGGGTTTCACCTACCAATAGCCCTGTTATTAGTGTTGGTCCTCTATGAGGAACAATGACATGCACATAGGTGGCAAGTCACTGAGCTTAAAATATGCAGCAGCATGCAGAATGAGAGCACAGATGCAAGTTCTCATTGCTCTATTCACCTATGGAGGAAAATATTAGCACACTGCTTTAATTGCCTTTTTGTATGATCAATTTTAGAAAGTTAGCCATATCTCAAATATCACCACCACAAGCCAACATCTATGCACATAGCATCAGAAATCTTTTTCTCAGTCTCCATGTTTAAAGAGAAGTAGACAGATCATTTTATTTTTCTTTGTTGGATTCTTTTTTTTCTTTTCAGACATGTGAGTCAATCATTCTGAGGTGATTCCTTTCTGAACCTAATCCCACATTCATAGAGCAAGCCTTAATGAGTCCACTAGGAATAAACAAATTAGTCTCCAGGATGTATTATGCATTAATTAATCAAACTAATAGTATTGTATAATGTGTAATAGATGACAATTAGTTCTAAGTACAATACTCACAGACAAGAGAGAACCTGAGAGAAAATATGGAGTAATAAAGAAAAAAAAAGACTTATAAAATATAAGTTAAACAGCTCTGCTTTCCCTCCTCTTATATCAGGCCATTCAGGGGCAATGATAATAGGGGAAGAAAATCTTCCCAGCAGAGATAGCTACAGGATGCAGATACTGCTAGTGAAAAGCAGAAACATGGAGCAGCAGCATCTCTATGTCCACCGCAAGAGTGAGTGAACAGAGCAGTGGTTCTCAACTTGTATGTCATAACCCCGAGGAGGTCAAATAATCCTTTCTCAGGGGTCACATATCAAATATCCTGCATATCAGATATTTACATTATGACTCATCACTGTAGCAAAATTACAGTTATGAAGTAGCAATGAGATAATTTTATGGTTGGGGGTTTCCCACAGCATGGAGAACTGTATTCAAGTATCAAGAGCATTAGGAAGGTAAGAATAGAGCCTGGTACCTGCTGTGGCACAACTCAGGAGCAAACTGTAGCCAGAGGATTTCTCAGGTCCCTCCTGGCCCCCTGTGGACCCACAGCCGCTTATAAAATAATCATTCAAAGGCTTAATATTATTTATAACTGCTAGGACATTAGCTCAGGCTTATTACTGACTAGCTCTTACACTTAAATTAACCCATAATTCTTATCTATGTTTAGCCACGTGGCTTGTTACCTTTTCTCAGTTCTGCCTTGTCATCTTGTTTCCTCTGTGTCTGACTGGTGACTCCTGACTTTGTCCTTCCTCTTCCCAGAATTCTCCTCATCTGCTCACCTTCTCTATACTTCCTGCCTGGCTACAGGACAATCAGTGTTTTATTAAACCAGTGTACAAAAGCATTATTCCACAACATTTCCACTTTTCTGTCTAATCAAAAAGGAAGGTTTTAACTTAACATAGTAAAATTATATATAATAGAATAATTTTCAAGCAAGAATCACAGTTACAATATCCAGTCCATTTATATTTGTCAAATTCAAAGAAAATATCCTATTTATCCTATACTTGTGAGCCCAAGTTTTCATATCTAATTTATCTTTTATCATGAATAAGGAAAATTGTAATTATAACTATGTAGTCTTCAACTACATCAAAGACCTCAAAAGGATATAATGTTACCTAAGTAAACAGGAAGAGCATTGTTAGCAACTTCCAAAAATCTAGAATGACAGAGACAGCTGGCTACCTGGACAATCACCCAAAGTTCCTGTGCAACATTGGGGCACCCTTCTTCATTCTATAGGCCTAGCGTCTCTCAGTCACTTCTCTCTGTGTCCTGTAGAATGTCTGGCAATCTCCTCTATGAAGCAGAAACCTGAAGGATCATTTTGCCTTGTTTTGACAAATTAGGTGGTCATTTTCCAATGGATCCTGCACGTCCAGTTTATACAACATACTGTCAATCAGTCGCTGTAAGGGCTCTTTTTTGCCCAGTGGCTAACTTTTGCCACAAAGAAAGCAAACTCCATAATGAGTTTATTCAATGCCCATTATTTTCTCTAAAGTAGATTGGTGCTGTCAGGAGCAGACATGTCTTAATGTCAAGAAAGTCAAACATTTTAAAACATTTTAAATGTCATATTCTGTAGGTCTTTGAAGTGTATGAAGATTATCTACCTAATTGAAATATATCTATGTATATCTAAAAAAACTTAACTAACATGACTATAAGTTTGATAATTGTAAATGACTAATTATTAATCTGTGTTTCTCAACTATACATTGTAATTTCAAATGAGTTACATAAACAAGGTACCTTAAATGAGAATAGAAATATATATAGTATAACAAAGTTAACTTTAAATTTGTGATAAACTAAAATCTATAGCAACGTCAAACATTTTACACAAATTGTTGCTCTTTAAAAGTAAATTCAATAATGTACCCTTTCACCCTATCATATCTATATCATATCTCCCTTTTTTTAGAAATAGACTACATTTATAATCAACCCTCTTTAAATAAAAATAAACATTTATAAACACTATTTTGGGAATTTGGGCGTAGATTCTCATACTACTTCCTGCTGGTTGTGGGCAGTGGTAATCTTATGGGGATCCTGAGAAAATTAAGAATTATGGTCGCCGGGCGGTGGTGGCACACGCCTTTAATCCCAGCACTCGGGAGGCAGAGCCAGGCGGATCTCTGTGAGTTCGAGGCCAGCGTGGGCTACCAAGTGAGTTCCAGGAAAGGCGCAAAGCTACACAGAGAAACCCTGTCTCGAAACCCCCCCCCCCCCCCCAAAAAAAAAGAATTATGGTCAAGTCCTGAATGGAATAGTCTGTAATGTTATATTCTGAGTCAGTTGCCCTGAAGCTGTTCTGGATGTTGGATCATCTAGAGACCTCTAAGGGGGTCTTCCTTGATTAAACCATATTAGCTTGGAAGCAATCCACAGGCTCTCATCTTCTGTGGAAACAAAAGCAGAACCTCTTTTCCAAAGCAACATACCCTTAAACACAAATTTTGAAGTCAAGGTACCTTTAAAACATACATACTGGTTTAACTGAGCAGCCTTTACAATCAAATGTCTTTCTGCAGTTAAAAATCCCAAAGACAACATAATATAGACTCTCAGTGTGATTTCTATCTTTACATGGCTCATTTTTTATATTACTTTTACTTTCTCTTTAAAGACCTTGTTTTTAAAAAAGAAAAAAATATTTCATTATATAACTGTCTACCCTCCTTTACGTCTCTCTTCCAAGCCTACATTCATTTTTACACACATTGTAAACTGTTTAGGGTTTATGCCATCTGCATCTGTCTTATTGTGAATCTTTTGCTTTAAACTGCAGCATGGTTAGGACACAAGCAGCAGCCTTGGCTGCTGACTCCACCCACCTCAGCTTCCCAACATGGCAGGGGTAATTCACTGCCAACTCTGGGAGCCATACTTTCTGCTCACTCTGGGAGGCAGTGGGTCCATGCCTCCATCCAGCAGCATGTAGCCCAGAAAGCTCTTCTTTTTTTCTATTCTTCTGTACTAGCAAAAGCTAAATCCACCATGCAGTGTGCTTTGCAGTTTGGAGACACCACTGTGTACTGCTGCGGGAATCCGCCATGCTGCACTCAAGCCCACATGCCTTGAACCTGCCATACTGTAGCTCACGTCTGCACACCACTGTGTCTCCGTACCTTGGTGTCTCTGAATCTTGGCCCACATGAGATGTGCAGTAGAAAGCTGTTTTTAGCTCAATTTTAGAATTCCTTTTTAGGTTCTCTCAAGTTTTAGATGGAAAGTCTTGCCACCATGTCTGGGCACCATTGGTAGCCAGAAGATTCGCCAGGTCCCACCTGGCCCCCTGTGGACCTGCAGTCACTTATAAAATAATCATTCAGAGGCTTAATATTATTTATAACTGCTAGGCCATTAGCTCAGACTTATTACTGACTAGCTCTTGCACTTAACCCATAATTCTTATCTATGTTTAACCATGTGGCTTGGTACCTTTTCTCAGTTCTGCCTTGTCATCTTGCCTCCTCTATGTATGGTCGGCAACACCTGACTCTGTCCTTCCTCTTCCTAGAATTCTCCTCGTCTGCTTGCCTTGCCTATACTTCCTGCCTGGCTACTGACCAATCAGTGTTTTATCAAACCAGTGTACAAAAGCATTATCCCACAGCAGCAAATCATTGCTTTTTCATTTTTAAATAGTTAGAAAGATCAAAAAGATGGGATATGGATACATCCCAGTGTGTTGAGTGCTTGCTTAGCACACAGGAAGTCCAGGCTTGGCTCCTCAGCACTATACACAGTCAGATGTCAGCCCCTCATTCTATCACATGGGAAGGAGAGGAAAGAAGACCAAATCAGAAGGTCAGGTCATCCTCAGTATGAAGTTAGCCTGGCTACATGTGACATTTCATGACACATGAATATTTCAGAACATTTCAATTTCAATGTCTAGAGTATTTTTTGAAACATTGCCATACACATTTGTCATGTCTTGTCTGCAAGTGCTTTATGCTACAGTGCACTGAGTAATTGCGACAGAGACTTTTGGCTCAGCAAAACCAAAACTATTCATTTTCCAGATTTTTACACAAGTTTTCCAGCTCTAAGAGATGAGAAGAATTATTGTCAATCATAGAACACATATGTCCATAACATAGAGGCCCATAGGTGGTATAGGCATATAAACCGAACTCTGGAAAGTACCTGCCATTTCCTAAGGCATGAGCGAGAAACATTATTTCCTTTTTTTGGCTCAATTTGTCAGTCTGATTTTGAAAAAAAATGAAATGAAATGAATGGACATGAAATGAAGGGATAATAAACAAACGTGTCTATTGGTGCTTTTCCAAAGGGACATGCTAAGAAAGGGGAAAGCTACTTTGGAGACTGTCAAAACTGAACATGGAGGAAAGAGCCAGGGTAAAGACATTCAGTAGATTGGCTTAGATTCCAATATAGACTTGGCATTCTTATCCAAGACCATAAATTTGAAGATTAAAAAATCATATAGTTTGAAAGCCAGTTTTCTGGTTTTGAACAGTAAGAGTTTTTCAAGAGGAAGCTATTCTTAGTGTAGAAGACAGAGGTATTTTTGAAATAAAGGCACTGTACATGTACCATTTAGTCTCAAACATTTCAGGAAAAAATATGTGTATTCATGAATATATGCATGTATTTATATATGTATGTAATGTATATCTATATATTGGGAAATATGCACATTTGTTGAATTAGTAACAAAGGAGTAATTTGAGTGAAAGAAAGAATGGATCCATTTGTATACTCATATCTTTTTTATTTGTTATGTTTGTGTATGCAAGTGTGTTCGTGTTAGTATAAGCTACATGTGTTTGAGTGCCTTAGGAGACCAGGAGAGGGCACTGGGTCTCCTGTAACCAGAGTTAGAGGTGCTTGTCTGCCATAGAACATGGTGCACCACTTCTAACTGTTGCTCTATCTTCTTGAACATGAGTTACAAATGGCCTTATGGGAAGATCTTCCTTACTAGGTACTTGAGTTTGGAATGCTCCTTTAGAGTGATGAATCTTAGACACACCACATCAACCATCCCTTAATGATCTTTCAGGGATCTCATTTTCCAGGTGGTACATAGTCAGACATACAATCTGCCAGGTATGTCTACGCGATGAATAGAGCACGTCCTGCAGGTGCACAGAGCTGAGGACTTCCATGAAAGTGGTCTAATATTAAATCACAAATTTACTTTAAAAACCTGAAATTTATTGTTGTAGCTTGAGTGCAACATCAAGCATCAACTTTATAGATGATAATGTTGTCTCTCTACATATTTCAAAAGATTGAGCACATATATTCTGTATTTTGAAAATTTCCCTTAGTCTGTACTATTTAATGCGGTTCTGCCTCTCTGATCAAACTGATTCATACCATTGATTTTTGATGATAAAAAAGGTCATTTATCAAGTGACCTCCTCCCCATAACTCAAGTTTTGCATTATCTCTGTGTCCTGAGGAAGCTCCTCATTATCCAGAACTCCTCAGACAATGATCCAAAAAATTGATAATCAAAATTAAGATCTGTGTTTATTGAGTACATACTATGTGGAAAGTTCTGTACCATATTTTATCTTCCAAACTAATGTCTCACCAACTGGGTAACACCCCTATATCACAGACAAGAATAAAGAATAAAAAATAAAGGCCACAGCAGTTGTCACTTGTCCAATTGCTGAGAGCTGAATAATGATAAATTGCAAAATAGAAACTTGAAGGTAGTTCTATTCAAGTCTCAAACCAATACATGTTTTCATTGTACTAAGCAGCCATTCAAGGACAAAAGGTGCCCTTCATACTCTGTGGGGGACATTTGCTTTTTGCTGACAAGGAATTCATTGGATTACAATAATTCATTCTTGTTTATTCATATTCCAGAGTTAATATAAATAAGACAAAAATCCAGCCACTTGGTATATTCTGCCCTCTTACATAATCTGTATATCTCAGAGACCAGGAAACTAATAATTACTGGTATATATATATATATATATAGAGAGAGAGAGAGAGAGAGAGAGAGAAATCACAAAATTCCCCAGAGAGGAAATAGTACATTTCAACCTATAGATGGTATTTTAATTTTTTAAATCCTAATGATATATCCTTATACTTGAAAAAATAGTAATTCAACATTTCTTTTGATTTACTTGCACATCTGTGATATATCTCATTTAAATTTCAGAGTGATGAGCTTAGGGAGGATGGTGAGCTCAGGGTATTAGTGCTTGATTTACAGACTCAGAGATTACACTCTGAAAAATTACATAACTCATCCAAGTGGAATCTGTCCTTTTTATCTACCTAGCTTTGTTTTTCATTTTCTCTTAGACGGAGTGCCAGCTGGCGTTTGCTGGCTATTTCTTACACAATTTCTACTCCTGTCAGTTGGTTGGAGACCGGTTCTCCCCATCGCCACTACCAGCAGATGTATTCGTCACCAGATAGCATCCTCTTGGTCACAATGATGTGTTCAAAATGAAGAAATAACCCACAGCAATTTTATTCTGTGCTAATCCTATAAGGATGGCAGTGAAGGAAGCGCCCTCATCTTGCCCGAACTTGTAGCTGGAGGAATATAAAGCTTTAGTTGCATAGATCAACACAGAATAAAGATAAGGTGAGGACAACACAGAAGAAACAAAGTATAAAGGGACAATTTCATGTTGTGTTCAGTGCCGGGATGGAGCTATAATGGAGCAACTACTTAAGAATGTCTCAGATGCATTTGAAATAAAAATCTGAGCATATGCCTAAAATTTGGAAATACAAAATGCTTCAAAAATCAAAAATATTTCTGTGCCAACATGCTGCCATGAGCAAACAACTCCACACCTGATCTTTGTGAGACGTCACAGTCAGAACTCAAGACACACTGAAAACCCTATGGAGCATCACCCCCAGGAACGGTGTAGGTGGTGCAGATGAAACGTACGTGTATTTTATGCTGATGCTTGGTTCCCAACTTTAAAGTTTCTCATTATGCATATGAAAAGATTCCAAAATCAGAAACACTTGTGATCTCAGCATTTTGAAGAAAGGATACTCAGATTGTGTATTGTATGCCACGAGTTTCAACATTTTTCTTCATTTTATTCTCACTTTCTTGTTCATTTTCCCAATTCTTTAACTTTTCGTCCTGCTTCTTCTCACACTTTCTGTCTCCCCCCACCCATCTTGCCCTTCCTTGTCCTATTTACTCCTCCCTCCTTTCTTCCTTACTCTTCTCCCTTAATTTCCTAAGCCTAAAGAGGTTTAAATTATTCACACCCAAGTTCAGAGTCTTAACTGCATCTGGAACTCTTGTTTACTAATTCTTTATAAAATCTTTACAAGGCAAATGACCTCCTTAGAGTATATTTCAGTACCATTTTCACACTGACTGAGATGTACCTCCAACCAAGTATTCATTTCTATTTTCCTTCTCTAGAGAATTTTCCCACTTGATTATCCATTGGAGAAATCAGTATGTTTAGAACCTGACATTTATTTAAGCTGCATAATTGCATATGTGGTATAAAGGATACCAATAAGGCAAGATTGACTTGAGTGATATATTTATGCTGAGAAAATCCAGTTGGTTTATACTATAATCAAAGCTGAGAGATTGAATTATAGCTCCAGTCGTCAATGTCTCCCTTAATCAATTATTTTTACTATGTTAGGCAGGATTTATAACTGAAAACAAGCATTTCTGAATTGCTTCTCTGTGTGATTTCCCTTTTTCTCAATGGTTCTTTTGAACTACAAACTGATAAATCCTGTACGGCATCTCAACATCATTCATGCCAGGATGATGAAAGAGAACAGAAGAGCATCCTTGTCTGAGTGATGAAGAAGCACATAGTAAGTAACATATAGTCAAATGAAAGGGATACGGCATTATAGTATAAAACTGTCAATTGGATTATCACTGTATTGGTGTTTACTTGCATGGCACTGAGAGGTGGAAGCATCAGGACTTCTATAGACAGCAATCAGAGAACATTATCAGTTGTCATGTAGAGTTTGAGCATGAAACAATGACTTCTGAAGGCTGGGAAGGGAAAGGGGTAGGGATGTGTGAGAAAAAGTTGATTAGAATTCTCTCTTTTTGATTTGGACCACTGTTGTTTCTTTGCTCTCTGCTGACACCTGACATTTTCAGCATCCTCTGCCCATAGCCTTCTCTGCTGGCCTTATTCAGACAGGATTTTACCACACCCAGAAGACCATAGTCTAATCTCTAGGATTGCCATGGGGGGTCTTCTCTTAGCTTCTCTAATTATGTATGGGGAAGACATAACACCCTTAATCCATTTCCATCATTATTAAGCCTGTCAAGACATACTTTGGTGTCAATCTTTGGTTCATCCAAATTCAAACTTCTGATATGATTCTCAAAACTGGTTTTGAGACACTTCTTCACAAACCCTGCTTCCATGGTCTAATTTCTCCTTCAGGTAGACTATATCTAACTTTCTTATAGTTTGGTAAACTGAGTTATAGTAAGCAGTCTATTGATGTGAATCTCTTCTACTCAAAGCAATTTGTCCAACTCCCAGCAAAAAAAAAAATTGTCATTTACAAAACCAATATTCTATAGTTAAATCAATCTATAGTCGTCTATATGTGTGGCAGTTTGGAATAACTAAGTCATTATTTTTTTTTACCCTGCTTGTATACACTTAATGTTTAGATTTAAATTCCAATCAACTAATCTGTTTGCCAGCTGCATGCTGAGTAAAATTAAGCAGCTTGAAAAGAATAAATGAACTAACTGGTTGGAGAATGCTGGGGAATTTCCCAGAGGACCAGTTCCCAGGAAATAGTTATCTCACAGCATGGTGGTGCTCTGCCTACAACCCCAGGAGAATAGAGCTTGAGAGGAATGCTTTTTTTTTCCCCCTTGACTGCATGTAAACTGAGGAGGAGTTTGGTGAGATTTGAGTTTGGGGCATAAGGGAAGGGATTCCTGACTTCTATATCAGGAAGAAAGCTAACAGACTCAGTTATAATACCACAGTTACTTGCAAACAGAGATGACTTTGCCCCTTATGGGACATTTGGAACTCTCTCGAGCCACTTTTAATTGACTGCTACTTGTGTTAAGTAAACAGAATTGAGAAATGTTACTAAACATATAGCAATGAACAAGACAGCCCACCACAGAAGAGTCATGTGGTCTAAAATGGCAGTAGCATGGCTAGTGAGAACCCCTGCTTACCCTGAGGCAGAGCATTCTAAACCATGAAGCAGGGTAACAGAGAGGGATACTTGGAAATCTTGAAACAAAAAGCTCTTCACTATCTTCCCTTTCCATATTAATTTAGAAACTAGCATTAGGGGGTTTGCGCACTGATCATATGGTAGGTAGAAAATAAATGCCAGGGCGTCTTGAGCTCCCCCCAAAACTGATCAGTTTGAAGCTGAAAGAATAGTAGCACAGAAATCTTCAGAACGCTCAGTTACACATTCTCTGAAAGAATTTTTCAAAAGCATATGTCTTTTCACATTTTAAAATTGATATCTACATTTTAAATCATTATTGTGTGAAGATATGCAAGTTATGTAATCTCCAGCAGTGAGACCTATTACATATGTACTTGAAATATATATTTTTTAAAAAACATAAAATAAACCTCATAGGCTTCAGATTTAGTTCATTCAACTTCAGAAACATATATCTTCTGAATATGATCATGGGCTGACCTTCTGCTCATTGTAAAACTTCCTGCCCACATCACGTCAAATGCTGCTTCAAGTAGAGACTTATTAGGCTTTAGCATTTAATCTAATAAATATGTAACATGTATCACTGGGGCAACTATTTTAATTTTTGTGTTCTCATTTAAACTCATTTGAAAAAGGAAAGTAAGGAAACCATTCACGATCAGAATGTAATCTTGGAATGATTAACAAGAAACTCAGAGTATAAAGTGTTCGTGCAAGGGTGAAGAGTTGAGCTGGAGTCACCAGAAGCCATAACAAGGCAGGCATGGTAGCCGGTAGCAGAAAGGCAGTGCTCTTTTTGCAAGACGTAAGGTAGTTTCAGGGTACCCTTCAGAAGCGTGTGGGACAACTTGCCTAGCTTATGCAGTCACAAACAACAAAGATATGTGTAGCTGGAGTTTTTTCCAGTCCCACCTGGGACTGTAGCCACTCAGACCCAAATAAACACACAGAGGCTTATATTAATGTATGGCCTAATGACTCGGGCTTCTTGCTAGCTAGATCTTACATCTTAAATTAACCCATTTCTATAAATCTATACCTTGCCTCCTGGCTCATGGCTTATTGGTATCTTTACATCATGCTTCCTCTGTGTCTGGCTTGTGACTCCTGACTCAGCCTTCCTGTTCCCCCGAATTCTCCTCTCTCTTTGTCCCACCTATACTTCCTGCCTGGCTATTGGCCAATCAGCACTTTATTTCTTAACCAATCAGAGCAACACATTCACAACATACAGAGTGATATTCACAATAGATATGGTGTACAAAAGAGTGTGGAAGCCAAAAAGTGACACTGGCTTTATCTGTCTTTTTGGAGGACGGTCAAGTATTGTTTCTGCAGCATGAAACAGCTCTCCTTACTCAGTTGCATCAGCTGTGGGGAGGACTATTCAAACCAAGAGAAACAGATGCCAACAGAGGAAACGAATCTAGCTCTGTCCCTTTTCTAAGTGACAGTCTTGTTCTTTGCAGATCTTGACTGAATTGTTTCCACTGGTGACCATGACAGCGAGATTCACTGGGAAAAAATGCTTACAGTTTTCCTGGTTGTGGGAAACAAGAGGCCACGTGCTCATCAATATAAAAATGACCTCCCACATCAAATGATATATTTTTCCCTACACAGAGGTTGTCTTTCCTTGACATTCAATTAAATATTTACTTGCTTATCTGTTCTCCAATACTGTGCAGTATGAAGACAGGCATTTCATCAGCCCTTCACAACTATATCACCTGTGCCTGGGAGAAGGCCAGGAAGCCAGCAGGTGCACAATCAATATTTATAACATAAATATTCAACAGACCTACCTTGGGAATACTTATAGACAAGTTTCAGGTAGTAGAGTGAACCTCAGCCTGATTGACCCCTGAGGCTTGACCAACCATGCTGGAGTTTTTATTTCATGATCTCCATACATAGGTGGGAACTGACTCACACTGACCAATGGTGGTTATATGAAGGCATTCATTTCTGCACATGCTTTGCAAGAATGAAATTCAAAACAGTAGTGAGTGTATTTGTTCTTTTTTTTTTTCAATTGACTTTTGAAACCAAGTCTCACATGAAGCCCAGCCCAGCCTAGCCTTGAACTTACTTTAGAGCTTAGGCTGGCCTTTAACTCCTGATTTCCATGCTTCTGCCTTCAAAGTTTGGGATTAAATATGTACATCAGAATGCCAAAATGAGTGTGCATTTTTAAAAATACATTTTTATTGATGTTTTGCCTAAATGTATATATGTCTGTATATATATATATATGCATCATGTGTATCACTGGTGAACATGGAGGTCAGTAGAGGGCATGGGATCCCCTGGAACTAGAGTAACAGTTGTGAGCTGCCATGTGGGTGCTGGGTTTTGAACCCTGTTCCTCTGAAAGAGCAGCCAGTGCTCTTAACAGCTAAGCCTTCTCTCAAGCCCCATGAATACGCACTTTAAAAATGATAACAAACAAGAGGTAGATAGTAAAAGGAGTTTGTGTAGGTAAGATATTTGAATTGGCTACAAAGGCTTTCCATAAAGGGAGATGAAGTAAGAAAAAAAGCTAATAGATTTTGTAAAAGTGGTGACCTCCCTGGAATACTTTCACATTCTAAAGTTTTAAAATGACTTCTATTGATGTTATTTTTGACATACGATTATATTAGAATATTAACACTGTAGAGACTCACAGAGATTTTCTAGTGAGAACTTACTCAGGGCCCAAGAATCTGAGCTTGCTTTACCCAGCAGGGCTGCATAACGGGATGAACTGAACACGGGCATGGTTACCAGGTGTTTGGAAGGGTCTACACTTGGTTGTGCGGTGTGCTTTGATCTAGCAAGGGGGAGGTCTGTTGCCCTGTGCCTTGGCATTGTTATAAAAAGCACTTTTGAAGAGACAGAAGGGGCCATTGGGTTTTGATATGGGTTCTTCCGTAGCTATCTCGTGTTTCTGTCTTTCTCCTCTTCACTATCTTTCTATCTAATATATTCTTATCCCACTCTCCTCCTCATAGGAACACTGGAAAAGGTGGGAGCCGGCCTCCCACATAACACTAATAATATTTAGGCCAAGAGGTCTTCATTTGGGCATGTATATGCAACTTGACACTTTATTTTTCTCAGGGACAGACATATATATATATATATATATATATATATATATATATATATATATATATATATATGTGTGTGTGTGTGTGTGTGTGTGTGTGTGTGTGTGTGTGTGTGTGTGTGTATAATTAATATTGCATAAAAATATGTTTGTTCCAACTTATTTTAATATTATTAAGTTAAAAAATACACAAATTGATCTTAGATGGGAAACACAATTCTTGCATATATATTTAAAATTTCTATTTTTGTATGTATGTTTGTATATATTTCTGTCGAATGTATAAAGTGGGGTGTGTGTGTGGGTGTGTTTTGTGTGTGTGTGTGTGTGTGTGTGTGTGTGTGTGTGTGTGTGTATGTATGTATGTATGTACCTGAGTGCATATGGAAGCCAGAAGAGGCCATCAGGTTCCTTGGAGCTAGAGTAATAAACGTTTGCAGAATGCGTGACTTCTTACGTGAGTGTTGGGTCTTCATGATTGCACAATAAGAGTGCCTACCTCCTGAGTCAGCTTTATACCCTCAAACAATTCTTTTTATTTGAGACAGGGTTTCTCTGTGTAGTTTTGGTGGCTGACCTGGATCTTGCGCTGTAGACTAGGCTGGCCTCGAACTCACAGAGATCTGCCTGGCTCTGCCTCCCAAGTGCTGGGATTAAAGGCATGCACCACCACCACCTGGCCCAAACTATTCTTGATAACAGAAATGATATTGGACAAAATAACCCCAAAGCTTTACAAACCCCAGGAATCATCTTTTTACCATAGCTAAGAATAAAACTACTAAGTTACGATCATTATGCTTTGGTGAGAAATAAAACTTTTTTCACTTAATTTTCTTAGGAAATCCATGTCAGAAGCAATATTAGTTTTCCTCATTAGCAGGTGAAGAAGCTGCTGCTTAGGAAAGGTCAATAACTCTCTAAGGTCATGTCTGCTAAGGTTCACTTAAACCATGGGAGTGATGCCTTTTATACAATGCTATATCCAAACATTTAACCAAATTTACTGCAGTTTGTCATAGGCTTTGCTGTCTAGACATGGCAAGCTTCCTCAGAGAGATCTTATTTGAGGTGGCAAGAATCCTAGAAGGTTTTAAGCCAGGCAAACGCTTTGATTGAAAGTAAATTACAACTATTGTTTGCCTGCTCAGTTTTACTTTTAATGTACATTTGTGCTAGGGTACAGAGATGAAAGCCTTGTCAGTCACAGGTATACTTTAAAAATCAATCCAAAGGCAAAACGGAGTTTGAAAAAGATTCTACTGTGGCAGCAAGAGCTGGCTTCAAATGTCTTTATATTTCAGTTGCTTTTCCAAAGTTTGAAAGCTGCTTGTTAACCATGTGGTATTTTTTTTTCCAGAATATAAGATTTTAAGGAGTTTGTTATTTCTAAGTAACAGCATAGAGTCGAGTGTTTTCCTTCCCTGAGATGCCAGTGGGAGAAAAATGTATTTTTGAGACATCAGTAGGAGATAATCAACATAATTAATCATTATGACATCTACTCACATTTAGTCATTATCATTTATTTGTTATAATTGCTAACATGTTCTTAAATGAAGGACACATACAGACACACCTGTCAGAGAATTTCAGCAAAGTTTTACTTTTCATTATCGACTACCATTTTCTTTGATCCATGACTACCTTCTTTCTCATATCATGAAAGAGGGTTCTCCTTTAGATAGATTTCTGCTGGTATTTAACACCATTGTGAAACATCATGAAGGTACGATGCAGGAAGAATATGCACAGGCATCTTCTACAGAATCCTAACAATGTACGCGACTTCTATGGTGTGCCAACCTAGTAATCCCTGAGACCCAAGCGACTCAGTTCCTGCAGAGTGGAGCAGACAGTATGCACTGTGTAATGGAATAACAAGAGGTTCTCCTATCTGCATCCCTCATCTCACACTGGTCCTTTCAGAGGCCTCACCCCACCCTTCTAATTTGTTTTGACTCAGTGACTTCTTAAAATGTCTTAGCTATTGGTTTATAGTTCATGTGTTTCCACTAGTTTGGCTATTTGTCCCCATGCTTTTTCCAATCATGGTCTCAACAATGGTTCTCGCTCATACAATCCCTCCTCTTTCTCGCCGATTGGACTCCTGGAGCTCCACCTGGGGCATGGCCGTGGATCTCTGCATCTGCTTCCATCAGTCATTGGATGAGAGTTCTACCACGACAGTTAGGGAGTTTGACCATCCGATCACCAGAGTAGATCAGTTCAGGCTTTCTCTCGACCATTGCCAGTGGTCTATTGTGGAGGTATCTTTGTGGATTTCTTGGGACCTCTCTAGCACTTTGCTTCTTCCTAATCCCATGGGGTCTTCATTTATCTCAATTGAATCTACCAGGCTGAGCTAAATCCCCAGGAGAGTCCTTGCCCTGGAGGAGATGGGAATGGGGGGTGGGCTGGGAGGAGGGTGGGGAGGGCTGGAGGAAGGAGGCTGGAGGAGGGAAGCTGGAGGAGGGAGGACAGGAGAATCCGTGGCTGATATGTAAAATTAAAATAAATTATAAAATAAATTTAAAAAAAATGTCTTCAAACCCTGAAACCTCAACCCCTCTTCACTCATTCCATTCTTCTGATGTTTTCTAAAAATCTTTTTTTATCCTTGTAGACATAATTAATCTTTCCAAATAAATGTTTTTCTTTTCTCTGAACACTTCTAAAATCTTGCCTATAACCCTTACTTGTTCTCCAAATTTAACACCAGAAAAGATTCTGGATCCATTCTGGGGGACACTTTGCTTCAGTTGAGGAATTGAAGGTTTGGTGGTAGTGTAGAATGTAAAAAAACAGCTACTAGTTAAACAAAACACCCTATTGCATAACAATAGTAAGGAGAAGGATGTGTCACACACTGCTATGACAATCTGGCTCTTGAGTAGCAATTAGTTTCCAACCTCCAGTTGCTCCCAATCCTTGCCAAGCTAGCCTTATTGTGCCCAATCATGAACACCAGGACTGTCTAAGACAGTGGTTCTCAACCTTCCTAACACTGTGACCCTTTAATACAGTTCCTCATGTTGTGGTGACCCCCTACCATAAAATTATTTCATTGCTACTTCATAATTATAATTTTGCTACTGCTGTGAATCACAATGCAAATATCTGACACACCACCCTTAAAGGGATCTTGAACCACAGGTCAAGAACAACTAGTTTAAGATGATGACTCCTTAAAAACATTACTCTCCGGGAGATGTAATGATGGGTCAGCAGGGAAGAGCTCCTGCTACTCTTCCAGAGGACCCAAGTTCTTAGCCTCACATTGGGTGATTCACAACTAAGTGCCTGGAACTCAAGTAAAGGATCTGGCATCCTTTACTTACCTCCAAGAGTACTGCCAATGCATGACTTAATACAGACACTCACATGCACATGTAAAATTTAAAAAAGTATAAGATCTATAATAGCATGACATTACTTATTACCTAAACTTATATTCTTGAAATATATGATATTTCATGAAAAAACAATGTAGTCTATAAATACCTATGGTTGAGTTCCAGAAGCTCCCATGATTGGAGTTCTGGCTAGTGTATTTCTTTATGTTTCAGTATCTCAGTAGAAGCAAGAAAATTAGAGATCCACTAGAAATAACTATAATGTCCTCACAACTAAAGCTATTGTTTTCTACTTTGTATCTGGACAAACAAGTATCACATGGTAAATGCTTTCACAGGTGTTCTGCTAATATGATACAAGTTGCACTATGTTCGAATGAAATTGTTACATGAATCCTCTCTTTGTGTCTATTACCATCCATGATTTACATCCAATCTGTGCTGAAAACCTGGTGGGTGAGTAAATATACAGGAAGAGAGACCCTTTCACCTCTCTCTCTGGCGAGGCTTGCAAAATCAGTGTGTTTAATACAAATAAAGGAACCTGGAGCTTAAAGCTGACTCTGGAAGAAAAGATACAAAGACTTACACTCTGCAACGATCAAAAGAATGAAGCCCAACTCCACTAGGAAGGACCAGATGGATGGGAATCTGACATCCAGGAAAGGTGGATTCTTTTCTCTTTCACATTTTAGAGAACAGGTTAAACTCTCTTCAACCTCATCCCTCCACCTCACTCTGATTTGTTCACACTGAATAAATATAATTTACTTCTAGCAATTTCTGTTTCCTAAGTTCTTTCAACATGCTCACTAGCCACACAACACGTTTCTAAATCTAAGTGTCCTTGTGTAACCAAATGTATGGATCAGATAGTTCCCTTTTTTTGGGAATCCAAGACTGAGGAGGCTCCAGGAATTTACACAAGTTATGGAGCCTGAAAAACCCCTTACATCTCAAAATATTTCATTCAGTTGCTGTTACTCTTTGTTCTACTACTTATGAGCTTGAATATCATAGAAATAGTATATAACATGGATTCTCATAATGAGAATCTTCACATTGAAGATGTTCAAAAAACAAAGCACACTTGTTTGATGGCTTATTTGTAAAAGTCAGCAACAAGGAGAAAAGTTTATCAGAGATAGGGTTCTGAGACCTGAAATAGAAAGGATAATTACCTTCAGGGATGTTTTATTATTAAAATGGATAATGAGAGGTACTAGGAGAGTAGATGACACTATTAGGAAAGCTGCCACAAGTGACTTAATAATTTGAAAGATCATTTATCATTTTCAGTAGGGCTTTTGGTTCATTTTTCTGAGTGACTTTTCAAAATACTTTGAAACTTTTCCATTTTAATTTTTTGATTGCTAAACAGACAAATTGCTCTTCTTATTTTTTTTGAAAAGAAAATAACGATATATTTGACAATCTAAGTATATGTCCACCCTTAAATTTACAAATAAATCTTTATAATTCATCTTTGTATTAAGTTACTCTAGGTTTTACTTGTAAATTTTGATTGAAAAGTAACAACTATTGTAGCCAGAAGTTTTTCTGTGTCCCGCCTGGCCCCCAGTCGGGACAAATCTCTCACCCACAGTCCCACAGCCTTTTATAAAATAATCACTCAGAAGCTTTTATTAATTAAAACTGCTTGGCCATTAGCTCCAGCTTACTACTGACTAGCTCTTACACTTAAACTCAGCCCAATTCTGTTAATCTATATGTCACCATGTTTTCCGTGGCTTTACCTGTGTGCCGTTACATGCTGCTCCCTGGATGGCAGGCTGGCATCTCCTCACTCAGCCTTCCTCTTCCCAGAATTCTCCTTGTCTGCTTATCCCACCTATACTTCCTGCCTGGATACTGGCCAGTCACCTTTTTATTAAACCAGTATTTAATACAAAAGCATTATCCTACAGCAATGACAGAACTTTGATCTATTAATAAGGATAAATGCCTATATACGCACACTATCTTTACTATAACTGTTACTTCTCATCTTGTATCTTATGTTTATGTTCCATCACAATTCCTTCTTCAGAAGTAGGAATATATCTGATAAAATTTATATTGCCAGGCTTTCTGAAAAGATACATGTAGGGTCAAGAATGTACAAACAACTGATTATTGGGGCTTCCTAAAATGAGCCTTCAAAGGAAATATTGTTTGGGGAAACAGCTGTCTATTGTTTTTCAGATTTATTTTCCTCTCGATGATGTGGATATATATACAGTAACTGGTGTCATATCAACTATATTGTAGCTGTGTGACAAAATCAGGTAAGAGGCTATGTTCTAACCAAACACACAAACAAAAGGTGAACACCAAACCAAACAAGAGGCTGGTCAGAAGTATCACCTATTGTTGATAAGATCAAAGAGCTGCCATGTCTCCCTGCACAGCCTGGCTTTGAATTTTTTGTTACTGTGAGAGAAGTAAGTGTTGCAATTTCAGGCCTTGCACTGGCAGCCACACACAATTCTCTAATCAGCATGTGTCTCTAAAGTAAGGGGTTGCCACTTCCATTTCTTGTATGAGTATGAGCTGCCATGCAGATTGGAAGATAAATAAACAAGAGACACCAAGTCTAAAAAACATACACACACATTCTGATGTAGCAATTATTCAACTAAAACTTATTCAAAGAAAACTGAGGATGCTATGCATATACAGAGATGTTGAATTCAATATTGCTGATATATGCTAAAATTCTGAACCAATACAAGTACCCAGGACTATGAAGATGATTAAGATAACTATAATAAATCTGTGCATGATCCAGGCACTATAAATGGTCTGTGCAGTGCTATGACAAGAAGTCATATTTAAGGCACTGTGAAGTATTATAAAGTGGCATCATGAAGTTAATTAAAGTATATTAAACATGTCAAGACATGTGTTATTAGATGACAAGACTAATCCATGGAGACATCACACACTGTGTAAAATTTAACTACACAGATGCCTGGCCTCAGGTTGATGAAGGTTATGTCTCAGCATTTCTGCATTAAGTTATACTTCTATTGATATCTTTTAAATAATCTCACAATAATCAGGCATTCCTTTAGATGTGGAGGGAAGTGTGTTGGAAAAGGTATATTGAAGATTTATGCATTGCTGTCACCAAAATGGAATGAAAGAGAGCCAAACTTTGAATCACTGATTCTTCTGAAGTTCCAGTAAGTTGTGTGAGTTTTGATTATTTGTTTTGATTGAAGAGAAGCATTAAATCTTTACTAATGAAATGACTACAGGATTCTTTGACTTTATTTTGGCTAGAGTTGAGAGAGTTTCAACCATAACTCACCATCTGCCATTCCAGGCAACGGCATGAGGCAACAGTAGACATGTGTTTGTTATATATTATGATAGACAACAAGCCTGAGAGACTCCTGAGGAGATAACCTATCTCATGGATTCTTTGGCTCCAGTCATCTCTAAGTAGAACTTATTCTCTATGCAATTGCATAGCTTTTGTTTTTATCATAGCAACTGTGTTTTTGCATGTGCTTTTAAACAAAATTTTATTTTCCACCTCAACGGAATAAGAATAGATGTACTTTGAATGTGAAAGAATAACGTAAATAGAAAATCGTATACCTGGCTCAGGTACAACATGTGTAGACAGTTGCTGAGTCACTGGGGTAGGCATCAGTGAAGACTGACACATATTCCAATCCTAACCTACTTAGGGATTCATGGTTGGACATATATTGTTGAGAAGAGCCATGGGATTGGGAATGGCCATGGGGTTAAGCTCTAAAGAAGTTTCTGGCCAGGATTAAGTCACCTAACTTGCCCAAAGTTATTCTTTCTGCCTCTCCTCTCTTATTTCCAGTTTAGACAGCAACTGATGATGTTCAATCTCTGGTTGCTTTATCACTTTAGATCCTGGATGTCATCAGTCAACAGTCCTGATGGGTTCTCATCCCCAACACGTGCAATGTGGCCAAGAAACAACTCATTGCTGTGTCATGGCACTTTTTTTTTTTGGAGTTGTTTACTAGTTTTGGATAATATACATTTTGTCATAGGAAGTATAGGAAGTATACCTTTTAAATTCCAATTTATACATATGCACTGGATTCAGCAATGATGTATAGCTCCATTTATAACTATAAAACAACTTTAATATTTGAAAGAAAATGATGTGTTGACATCTATTCAGCATGAGAAATTCACGTAATTTCCAAATGCATGAGCACACACCACACATGGTTACATGCTTAGATAAACAAGGAACTTGAATCCCATTGCTCAAATAGAATTGTCATTAATTTTAAGTAAGAACAATTTCACATCTCTCCTCCCCTCTGTGTGTGTGTGTGTGTGTGTGTGTGTGTGTGTGTGTGTGTGTGTGTGCATGTGTGTGACTGTGTGTGTGTCTCATTTCTCTTTTACTCTTGCTTTCTCCCTCTCCCCTGGCTCTCCCTCCCTATCTATCTATCTATCTATCTATCTATCTATCTATCTATCTATCTAAATAAAAGACACCCAGATATATAGAAAAATAATTATGGTATCACAAGAAGCTGTAGAGTTAGCTTAGCAGTTAAGAGTACATGTTGGTCTTCCAGAGGACTTGAGTTCAATTCCCAACACCCATGACTACTGGCTCAAAGGGCCTATAATTCCAGCTTCAGGGGATCTGATGCCTCTGACCTCTGCAGAAAGTAACACATGTGGCATACACACACATACACATGATAAAAAATAAAATTAATCTGCAAAAATGGTATCACAGAAGTACTACAGACACACACACACATAAAATTTAAATATAAAGATATTGATATGATTCTCCTTTGAATGTATTTCAAATATTTGGTGATATTAAAAAATTATTAAATTTTATGTATACTGGTATATACACTTACATTAAGCAAATTTTTTAATTTTATATATTATTTGTATAAAATAATAGTATTATTGTTGTATAAGATAAAAGTTGTATAAAATAAAAGGTTTATATCTTAGAGCAACATGCTAGAATAATTAATGGTAAAATTACATAATATATACCATTATGCAGATTAATCTAGAATGCATTCAGATGAAGATGTCAGAGGCCGAATCAATTGTTGGGGTACATACCTGTAACCATAGCACTTGGGAACTGAGGCAAGAGGGTGGCAACTATGAAGCCAGCCTTAGCCACAAAGAAAAACCCTGTCCTCCAGAGGAAAAAAAAAAACAATGTAGATAGACTAGAAGGAGACATGGGGACATAGCTTGAGAGCTGAGGAATAAGTAGGTAAATTCAATCCAGCAGTTATACTTTCTGTACATGTGTATTCTTCATCAGTATAAATGTACTAAAGAGATTTTAGCTTATGCAATGTAAGTTCATTTAAAAACAACTTAGACACTTTACTAATTATCTTTGTTGAACAACTGCTGGATAGGCAGATTGATGTGTACCATAGAGAGAGTAGCCGGATGTCCATTATGAATTTGCATGACAGTGCCTAAAATGGCGTTGCTTGTGACCACAACTCTCCAAGTTCCCAGAAACACATGGTAATGTTCCAGACGTAATTATCCTGCCTTCTGTTCTGTGGGCTGACCACTGGATTGATGACAGAGCAAAGGTAACAAAATTAAACAAAACAGGGACTTCATGGGAAGAGGATTGCTCTCTGACTCTGTGCTAAGGTGGATTATGACCATTATAAAAGGCTTTAACTAAGTGATGCATTTTACATTACCTATGAAATACATTTGAAAGTGTTAACCTTGAGAAGAATAACCCTGATTAATTATAGTTTCTAATAATTAATTCACCCTTTTAAAATTTTTATCCAATTATAATTCTTCATCCTAGCTAGTTTCTACTTGTAATCATTCATGTTCTGTAAGAAGAAAATACTCTGAAATGGACCTAATTCAGCAGCCTGAATACAGCAGTACTAATTATAAAAATAAACTGTATAGAATGTCAAAAATAATTTGACAGATTTTTTTTTCCTGTGACAATTTAAGGAATTAATAGGTTCAACTCATATGCATCCCTTTTAAAATTTGTAGAGATCCTCTAATTTCTGCATAGGGCTGATAGGATATTCCCTATCTCTTTGAAATGGTAAGGGTATATTTTTGCAAAATGCTAAATAAAAATTGAAAACAAAACTTGCACCATCCATGTATATCAAAACAAATATACAAACAACAGGAGTTAAAGAAACAAACAAACAAACCAAACCCTTCATTAGGAGAAGTCAGATGGGAACATTTACTGCCAGACTTTTAGGTGCAATGTTTTTCCTGATTAATGAGAATTATCCCACAGGGAATAAAGAGAACGGAGCACCCTAGCCCAACATATCTGAGCACATGAGATTTCATTGGGGTGGAAAGACAAGGAAAGCTTTGGATTTTTTTCTCTGTAGTGAAAACTATGAATTTAAGCTGAATAAGTATTTCTTAAAAAATGTAATTAAAGCCGGGCGGTGGTGGCGCACGCCTTTAATCCCAGCACTCGGGAGGCAGAGGCAGGTGGATCTCTGTGAGTTCGAGGCCAGCCTGGTCTACAAAGTGAGTTCCAGGAAAGGCGCAAAACTACACAGAGAAACCCTGTCTCGAAAAATCAAAAAAAGAAAAATAAAAAAAAAAATGTAATTAAGTGGCAGGCATGGAAGTATACACCTTTAATATCAGCCTTTGGATCTCTTTGTGTTCAAGGCCAGCCTAGTCAACATGTTAGTTATATCCTGCCTTAGAAAAAAGGAGAGAAGTGTAACAAAGGATTTACTTGAGAAAATGATAATTGTATTTGCATTATGTAGTTGTGGGCTGGAAATGTCAGATGTTTAAGAAAAGAACATGGTACTATTAGGAGTTAAAACAGTAAATTCCTTGGATAGGTTTGGAACTTTCCAGATTGTGGCTTTATGCCTTAATCGGGTTGTTTTTTAAGAGGCTGGATTGTGGACTGTGGAGATTCAAAGCAATCACCCTGGAATCCACTTCCCAGACAGCACTAAATCCAGGTGCAGGAGGCATGAAGGAATCAGTGACTTCAGAATGGTGGCTCTTACCTTGTACATTGGGTAGGAATAAGAAGTAATTAAAAGCAATAAATTTCAGAAGTGGTACTGAATATAATGGTTTGTGAGGCGATGCTTGAAAATTTTCAGATGGGAATATAAAGCGTAAGGAAATTAAATATTTTATCACATGGTAAACCTTGTAATGTTTCCTAGCTATATTGATAATGTAATTGTAAACGATGTCTATGTTTGTAGGACTGAAGACAAAACAGATGAATTTTTATCCACAAAAAAAAAAAAAAAAAGAAAGACAATGGGGATATCCTTAGAAAGCTAGCAAGAGGATGCAGGTTGTTAGCAGATATGGAAGCTATTGAAAGTCTCAACAGAAAAGTGAGGACAAAAATGTGAGTTAATGGGAAAAGATTAAAATCAAAACTTTTGTTTCTTTCCAAACATCATCTTTCCAACAAGGCAAGTCTCTCTCTCCTACAGGATGTTTACTACAAGAAGAGAAGCCTTGGCTTTTAGGTATAGCATTCTAGTTCATCCTGAATTGGAGACATTTGACATTCTTCTTCCAAGTTGTCACTACAGAGCAGACAAGGAGGATTTAGATTCAAAGAAAGAATGTATTAAACTACAAGAACCTTTATCTTTATAACCTCAAGGTCAAGAGCAAGTTAGGCATATTGCCTTCCCTGTCTTAAATTTCAGGGTTCAGGGAAGGGAAATAGGGAAACACACACACACACACACACACACACACACACACACACACACACGAGAGAGAGAGAGAGAGAGAGAGAGAGAGAGAGAGAGAGAGAGAGATCCACAAATGCCCAAATTTTGTAACCATTACCATGTTGCTGTGTGCTTACACATATCAATATCAACACAGTGTCATTATGGAAGGATATGGTGCTACAGCTCTGAATTTTTTCTGCTAGTGCGAATATTAGGATACATGCATTATTGTATTGCCTCTGCAGTTCAAGAATCGATTCCTACTGCCCACTTTCATATTGTGCTGAATCTGAAAACTCTCTACTATGATATTCTTGCCATTTGGACTTTCCCCATAGTATAGAAATAGCCTTTAATTGAAATTTTAGCTGAAATTCCTCTGCTCCTGTTCACTTGGACTGCTCCTTCTGAATACAGAGCCATCTTTACCGGCATGACTTTGTAAAGTTACCCCTGAACCCATTCTCCTGTCGTGACTTGTCTCCACTCAAACCTTTTCAACTGCTTCTCAGACATCAAAGAGTTGTTTGTTTGTGTTTAATTTGTGCCCTGCTTGTATCTGAATGCATGGAATGGTCGAATGTTGCATCTCAGTGGTGAGAGTTAGATGTGCAGTATGGGGCAGAAGGGTTTTGTGATGAGTTTCTCTGCTGTTCTTCTGGGAGGCTGAATGGACTAACAATGTTTAGATGAGCATAATGCCTTAAGCCAACATTTCCATGGGGGCAGTTTAAGTCGCAAACAGAAACTATTAGAGTAGAAAGGATGATTGGTTGAATTAGCAGCTGAAAGCAGTCTTTATGGAAAACGTACAGAAAAACCCCTACACAGTATCGACGGACACAGGTTGAAGCACCACTCAGCAGGCACTGAATCCATCTCACTAATTCCCCTGGTCAGAAGAGAAGACACTAACCCAGGGTGGAACCAATCAGCAGAGCCCGGGCGTGCTACGCAAGCTGTACACACTGGCAAATCTGGAAATCTATTTTAATTGAGGTTCTTCAATAGAGAAAAAAGAACACTGTGTGAAATTCCAGTCTCTATTAAAGAGCTTTGGGGACAAGAAACCTTATTATCTGGAATTAATCTATTTAAGTGAAATTACTCACATTGTATACTGCTGTTGATGACCATAGTAGTATTTGGTAGTATGTGAAGGTCAGCATGAGGTAGGCTTCGTACTATTAATGTGAATGCGTTAATTTAATTATAGTTAACTCCCACACTAACTCTTAATGAGGCATAATTATTCAAATTTAAGAAATCAGGCTGACACTTAGGGAACACAGTGGCACGTCCACTGTTTCTATCCCTGGCCTTAGTGTAAGGTGGTCTGCTAACAAGGACCCCCTCAATTCAGTAAACATATGGGTGAAAGAAGCTGAGAACCAGAATATCCCGTGATTCTTTGTGGTTAAATTATAGTATAAATTAAGTATATAAATTAAAAAATATATATGTTTTCTGATGATCCCAATTATCACCTTTTATTTCTGATGGCATAATAACCATAGCAAATAACAATGAGACCAACTAATAAAAACACCTAAGAGAAAAGCCAATTATATCAATGTTTGTTCATCCACTCATTTGTTAAAAACTGTACTTGGCATGGTAAAGCATTATTTCTTCAGATTTTATTTGTTTTATCTGATAACAACAAGGTACTGTTTTTCCTCCCACTATACAACATGTTCACTGAAAAATTAAATCTGTTTTTATTTACCTAAAGTAAATCCTGGGTATTATGACAAGTTGAATAATATTGAGATTTATGAGGGTCCCAAACAGGAGGAAACACTGAGGCGAGATAGACACGTAGCCCATTAACACTTTATTAGATTGATAGGAGGTTAATTGATAGCTCAATAGTTTTAACCATAAACATGGTATCCTGCTGACACAGAACACAGGAAGGTCAGGCTCATTTGTTTGCAACTTACAGACAACTCACTTCTAAAAATCACTGGCTGGGTAGGAGAGATGGCTTACTGGTTAAGAGACTGTGTGCATGCTGTTCTTGCTGAGGACCAAAGTTCAATTTCTAGCACCCACATCAGTTGATTCATAGTCATTGACTGTAATTCCATGCCCAGGGAATCCAAAAATCCTCATCTGTATTCTTGAGGATTCTATACTCTTTTTGTACATCTGCATCTGTAGACACATACGCATACATACAATTTAAAAAAAAAAAACAGTAAGATAAATATTTTGAAATCTGGTTGAAGCCAGGCATGGGTGTGGTGATATTTTATTTGTGCTCTAACAAATAAAGCTTGCCTGGGGATCAGAGGAAAAAGTCAGCCACTATATTAAACATAGAGGTCAGGCAGTGGTAGCTCACGCCTTTAATCCTAGCATTCGGGAGGCAGAGATTCTTCCGGATCTCTGTGAGTTCTAGGCCACACTGGGAACAGAGCCAGGCATGATGGCACATGCCTTTAACCCCAGCACTAGTTAACCATAGAGGTCTGGAGGGCTATACAGACAGACAGGACATGATAGAGCTCGGCAGAAAGAGGAAGTGATATAACTGAGCAGAGAGAGGAAGTAAGATGGCAGGGCATAGAAAGGTATATAAGGCAAGAGTATACAGGAAATCTCTCTCTTGGGCTGAGGATTTCCTAGCAGCAAGGACTTATGGCTGGCTTGTTCTATTCCTCTGATCTTTCAGCTTTCACTCCAATATCTGGCTCTGGGTTTTTGTTTGTTTGTTTGTTTGTTTGTTTTTTTATTAATAAGACCTTTTAAGATTCACATTACAGTAGGAAATAGATCATTACTCAGGGTTAAAGATATACTCACACATACATCTTCTTTATCTTTCTAAAAGCAACTGATCCTGGTGGGAAAAGACTCTTTTGCTGCATACCTTATGAGACTTTAAAACATCTTGGCTTCAGATTTAAATAGAGATGGTAAATGTGTTGCTTAAGTGGCTCCACTGCATAGCATATACTTTAGTTCTGGTGTTGGGAAGAGTTCTGATTGCTCAGTATAAGTTACCTAAGTATCTACAGACTCATAGGAAGGAGTCACAGAGACCACCAGATTATAATCAATCCAAGAGCAGACCACAGGGAGTTACCAGTAGCCAGGAAGTGCAACTCAAAAAGGCCATTTCGGGGACTAGATTCATTGAATAGTGGAAGCAGTGAAAATATTTATTGGCAGTTTGGAAAGAATGGGAGCATCAAGAATGAAGTTTGAGATTCTGGCTTTTAACAGCCTTGATGCTGCTTAGAGGGTCTGACGCTGTACTTTGCTGCTGATTATGTGTTAGCCCATGGGCAAGACAGCTATGGTTTTCTAAGAGGAAGTCACTCCTGATGGTTTGTTACATCACAGTGATGTTACATCCTGCTAGTTTGTTACATCACAGTGATGTTATGTCCTCAGAGTAATGTTATATTCTTATGGTTTGTTACATCACAGTGATGCTATGTCCTCACAGTGATGTTATATCCTGATGGTTTGTTACATCACAGTGATGCTATGTCCTCACAGTGATGTTATATCCTGATGGTTTGTTACATCACAGTGATGCTACATCCTGCTGGTTTGTTACATCACAGTGATGCTATGTCCTCACAGTGATGTTACATCCTGATGGTTTGTTACATCACAGTGATGTTACATCCTGCTAGTTTGTTACATCACAGTGATGCTATGTCCTCACAGTGATGTTATATCCTGATGGTTTGTTACATCACAGCTGCTCATTTGTATCCTACAAAAAGAGCAAGGAAAAGTACCAAGGGACAGTAGAACTACTAAACAGATTAATGCCAGTAGAATGTATCTCTGAGGTATGTCAGAGTTGTAGGAATTAGGACTTGGTGAGTAATGCTCAACACTGAAGAACAAAGTTCAGAGTATTATGATACAAGGCAGTGGAACTGATTAGTCCTAAATAAGTGGTCCTTTAATTTGGCACTGTTGACATCGTTTGTCTTTCTCATGTTAAAGTTGTATTATTGAGGGGTTCCCTTATGCACTGCAGGAAGTTTAATAATA
This sequence comes from Peromyscus californicus insignis, assembly GCF_007827085.1. Classification (NCBI taxonomy): domain Eukaryota; kingdom Metazoa; phylum Chordata; class Mammalia; order Rodentia; family Cricetidae; genus Peromyscus; species Peromyscus californicus. Next base: position 84,893,947 of record NW_026294551.1, on the reverse strand, counting down.
TCCCTCACCTTAATCTGCTAGATAATATTACTACTTCCCTTCCATTGTGACAAGAAAACATGGCTATGAAATTGTTGGATGCTTTCCTGTTGTAAGAACAGACAGTCAAGAAGTAAAGTTAAATCACCTTTGGTCAAGATGCAAGCATATACATATTTTTGACTAGATTTCTCATTTAAAAATTAGCTAAGACTTTTCAAAAATTATGTTAAAATAAAATCTGGCATTACTGAAATCTTGTAATTAACCCAAGTGTTCAAAAGTCAATGCTTGTCATAAATTCTTTTTTCTCTAATTCAGCTGAAAATACAGTGCAGGAAACTCATTCAGATGAAATTGAAAATAGAATTTTATGTCAAGGCAGCCTTCAAAACTTGAATGCCTGTATTCTAAGCCTTCTAATAATTTTGTTTTTTTTCCTTTGATTGAAAAAGGCACCTTCTTGTCTCCTTGACTGTTGAACTAAAGTAAACATGAACCTGAAAGATGGGAACAGATCAGACATCATGCCTTGAAGAGCTTTTCCTAGAAGTAATATTAAGGAGATATTTATGGGAAAAGTCGAGTGTCCTTTATAAATATGGCCTTATAGACTTACAGCAGTCTTCCTGCTGCATTCACAAAGCTCTGATACCTATTTCAAGGCAAACTGAAAGGTTGATTTGCTACTTAAAACTTCAGTAAATAATAAGGATATATACCTGTTTTTTTCATGGGAGGTATCATAATGGTATTCATTGACGGTGCAGTGAGACAAATGAGATAAAAGCTAATTGATTTCTTCCAAAATGTACACTGCTAAGAGCCTTAATCTGTATAATGGGTTGAATACCAGGGGAAAAAAGCATATCAATTAACTCTGTGGACCCTATTTCAAGATAACCTAAGCAGAAAATTCTGATCAAAACAACTATCACAATATAAAATCCAAGAAGTTTCTAAATCCATAAGGCAAATAATAAAATATCTGATTACAATATGTAGAAAATTGTTTTCTAAACAGCAAGGATTTGTGCCATTTGGGACAATTACTTTATTTTCTTCACATCTCTGACTGGTTGAAGGCTTCCTTAGAGTAGGGTAGGCACAGCCAAAAGCAAAGGACATTTCCATTCTTGACTTCCAGGCTTGAGCTATGACACCCTTTGAGCAAGCCACCAACATTTTTCAACTTCCCTGATTCTCTACTGTACAAACAATTTCTATTACTAGCATCTGGGAAGACTGGAACTCCCTTCAACTCTCTGTCCCCAGAGTCACCGGTCCATATGCCTCTAAAGATGGCAACATGGGAATACTGGGACCCATGTCATCCTTGCCGTAGTAATTAGTGGAGTGGAGATGCTATCCCAGGAGAAGCAAGCTGAAAAGACTATGACTACTAATGCCAAAGCTTATGTTTCATTCTGAGAGAAAAAGACAACTGTTTTGTAAACCTAGGAGCAAATAAGACTCTACCACTGTTCTTATTTTAGAAAGCACAACAAAGAGGTTCTTTCAATACACCTGGGCAACATGCAGGGATTTTGCCTGGAAGAAAAATAGATTATAAATTCAGACAACTTCAAAGCAGCCCTTAAGGAAATGGTTCTCAACCTGTGGGTCACAGCTCATGAGTTGCATATCAGAAATCCTGTATATCAGATATTTATATTACAAATCAAAATAGTATCAAAATTACAGTTATGAAGTCACAATGAAATAATTTTATAATTAGGGGGTCACCACAACATGAAGAACTGCATTGAAGGGTCGAAGCATTAGGAGGATTGGGAAGCACTACTCTAAGAGTTTATTTGGGGCAGTATCTAGAAACACTTAATCCTATGAGTAGCCTTACAAAGACTGATGAGTTTGGAGGCAACAGTTAAGAGGAGGTCCATAATTCTATGAAAGCAATAAGCTAAATTCAACACAAATTGGAAGTTTAGGAGGAAGTACTAGGGAATGGAACAACTATGAAGGGGTCTCCAGGGGTTGGAACAAGCCTCAAAGGACCCCAAAATTTTTATTATTTTTAACTGGACCAAACACCAAAGCAATTTATGCCATGATGCTTTGCTGAAAACCTGATATTAATCCATGCATAGACAATTAATGGAGACTAAAAGCTGAGTGTGATGTCAACAAAGCCAGGTAGCTAAGTAGAAAGCAGAGAGAGAGAGAGAGAGAGAGAGAGAGAGAGAGAGAGAGAGAGAGAGAGAGAGAGAGAGAGAGAGAGCTTTCTAAAGCCACTACCAACTCAAGAGAGATGGTGCCCATGCCCACAATCATACCCTTTTCAGAATGTCATCAGAAGCTGTACACTGTAATTGAAAGCATTTTCAAAATCTGTTACAAGGGAAGATGATGTAGCTCTGTAGAAGAGCATTTTTCTCACAAGCGCAGGGCTCTGGGCTTCTTCAACTCTGAACAATACACACACACACATACACAAACAGAGAGAGAGGCTTCCAGAAATGTTACTAAATAAACAGGTAGATAAAAAGATCACCACCAATAAAACCAACACTCCAAAGGAAGGGTTAGCATCCATCTAGACTTACTAAAATATACTTCTTAAAAAGCACAGTTTTTAGAAAATATTATTTTATAAGCAACATAAACATAGGAAAGTGACTCCTAAATATAGAATTGAGAAACAGAAAGACAAAGAAAACTTTAAAAAGATAAAACTTGCCTTGATAGGCTTCCCAGTGCAGGCTAACCATCAGGAGGAGTGAGGCTTCAGGCAGTAAAGCCAAGTATTGTGTCAAACTCTTCTTAGAGAATAACAAAGTTACAGAAATTCTACAAAGTATGTAAAATCAGACAGTAAAATTTAAAAATACAAAGCCTGAGTTGAAAATTGAACATCTCACTAGGCTAAATGCTACACTTTAGCTGGCAGAAAAGAAAATTGGCAAACTGAAAGACAGTTGGTTAGAGACTGTGTAATCAGAAAAGAAAGCAGAAAAAAAAGAACAAAGAAAAATGAGGAGAGCCTCAGAAAGCTGTAAGAGACTTTATTAAACATGCTGACTATGTATAAAGAGAGTACCCAGCAGAGATTAGATAGAGCACATTGCAATGATTTGAAATTGTGACAGGAATTATGGTACATGCTTATAATCCCAGCATTGGGAGGCAGGGTGAAATTGTAAGACTAGAGTAAATAACTAAGTATAAATAACTGAAGTAATAATGAACAATGGCTAAAAAGTTACTAATCTTGAGGGGTTATCCATATATCCAAGAAGCTAATTAAAGAAAAAAAATCAATGTATAAGAAATTAGTTCAAATGGATGAATTTCAAGAGAGCTACATATAGAAGTGTCATTCTGAAGGTGAAAGACAGAAAAAAATGAATCTGAAAGAGGAAAATGACATATCTATGGAAATCTGATTTAGATTAATGGCCAACTATCCATAGAGACAATGAAGACCACAGTCAGTGTGATGAGAGTCAAGTGCTGAAAGAGAAACCTTTTTGACCAAATATGCTACATATGATTTTTAAGTACGTGAAATGGAGACATTCTCAGATGAACAGAGATAGAACTCATTGATAGCATAGCTGACTGCCAAAAACAAACAAACAAACCAAAAAACCTCAAAAAGACTGAAGATTTTTCTTTGGGTTGAAGGCAACTAAATGTTGTAAAAGAAGTTTAAATGAAAACGGCAGGATTTAAGTAATGTTATTATGTAATTTTGAGAGCTAGTTTCTCTTTCTAGATGATTTTCCTAAGATATTTTAAAAAGTGTTTGTGTAAAACATCATATGTAGTTGTATTGTTGAGCTTTATCATGTAACTATATAATGTGTTTGAGATTAATAGCAAGAAAACAGTGGGAACAAAGCTTTACTGAAGTAACAAATTGAAATCAATAACTTGACATGCCAAATAATGAAATCAATATCACTTACTCAGTTATGTAATCAAATACAAATTTGATTTTTTTCTCACCATCTATGAGGTAGAAGATTACGTAAGTACACTTACAAAGGTATACTATTGCTGTTAGGAAATATATAGATATTTTATATATAATAATAGAAAAACTAGGAAAGAAGTTAAGCATTATATGGGGTAACCTTTTATTACCCTCTTCAATTACTTTAATACTGAATTATATTCTCATGAGTTATGCTGAATCTGACATATACTATTAATAGGAGGTATGCTGTACTCTCAGAGATGGAAATAAACTGAAGAGAAAATTGGGAAAAAATCATGCAACTATCACCAGTAATAACCATGGAGTGGTACAATATTAACCAAAATAGTTTGTAAAAAGTCTCAAACACTATCAGATAAATATGGATGTTAATTATGAAAAATGGCTCAATCAATTGAGATTTATTTAACAGTTAAAAATATACAACCACGTACATACAACTGCTAACAGGGCTCCAGATCACATGAAGGAAAAAAGTGATATAAGTGAAGGAAGAGACAGTTAATGCCTTGTCCTGGTTAATGTCTGCCAACTTGAAACAAACCTAGAAATACCTGGTAAGAGAGAATCTCAACTGAGGAATTGTGTCCATCAGACTGGTTTGTTGGCAAACCTGTGGGATATTTGCTTACCAGTTAGATTATGTAGGGGTGTGTAGGAGGTTTGGGACTGTGTCGGGAAGGTAGCTAAACAAGTCAGCAGGCAGGATTCCTGTCTACTTCCACCAGCTGCCTCAGTCCCTGTCTTGGCTTCCCTAGATGATAGACAGTAACCTGTAAGCTAAAAACTCTTAACCCAGCAATTCATTTTTGGTCATTGTCTCAATCCCTGGAACACAAAACAGACTTGAACAGGAAGGGTTCAACAGTAGCAGTTGTGAATTGTGACAGTTTACTTGCAACTGTGGTAAAAATAATTAGTTATAGTACCATCAAGACAATAGGAGAGCTATTGACTACTACTTAAGTCAACTAGACCTAATCAACATCTACAGAACATTCTGCAAAGCACACAGGAAACTTTCTACAGTAGATGATACATACGCTATAACATGGCTCTATACATTTAAAATAAATCAAATTATTCAAAGTGTTTCTGACCTTCAAACTGACTTGGAAAATTCAAATATGTTCACCTCAAATAGCATAAAATAACACAAACAAAATTAAAAATTAAAAAATAATAAAGATACAGCATTTCATAATTAATTACAATGAGCAGAAAACATGCTGCTCTTATAGTATTTAGTGATATTATTGTTCAGACAGAAATTTATAAGTATAACTATCAATTATATCTTCAAAAAGAAATCTCTTCATACAATACTATAAAATCCCCCTAAAGAATCTAGAAAAAGATGCACATATTAAATATAAAATAAGTAGACAGAAGCAATAATGAAAATTTGAATGGAAATTAAAATATTAAAGAATAGGAATAAAAAGGGGGTCTAGGAACTGGAAGGAGTTGGCAGGGGGAACCATGATCAGATTTTTTTGTACGAAAAAAAATGTTCTTCAACGAAAATCATTTAAAGTATGTTTTTGAGCACATGAAGTAAAATTTCAAATAAAAATCAAAAACAACAGGAAAAAAAGAAACTATTAAGAAAATGCAAAGATTTCCTTTGAAGAGATCAAGAAATTTGAATAACTTTATGCTGAACAAAAAGGAAAGGGAAATATGTTGAAATTAATAAAAACAGGAGTAAACAAAGGGTCATGGCTAGTGGACTTTTATAGGTAAAAAGGAGAATAAGAAAAGTCTATACCAACAAATTAAATATATTAGAACAAACGATGACTTCCGCAGTAAGACACAAACTATTGAAATGGAGCCACTGTAGGAATAGAAAATCTGAATTTATAAAGAGATTCATATAACAGCTGAAAACAAAAATCCAGGACACAGATGGCTTTGCTGATGAATTCCATCAAATATTTAAATAAAGGTTGATAACAATATTCATTAACTGTTCAAAAAATAGAAGTAACACTCCCACATTTATTCTATAAGCTTAGTAATTATCTTTGCACAAAGAGGAGACAGACATCATAAGAGATAAAACACAGACTAATATTTTAAGAGTACAGCTGGAAAAAAGTTCAACCGAATACTACCCAAATAATTATAACATAACCAAAGTACAGTTAGTCAACATGACCAAATGTGATTTATTTCATGAAACCAAGGACAGCCTACCCACCAAAACAATTAGTGTCATGAATTATACCAGTATAATAAATGTCAAAACACGACATGATAATTACAATACATGCAAAAAGCTAACACAATTTCCTAATGATATCATACAGAAAGAAATGTTCAACCTGATTTTTAAAAAGTTACTAAAAATCTCAGCTAAGATTGTTCTTAAAGGTGAAAGAATGATTCTTTATTCTAAGCAACGTCTACTTGTATAATGTCTATGCACATGGACAACTAGACCATAGAAATGTACAGGGAAACATACAGTTTTGAATTTGGAATAACAACTACCTATGCTTACAAATGATATTATGATGAAGGTAGAAAAATGTAAAAAATCATTCAGAAACTCCTAGTGCTAATATATGACTCTTACAAGGATGTATTATATAGGACTTTTATATACATACTTATTATTCATACATATTAACATTTAATAATCTGAATATGAACTCAATATAATTCAAATTAAAGCAGCCTCAAAACTAATAAAATATCAGAGTAAAATTAATAAACAAATGAAAAGTATAGAAGTTATGGAAAGAAGTCAAATACCACACTGAACACAGGTACACCTATTTTCATAAAACTGATATTACTACATATAAAGTTAGAGATTGTTCCTGTTGCCGAAAGAGAAGGCGAATGTAATGCGTCACTCTGTACAATAGGCACATCAACTAAAGCAAAAATAAACAAGACACATTGGAGCTAAATGACATCACAGATCAATGTGCTTCACAGACACTTATAAAATTGTACACGGAAGCACTGTAGAATACACATTCCTCTTGTTAGTCCATGGACATTCTCTCACTTTGAATGTACATGCCAACACAAGACCAATTTCAATGCATATAGCAAACATTGAGTTCTTGTATTCTATCTGACCAAAAGGGAATAAAGCAAGAAATCAACATCAAGATCAATCACAGAAACTTCACAAATTCATAGAGATTAAACTAAACCAAATTAAATAATGAAAGGGTCACTGAAGAAATCACGAGGGAAATTCAGAAAACTAGCATAGAATTGGAAAAAAAAAAATGAAGACGCAATAGTGAAAGCAATTGTAAGTGGGAAGACCACTGCTTTAAGTGCCTACATTTAAAAAAATCAGAATGATCACAAAAAAATGTAATGTAATTATGCAGCTTAGGGCCTTGAGAAAAAATTCACAAAAGAAACTAAAAAATACTATACATAAACAAGTAATTAAGCACCAGAACATAAATATAATGGAAAAGAAAATAATACAAAAAAAATCATTGAAATGAAGTGTAAGTTTTCAAAATAGTTAACAGATTAATAAAACCTTAGCAAATCTCTAAAAGACAGAGTTAAAACACTATTATTCGTATTCTTGTATTACAGATGGAGACATTGTAAGAGATACTATGAAATAGAGAAAATTGCACACACATTAAAACCATAACCCACTAAACTAGAAAATATAAAAGAAACGTATGTGTTTCTAAATTCATATACTCTAACAAAGTTAGACCAAACTGACATAAGTACTTTAAACAGATCACAATCATTGAGATTAAAGAAGTAATTCAAACACTCAAAGCCACAGCAACAATGAAATAAAATACCAAAAAAAAAAAAAAAAAGTTCATGTATTTCCATTTGTTTGGCTATTTGTCCCTGTGCTTTATCCAACCTTGGTCTTAACAATTCTCGCTCATATAAACCCTCCTCATTCTCACTAATTGGACTCCCAGAGATCCACCCGGGCACTAGCCATGGATCTCTGCATCCAGATACCTCAGTAGTTGGATGGGGTTTCTAGCACGACAGTTAGGGTGTTTGGCCATCCCATCACCAGAGTAGGTCACTTCGGGCTGTATCTCAACCATTGCCAGCAGTCTGTTGTGGGGGTATCTTTGTGGATTTCTGTGGGCCTCTCTAGCACTTTGCTTCTTCCTATTCTCATGTGGTCTTCATTTACCATGGTCTCCTATTCCTTGTTCTCCCTCTCTGTTGTTGATCCAGCTGGGATCTCCCGCTTCCCCAAGCTCTCTTTCCCTCGACCCTCGCCCTTCATTACCCCCACTCATGACCAGGCTGTTCATGTAGATCTCTTCCATTTCTCCGTCATTGGGCGATTCCCGTGTCTTTCTTGGGGTCCTGGCTATGAACCTATGGCTGAGGGGTCACCAACTGGATCAGGCCCTCTGAATGGGTGAGACAGTTGATTGACAGTTGATTATTTGGGAGGCATCCAGGCAGTGGGACCAGGTCCTGTGCTCATTGCATGAGTTGACTATTAGAAACCTGGGGCCTATGCAGGATCGCTTGGCTCGGCCTGGGAGGAGGGGACTGGACCTACCTGGACTGAGTCTACCAGGTTGATCTCAGTCCACAGGGGAGGCTTTGCCTTGGAGGAGGTGGGAATGGGGGGTGGGCTAGGGGGAGGGGGAGGGGGGCCATAGGGGGGAGAACAAGGGAATCTGAGGCTGATATGCAGAACTGAATTGTATTGCAAAATAAAAATACAAATTAAAAAAAAAAACCCTACAAAGATCAAGACTCAGAAGGACTCATTGGAGAATTCTTCCAGGATTTTAAAGAACTAATGCCAATTCTTCTTAAATTATTTCATAAAATCAAAAAGGAAAGAATGCTTCTAAATTATTTTTTACCAAGCCAGTATTGTTTTGAAACATTCACATGCATACAAAAATAATAAACACATAACAGTTTAACATACAAGAGCAACAATATAGAAAATCCCAGACCAATATCTCAGATGAACACAGAAACAAAAATTGTCATTAAAATGCTTGCAACCTTGCAACCTGTGTCAAGTACAAAGAAAAATATCATCCATACTGATAAAGTTGGCTTCACTCCAGAGATGCAAGTGCTCTTCAACATGCATGACTCAATAGATGTAATATACAACATAAATGTTCTCAAGAACTGAAATAAAATGATCAGATCAACAAATTAAAAAAGGCGTTTGACAAAATTCAACATCCCTTCATGATAAAAGTTCTGAAGAAGCTAGAGATGGACAAGGTATATTTCAACATAATAACTATGTATGAAAAACGCACATCCTATAGCATGTGAAAAAGAGTAAAACTCAAAACATCTCCACTAAGAACAGGAACAAGAAAAGGATAGTCATTCTTTCTATCTTTATTCGATATAAAGCTTGAATGTCAAAGGAGGTCCCCCAAATTCCCCCAAGCATCACAGGCTATTATCAAGGTTATTGGCTATTCTTAACACCTGATATCAAGACAACACATAATTATGTTATTGAAGTTAAAGCAACTGACCTGGTGAACTGGTGTCTGACTAGAATCTCTGCCCCTATTGATTGGTGGTCATGGTGCTGGAAAGTATTCTGCACGATACTGGAGGAAAAAATGTAGTCTTCAGTATAACCAAGCTACAAATCCTCTGACCAGCCTGCCAGGTATACTGGTGTGTGGCACAAAAGTTATAGGAGTAACCAATCTTTTGTTTGTTTGTTTGTTTTGGATTTAAGGTCTAGTCTGTGAGATGAAACCCACATCTGACACTGATAGAGTAGCCAAGAACCTGAGATTCGACAGGCCATGGGCCTAAGGGAAAACCAAACATCATTGCTTGCTAAAGGACCATAGCAATAAAATGGACTCAAGGATATATTGCTATGCCAACCCTCATTAGAGAAGTTTCTTTCAGCATATGGTAATTAACACAGAGACTAACAGTTGGACAATATGTAGAGTGAGAAATTTTAGAGTGCTCAGTTCTACATCTTTATCAAAGCTCTACACTCAAGTCTCAGGGATTTACGTGGAAGAGAAGGCAGAAAGATTGTAAAATCCAGAGGACTCTAAGGAAACAGTATCTTCTAGATGGAAATGATACACATATGAATTCACAGAGACTAAATTACTATGCGCAAGGTCTGCACAGGTCCAAACCAAATAAAATTCTAGCACTGAGAAGGAAAAGTAGACATAAAGCCCCACCCATAATCCATAAGCTATTTGCAATCCTTGTCTTCCAGAAAAGGCAAATGAGTCTTTTTCCAAAGAGTCACTGGGTATATCAAACACTCTCCAAGACAGGCCCCATACCCAGAAGCAGTTGGACAACACAAAACTGACTCCATATATTTATAAATTTGGGGCTTTCTGTTTGATTTTGTTTTGTTTTTATTATTTCTTTTTGTCCTATTGGGGATTTCTTGTCTGTTTGTTTTGGTTTTGTTTTGTTTTGTTTTAGAGAGAAAGAACATGAAGTTGGGTGGATAGAGAAATGGGTAGGATCTGGAAGGAGTTGGGAGAAAACAAAGAATATGATCAAAATGTGTAAATTTTTAAAAGGGCCAATAATCTGAGTAGGCATTAATCCAAAAGAACATTCACACACTACCATGCACATAAAAGACACTCAATGTCATGATCTATTAGGAAATTCAAACCCAAATGACACAGATAAAACTTCACACCTACTAGGACAGCTATCATAGAGGAAGGTCAAAGAATAAAGATGTGGGGAGTTAATTGACATCTTCACACTTTGCTGGTGATAAAGTGTAGTCTCCTTGGAGAAGAGTCCATACGTTTCCTGCTCCCTCCCCATAGGATAAACATGGAGAAGCAATATGACCCAGCTATTCCATTCCTCAGTAGAAGTGGACTAAAAATATACAGTCACACAAAAACTATACACAGATATGCACAATGCACAAGAATCTCTCAGACATAAACTTGTAACAGCCCAAATGCCTGGCAACTGATGTAGTGGATGAATGGACAAAGAGAATGTGGTCTATTCATAAAATGGACCATTATTTATTAATACAAAGAAATCTAGGGGCTAGGAGATGGCTCAGCTGGTAAAGTACTTTCTAGGCAAGCATGAGGACCTGAGTTTATTTTCGAGAATCCACGAGAAAATTGAGTATGTGGGGCTGGATAGATGGCTTGGTTGTTAAGAGCACATACTGCTTTTGTAGAAGACTCGAATTAGGCTCCCAGCAACCATGCTTGGCAGCTAAGAACAACTTGTAACTCCAGTTGCAGGGGTTCTCAGGCACTCTTTTGGATGTTACAGTTATTCCACTCATGTGCACACCCACTTCCTCCCTATATAAACAGAGAGAAAAAAGACATAGGGAGAGACTGAGACAGAGACAGATACATAGAGGCAGACTGACAGTGAGACAAGGAGAGCTTTACAAAAGTAAGCAGGTGTGGTGGTCCATGTTTGTAGTTCCATTGCTGGCAATGGGAAAACTGGTGGCTATCTGGGGCTTGGTGTTCAGGCTGGTCTAAACTGATCCATGAGTTCCAGGCCGATGATAGACTATCTCAGGAAACAAAGGTGATGGCCCAAAGAAAGACACTGGAGGTTGAACTCTGGTCTCTACACGCATGTGCACTAACCCAAGTAGATACACAAAAGAAACTTAACATCAATTTTATCTCTATGAATCTTGAAAATATTAACTCGGTATAAAAAGGATAGTCCCCTAAAGTATTATAGAACATTCTTCCATTTATTCATTTGGACTAAAAAAGGCAAACCTACAGCCAAAATGTCCATTTGTGGCGACCTGGACTTGGGTGGAGGAAGTTTGGAGAAAAGGCGAGGTAAGTGACATTCAGCACCAGGATTTCTTTTGGAGATGTTAAAACACCCTCAAATTGACCGTGGCATGGTTACACCAATCTGTGAATGCACTAAACATAATCAAGTTTGTTTCATACTATATCAAAATGTATAATATATGGGCAAATGTATGGTTTATGGATTACATTTCAATAAAATTAATGGAAAAGCTCCAAACAGTGAAAATATTTAAGACTTGCATATATATGGTAACACTTTATATATACAAATTTAAAAATATCTATGATGGGTAAATGTTCTGCTATGATTAATTGCAGTTTATTTGAAAATCATTAGCAATACCACCACAATTATGACAACTAAGCTACCTTGAGTGCTAGCCTGGTCCTGTTTTGAAATCTTTCTAAAAATTTTGTAGCAACACATTTAGTTAAAAAATATCATCATGACAATTTTCAAATGTTAAAAAAAAAAAAAAAAAAACATTGAGGGAAAGAGAATTAACTTTCCCCAAGCCAGGAATAGTGACATACAGCTGGAATCCTTGCATTGAGAAGACACTGGCAAGGGGACCCAAAATCCTAGACCAGCTTGGCCTACTGCCTGTGATGCTGTTTCAAAGAAGAAAATGGAATAAAATAAAATAAAATAACAAAGCTCTATTTCACAGAAAACAGTCCCTGAAAGTGGGTTTGGCTTCTTATATAATTTCACCATTATTTATCATCCAAGAACATGACCTTGGTATTTCTAGGGATGATGAATTTATTCTAATGTGTTTTTTCACATTTTTCCTTCCTCTTAGATGCTTTGCATAACTATTTACATCAGCCTAAGAATTGCACTGTGAACCCATGGCTAGACCACTGCGCTTTCTCTTATTTATTCCTTTAGGCTGTGAGTTCCTAGAGAGCATGTATAGCATCCCAATTTCACTCTTCTCCCAATTCCAAGTCACTGTCATTGAACAGAGTATAAGAAATAAATTAAGCCTAAAAATTCCACACTGGATATATCTGAGTTGTTGAAGCTTGTTTAAAATAAGCATCTCTATTTTTCTCTATTTCAAAAACCAGTTGAAGTAGAGCATCATTTTACCATTCATAGGCTTTGGCAACATGTGAACTTCTCTCTTTGGATCATTTTCATGGCAAAAATCTCTGGGCTGCCATTAGTTGCAACTTTTCACTGGCTAGGACAGGAAGGAGTTAAATCACGCTAAAGAACCTAACAGCCTTTCAGATAGAACAGACTTTCTAGAAGACTTGCAGTTTCACCAATTTTGAAATATTAACATTTTTTTCCTAAAAGAAGCATCTTGGTAGAAATTAAAATTTCTGTTATAAAATTTCCCAAATAAGGGCCGGGCGGTGGTGGCGCACGCCTTTAATCCCAGCACTCGGGAGGCAGAGCCAGGCGGATCTCTGTGAGTTCGAGGCCAGCCTGGGCTACAGAGTGAGTTCCAGGAAAGGCGCAAAGCTACACAGAGAAACCCTGTCTCGAAAAACCAAAAAAAAAAAAAAAAAAAAAAAAAAAAAAAAAAATTCCCAAATAAGCAATATAGTCACAGTTGATTTCTCCCTCTGTTAGGATGTTCTCATGCTTCATAGCCAGAGATTCCATTTTTAAAAATATGTTTGAAACACTTGGGATTAAATGATATTTTTTATGTAATTAAAAAAATCTTAATTTTAATTATGAAATAAACTGCCAGTATGGCTTTTAGTCACTGTTCAAAATGTTTTATTGAAAACTGGAAATTGTTATAGCCTGGCTATTTAAGGGTAAATTATAGGGCTGAGGACACAGCTTGGGAGTAGAGCAAACAGTGCCTTAGCAAAAGAGATAGTTGGTGTTGATCCCCACCAATGAAAGAAATGAAAAATAAATAAACTGAGTATTCGTGTCTGCAGGGCTATTCTTCATGGATTTTGCATACATCTTGTGGCATCTCTTGTCTCAGATTATCTTTTTGAGAATTAATGCAAAATAACCTTGAAAAATAAAGATAACTCTCTGAGGGAAAGGGTAGATACTTTGTTAATCCCAAACAATAATAAAGATAATGCTTACCTCTGAGATATGTATGCTGACTAGCATTTCTTTAAGTGATTTGGGTTATTTAAGTCATAATACCTAGCATGTCACAGTGTATCTACCCAAGCCCATTTCTATCACTCAGAAATTAGGGCCCAATAAAAAATGTTTCAAGCAGGAAGTTATGCATATGCCTGTAGTGCTATGTGTAATAAAGACATGTGCAACCTAGAAGTTACATGTAGCTCCTGTATCTATACATGGATGGTAGGCTACTTTGTGATCAAATTAAGGTAAACGTTGAGACCTGTTGTGGTTCTTCTATTTTCTTTTAAGGATCTATTTTATGCCTAATTATGTGTATAATTATGTATGAGAACATCCACATGTAAACACAGTTCCTGTAGAGTCCAGAAAAAAGCACTGTATTCCCCAGAGCTGGAGTTATGGACATCTGTGGGTCACCTGATATGGCTGGAAATAGAACTAAAGTCTTCTACAGGTTCAGTACATGCTCTTAACTACTGTACCATCTCTCCAGGCATATATACTGAATTCTAAATATATGGATTTTACAGAATTTGGATACTTTATGTAGCACACAAGTTGGTTTTTAAAATGTCACTGTCAAATCAACATGCCTAAGTACTATGATAATAATACTTAAAATTAAATGCATGTCCTGATCATGGATTTATTTTGCCACTTTATTTCTAAATCTTGCTGGTGTTCTACATTCTTTTTTTCTTTAAAACAAGTTGTTTCAGAATACGGAAAAAAATGTAGTATAAATACACATTCTCTGATTTTATTGCAGAGAAAAAGAAGCACGTAGAAAGTCCCAAATACAATATCAGCAATATAAATTCTGGAACAACCATTTTTTTTTGTCAAGTTGTTTGGACACTATATGATTGTAAAAGCACAAGTTTTTTTTTTTTTTTTGATGGCTTAAAATCAACAACAACACAATTTTGTCATCAATTTAAGTCTTATTCCAGTCAACATTGTAGTCTTAATAAAAACATTAACCACACCCTGGCGATATCACGCACTTTTAATAAGTAAATTGGTTTGTGCTATAGTCTTGAACAGTTATGTATTTTCCATTTTGTTCATAATTCTAATATAGGTAGAATAAAGTAAAAGAGCAAGGACAATCCCTCCTTGTATTCTGTACAACTAGCAGAAAATGTCCACTATAATAAATGATAATTGAATAAATGAACTTTGCATGTTAAAAATGCCGACTGCTGCCATGTAATGCTATTCACCTACAAAAAAAAAAGGCTTGGTTTTCACATTCAGATGGTGAGTCCACCTGACATCACTGGAGTAATTAGCACTGAGAAAGCTGTTTGAGAAAATGTACATGGGGAAAGTCTGGCCAATTCTGTTCAAGGTCACCTAGCTAATTTGAAACACTGGTTCAAGTCAAGTTTATCATATGTAATTTTTCAAGGTACCTGAACTATCTAATAAAACTTACTCTGCAAAAGTCAATGTTTATAAAATACCAAGTGTGCATAGGTTATACTTCCATAAGAACTGGGGACAAGACTGCCTAAAAGGGCTCAAGAGCTGAGGCTGACAGAAAAGCAGGCAGGCAACATAAACAAGTGAATTGCAAAAGCAAATGATTCCCACCATCTGCTTAGCTTGTTTCTGCTTTCACTTTGCCAGCAGCCTTTTGAGAAGACACGGAACCATGCTGCTGCCCTCCATCATATGCTCTCTCTCCTTTCCATCTGGGATGCCCTCTCTGAAGCGCAATGATATTACTTTGACTTTGCCCTTTGTTATGGAAATGTACAAGGTAATGGGAGAGCATCAAAGAGCCTTCATGAGCTCATCAAAAAAAAAAAAATGTTCAAGGCAATGTTCGCACCTGATGCTGACCCAGTCCCACTCTTTAGGTGACCAAATGAAAGCAGATACAAAACAGGGTTGCAAATGTAACAGGCCATGTAGGAACATGTTTAGTATTCAGTAAATATTTTTTAACCACTCAGTGTGTCAAGTTCTCTGCCAGGCTCTGTAGATAAGAAAGACAATGGGAGGGAGGGAAGATAACCATCCTCAATGTTAAGACACGCCTATAGAGTAGAGGGAAAGGGAAGATAAATGACCCATGGAATAATTATGAGTGGGGTACCTGTCATATTAAAAAAAATCTTTGAAGTTTGGATGTAGGAAAACAGAGTGATGGGTATTTATGGTTCACTGAGTAGATGAAGACTTCAATTGAATGGTGGCAGTGAAGCTCTGCTCTGTGTGGTGAGAAGCAGAGTAAGAATTAATTTAAGGGAAGAGTAAGGAGGGGATAACTTGAACAAAGGCGCTGATAAAGAGAATGCTGAGACAATCCAGGGGAAGAAAGCAAATCTATGTTCCTCGAACAGAGGGAGGAGGGAAGGAGGAGAGGGGGATGCTCCCATCAGCCACACAGAGGTCAGGAACACCATGCCTAGGCAATGCTAAGATGCAGAGCTGTGACTATAATCTACATACTCAAGGAAGCCATTGGAGAATCCTAAGAAGGATAGCAAAATGGATCTTACCATCCAGAGAAGTACTCCAGCTACTGCACCCAGAGCAGATGGTGGGAGGAAGTACATTAGAATGAAAATGGTATGTAATGTGACTGGGATTCTAAAGAACATTTGAGTAGTTATCAGTGCAAACAAGGCATTTAAAACAAAAGACATGCATGTTAGCATATAGCAGCCTGGGGCAATACCACTGCTAATGGTGTGACAAGACGACCAAAACTGAACAACAATGTTTCCTGGTAGTCCTATCCTTCTGAGTCTCATGGGCTATGCTGGCTCCTTGTTCTGACGTGCTCAGATCTCCATATTTATATTTCTTAGCAAATATTTGCCCATTTCTAAATCGAAAACATTAAATATACCCAGAAGATCATGGTAGTTGCTCAGAAGGCAGCCTCCTCGGGGTCCTGATTATTCCCTGTCACTGTTTCTGATGCCATCATGCTCAGGTTGAATATGAGGGAAGGGTATTGCAGGTCTCACACAGCCTGGGCAGAACGGAGCAGGGAATCGCCTTTAGTTCGGATAACAAGTGCAGGCTCTCCTTGTTCAGTGAGCCCGACCACAGTATTACAAATGGCACCAGTTTAAGTGGCTTATACGACAATGCAGGGGGAAAACCCGCAGAGTTCTCAGAGCCTAGAAGAAGCACTGTGTATCAGCTCATTATTAAAAAGGAAGGGTATGTTTCACAAAATACGGCCTTGTGGGCGAAAGCTGTCTTTCTTTGTTCCTTGGAATGGCAGAGTGTGGCTTTACATCTCAGGCCAATTATCCTCCAACAAGTTTCAGAAACTGACAAGACCTATAAAATGAGAGATGAAATGATGACAGCACCATACTGCAGTTTACTCTGTACCCAGCATTTGCATCTGATTTGGTGCCTCTCTAGTGGGGATGAAAAAAGTCTAACTATATGGACAAAAGATTTTCTAATACAGGAACAACATACTCAGCCACTAATTCGGACCATCTCATGCCTTTGCTGGACCCTCCTATCAATAGCCAACTTTCATTTTTTCCTCCTAAAATATTAGGATCAGCCAGCAGCAAAACAGAACACCAGGCAATACTCAGTGTGCCTTCTTTCCAACCTGGGGATAAAGAATGTAACTTGGGTTTTCACTGAGAATGGCTGGCTGGAGCTTGACATGCAAAACAAACCATGGGGGTGTATGGAGTGATTTCATACAGGCTTGCTCTCACCAGAGAGGAGCTAGAATCAGAGCTAGAAATTAATCGTGCCTTTCCATCAACTAGGCACTGTGCTCCCATCAGGTTAATGCTTGTTCTGGCCCCAGAAGCCCCAGGAAACCCCGAGATACTCTCCTGCAGATTCCTGTTGGCAGCACTCCCCACCAGGAAGACAATACAGGAAGTACCGTTCAAAAAATCAAAAATGAGACTGAATAAAGGATATGAACATTTCTGATTATTTTTTTCCCCCAACACACATGGAATTCACTTAGAATATCCCTGTCATAAAAAGGGAAATGATCAGAGGGATGCAGACTAGAGACTGCTGAAAATGGATTTTCAGATACCTGGGAATGTTCTGCAGGAGAAAACATTGTGTCAAATGTGAATTAAATTTGAACAACAGCCTTTCAAATGCAAATCCTTCAGAAGAGATGTCATTGATATGCAACCTCCAAAAACCTTTCAAAAGAAATAAAATGGATAAATGTGATAATTAAGATCTCTATTTATAGGAAAATGATCAGATTACGTTTGTTCAGAAATGTTTTTGTACCTGCAACATGGAGAGCAGAACTAGAAAGTGAGGATCGATTTTGAAATTTGCAGGTTGGAGGTGAAAATGGAATGATAGCTTGTCTGACAGAGGTGGGGATTTTCCTCTGCTATGCTAAGACCTATTATTATGCACCTATAATTGCCAAGGCCCCTTCTGACCTCTATCCGCTCTTCCCCATGCAGCCTGATTTTAGCCCTCTTGGCAACATCCTCCTCTTTTCATGCTAGGTGGTAGCTGCTCAGCTATCTGCAGCACTATTTGACTAGAGAGTGGAGCTTAGGAGGCGCTGACCTGATGCACGAAGAAATGAGGTTTTATACAAAATACTTTTTGTACAAAGAACTCCATGCAGGAGAATTACTGGGATGATCTCAGGAGGCAGTGAGGAAGGCAGGACTGGACTCTAACAGTGTGAGTGTGTCTGAATCTTCAACTGAATCAGAAGCAAAGACGGGGATATTCTGCTGTAGTGGGGGGGGGTCACTGTTTAATATTGTCATGGTTGCATATAAGAAAGTCTGGTATCAGTCATTTGAGGGCCACAACTTGCCACAGGAAAGTTCTTAGGTGAGGGTGATCTTCAAGGTTAGAGGCATGCTCCATGATGCAATATCAAAAAATGGATAATCTCAAAGCTGGAGGCTGGTTTAAAGGATCCAGGTGGGGTATATCAGTGTATAGTACAGCTGTACATACAACAGAATTTGAAGATATTCCTCATTCCTCATTCCTCAGCCTTTGCCCTCGCCAATCTGACACACCACTAATAAATTACTCTTACTAAAAGGAACTTACCCGAGAAAAGAAAATATATAAGGCTGTTCTCTCAAGTTAGTGCCAGGGTGTCTTTGTGTCATATTCATTTAGACTATTATGCTAAAACTCAACTCCAAAGATAAACATCCTTTGAGTGATTAAGGAACTAAGATGGTGGGCTAGAGAAAATGTTGGTTGTCTGGGTATTCTGGGCAGAAGAGAAAGGCACCAGATATCTGAAAGAACATCATGTCACGATGGCAGAGAAGACACTGAGGACAGAAGAAACTCTAGCTACTATTTAGTCCTGCTCAGGACAAGCTTTGTACTTATCCAGATGTATTGGGAATACAATTAAAGTGCATCTTATCCTTCATAGAAGGCTACTCAGCTACTTCCTTTCTAGTAGAAGATATTTGAGCATTACACTTTCCAAACATCTATAGTAGGCATAGGAACATCTTTAAAATTTGGAGGGTAAGGTGTACTATGAAAGACAATGTAAGTAGATGATATTCTGGGATTCTTGAGTTGACTTCTAATCTCCATCAACTATTGCTTGTGAAAATTCCTTGTATTTCATTTTCTCTTTAGACTTATTTCCAACCATATACATATCATTTATATTTCTGCTTGCCCTCTTGCTTTCTTTGGACAATCAATATGCTAAAATATGAACAAATAACCTTACATAACACCCAAGGCCTTTCTTTTGTCACCTGATAGGACATGTCAACTTGGTTAATGGTTATTTTTCTGTCTGAATTTGTTAGTGAAGTAGCCAAACATTCAGAGGACCAGGACCGTTGTGCTCTTGTGAGACTTCTTTTAGCTGGTTCTTTACATTTGGGAAGTTCAGAGCATTTACAAAAACATCTGAACTCTTAGGATTTTATTTGAACCAAAATCCAAACTTTGAACCTTTTATGGTTTTGCACATCACAAGTGTATGTGTCTCCTGCCTTGATATTATTCCCTCTGGTCCCCTCCTGACTCTTTGTCCCTTGAATAAAACTGAACAGTTAGTTGGAGATCAAAACCCGATCCAAGGGTCACCTTAGATTGACGACCTTCTCTCTACAACAACCACTTTAATTAAAGAGCATGTCCATGAGCGACCACCTTTCTGTGGGCCCTTGGATGTATTCTCAAGACAGATTTTGCTGTCACACAGCTGTGGTGGCCCCTTGCTCTGAAAGAGTAGCAAGTCCCAGTAGATCATAGATCTTAACCCCATGACAGGCCAACCTATTTATGCTGGCTCCTAATAATGACTTATGTTTATAATGGCACTATTCATCCCAGAAGCCAGCTCACAGCACTCCCTTGACCACATGTGCTCTTTTGATTCAGGCATGTGTCTATATACATCCACATATCACAACTGTACAAAGGTCTTGACTGCTGTGACTTCAATCAGCCCTTTCTTCCTTTTGCTTAGCTTTGGGGCCTGATCCTGGGGATTAGAGAAGCCAGTGCACCCTTCTCTTTATCACTGGAGGGAAAAAAAATAGACAGAATTGAACAATTGGGAGTCCAGCTCCCTATTCACTTTCTTGCTTATTAGGGTCTGTGTACATCAGCCATGATGCAGCAAAGCAAGTTGAGAACTTGTGCAATACATATTTAATAGTGGGAATTCTCCTCTCCTTTTATCTCCTCTCCTTCTCTCCTTCCATTTAATGAACCAATTATTCTGACAAGGAGGAGAATGCTCCTTCCCAGCTCCCTCTCACTTGGAGCCTTTATTCCCTGCCTCTGCAAAGTGCTGCCTAATTTGGCATAAGACCCTATTGTCGGTTATTTTTACATTCACCATGAATTGTGTAAAATTGTTTCAGCACTTTAGAAATTTTTCTTTTAAAGCACGAAACGTTATTGTATCCCCTGTATGAATGACAGGTAAGATGGTAAGAAAATGTCCAAATGTGTATACACTCAATTGCATTCATTTTACTTAACAATATTTCAGTTTGTTTTCTAGATCATATCAAACACAAAGGAAAAACACATAGACTACATATTAATGGGCTTCTACTTCCATAGAAATGCTTAAAATGAAGTAAATCTCATTGAAGACTTCTTAGCTATTCAATGTTGATAATGAAGCACAATGGAATCTTATTAATTTATGCACTAACTTTATTTATATAATGAAAATTGGGCCAGAATTGCTAGACATAACTAAGTATTTCAATAATAAAGTGGAAACATTTTTCTGAACCATTAATTCTATTTATCTTAAGACTTTCCCCCCTCTCAATTGGGCAGATATCTTTATTACTGATCTATCTTGCATAGCGCAGGCTGGGTTAGCCTGAAACAGTTTTAAAGTACTTGTTTTACATTATAAATAAACTTAACTGAGTGGTATTCATGTAATATCTTCAAGTAGAAGGTGAGTTCACTTTATCATCAGGAATGAGTGTCAGTGTTGTGAAAGATAAGTTACAAAGTCATAAACAAGAAACTGTGGCTATCCTTTAGGAACTTCTGAATCAGAGGAGCACAGACTTCCAAAACTCACTAGTATCCTAATAGAGGCAAGAAGGAATCCTGTTTTAATTTTCAAGTCTCAATATTCCTTCTTTTAGAAATACGTAGTTTTAAAGAATACTGGTTCTGCCATGTCAGTCTGTGTAATTAGGAAGGAGTTGACTACTTCTTTGAGGTAAAAGTCCTAGCCCATTGAGCCACAGAATGGCTTCAGATGAATAAATAGCTAATTAGAGTGTTCCTGTGATTTTTTTCCTGGGGACACTATTTTTTAAGACTAATGGAACATAAATATAAAATTCTTGGTATTAAAATACCATGGAGAAGGAGTGTTGGAGAAAATTCTAGATATTATTACTTCAACATTGTGTTCAAACTATAACTCTATTTAAGGGAGATAATATATGGATCTATAAATGCCAGTAGGTATTAAAACCATATCAAACAGGGAAGCATGTATGTGCTTTGTTAGATACAGCCTCATTTGGGACCCATGGAATGCAAACAAAACTTCCAAGGGCATGAGTCTAAAGGAAAGGTCGTAAAATGTTTCTAGAAGAGATTTCTGGTGAAGTGTTCATAAACTCATCAAAACACAAATGAAGATGTTTGCCATATTTTTGAATGGAGGTTAGAGATTTAAAATAAACTCAAACAGCTAATTTTACCTTGAGATCCTATTCATACTGAAGATCACAGAAGCATTTTGTTGAACAAAGTGTGTTCTGTTTTTCCTGCCCAAAGCTTGTTGGCTGAGTTCTTGGTAACAGAGTAACCTCATTTATAAGTAAGAATTGGAATGGCACAGACTTTTTGAATTACTATTGTGGTTCCACCAGCCAGAACAGATAGCCATCCCAAGAAGGTAAAACTTTGTTCTGGAAAATAGTAGTGCCAATCAACTATATTTAAATGTCAAGATAATAAAATATGTTGTAAATTAATGCTTGGGGCAGGATATAGACTAAATGTCATTTTGTGACCCAGTCTATTCTATGATCCCACAAGTCCCTAAGGTTATCTTCATTTCCTGGTGACATTGATGTCTAATTTTACTACACAGGCACTTAGTTTTGAACTGATGTGGGCAATTTATGCTCCAAATTGAAATTACCTGCTGTTTTAACATTGCAGAAACATGTCCTGTCTGTTTTATGTTTTTTTTTTCCTCTTTTGAAATATATGGTGAGGAGTAAAATTGTCAGGTACAAGCTGCCTTCGAATGGAGCTCTCTTGTTTTCCACTGCATATCCTTGTGACCTCACCTTGCTCCTTGATGACCAGTTCTGAGCTTGCTCGGACTGACTTTCTACAGATGCAATGTAAAAAGGACTTTGCCTAAGCTCACATTCGTATTCTTTCTGCTGCTCTTCTGAAGGCTTCTCTGAATGCAAAGTATAGCACTTGTGAAAATTGCCTGTGTTCATACATACGGAATCAGGAAAAGCATAGGAGGCAAACGCAGGTGGTCCAGTGCACCCTTTATCTCATCCCATGTAGATAATGATGAGAGGTATTTTATCTGGCTGCTCAAAAGGACACAGAGGAGGTTAAATTCCATCTCCATGGAGTTCTGTGACCAATTTGACTAACATCCTAGTATGCTATACTCCATTATTCTGAATTCCTTCAGTCTGTGCTCTCCTCTTCTGTTCTTCAAAGAAATGCCCTGCAAATGTGCTTTTGATCCACATAGTGCTTTGAGAGGCAGGGGCAACACACATTAGCATCTGCATTATTACTATTAGTTTTTCTTAGGAAGCATCTAATTGTCTTGATATGCTGATGCCCAAATTATAAATGACAACATTAGTGTAATTTCTCAGCCCTGCTGTAGTAAGACACTAATAGCAAACTAGAGGTATGTGGGGGTGGGGCGTAATGTGATTTTGAAGCACAACTTGAACAGAAAGTGTTGTAAGAATTATTTTCAAGACTGTGTCCTTTGTGAAATTTGACTTAAGAATCCTAGATTCTGTATCCACACCATTTAGCACTTTAACACCATGGTAGATTCTATAAAAAAGCAAGGAAACCAGTGTCATTTGCTGAATGCTGTAGAGCTCATAGATGATCATATTTTAAACATGACCTCCATTGTGGTATTTCCTTGGATTGCAACTCTGCATTAATACACACGAGCTTAGCAGCTCTTGACAAGATGCTTAACTTCCCTGAGGTTTCTTTTATGGAAAATTGTTAGAGAAAAACCTACTTTGCAGAGTTCTAGAGTATGCTAAATAAGAATATTTGGGGGTGGAGAGGTGGAGAGGTGGTAAAGCTGTGCCCAGTGTGTAACATGTATGAAACAAATGACATGTATTTTCCAGACCAAAGGAAAAGGTTAAGTTTTGTCTAATGAAGAACAATAAAAAGTATTTTATAATATAGGATAAAAACTTAAAGTTCAAGGAAAAGATTTCAGATAATTTTATCATGCAACATTACAGTGAAGCTAAGTAAGGTGAATTTGCATATTCTAAATGGCTGAAATTTTTTAACTTCTATAAGCGTTTTACTGAATATAGTTTTTTTTTCAAGAGGGATACAAATGCATCAGCTATTAGACAGCACAAAGATTGGTATCAATATTTAGCTCATAGAGATAAAATCAAAGCAAGGTGACATGTAAAGTTGTATAACTTTATATAGCAATTGCCAGAACTCTGGACCGATGGTTATAGACAAAGATTCAAAGGCCGCTCTGAAGTCTACATTTAATAACATGGGCTGCCTTCTGCAGGGCACTTAATTTCTCTAGGGTTCAATTTCCTACAGTTCAAATCTAGTTAAAACAAAAGGGATGGGCTTGATACACTCTAAGGATCTTTCCAATTGGAAAATGTCACTATTCTACAATTTTAAGGATCCTTTCCTCAAGAAAGACCAAAGTTAAAAAAAAAAAAAAAAAGATTGTAAACTTTTCTTTGCACAGAAGTATGGTTATATAGCAAAAATCATTTGTCTCTGACCTTGATCTTAACATAAATAAAAATTCCATCCCAGAAATCACAGAAAATCAGAAAGTAAAATTCACTATGATGCATGCTGTGTTTCTTTTGAAAAAGTCACATGGCATAGGATTTAGGTTTTCTGCAATCATAATGACATCAGGATCTACAGCAGAATTCCACTAATGAGGCTCCAGTGTTGATAGGGGAGGAAAGAAACCAGACAAGAATGATTTGTAATTAGCACATCAATTATTTGTATATGAGTATGTGCTCCTTAAGTGCTTCAGAAGTTTAAAAAAATGAGTATTTCCCCTAATGCCTTGCTTTCTATTGTATAGTTTAATTTATGGTAACATTTGAGGACAAATACTGTTATTTACAGACAAGTTTTTCCTTCAAATATCTTTTAACCCTGCTTTTGTGGATATATAAATAAATGATAAGGAGAAACAGTCTTAAAATATTCTATGGAGATATACATAACAGAATAAAATCAAGGAAGGATCATGTGCACCAGAGAAATAGCTAAAGAAAGGTCTACCTGTGGGGTGGTGGTGACACAAGCCTTTAATACCAGCACTAAATAGACAGAGGCAGGCAGATTTCTGTAAGTTTGATGCCAGTCTTTTGTCCAGAGTGAGTTCCAGGAAAGCCAAGGCTACACAGAGAAATCCGGTCTGCAAAACCAAGGTGGGGGGGGGGGGGTCGGTCCTACCTGTCCTCTCAAAAAAAACTTTCTAGTAAAATAAAAATATCTAAAATCTTTCAAGATTGTTTTTCCAATGCCAAAATGGCTTTTTGCTTCTCTAAATATATGTTTTATTCAACAGATTCATGCAATCTCCCATAAATTTCTAATTACTACCTGTCTGCCTCTATTTACGGTCAGTTTGGAAAAGCTGGCAAGGCATCTAATAGAATAGCAGTGGTAAGTGAACCATTGGGGCCATGGAGGGCACCTTGCCACCCATTGTTTGATGAAACAGACACATTAGACTCATGGAATGGTGGACTGAGAACTTCTCAAAGCTCACATCCAATCTCAGAAGATTCTTTCCAGGAACACAGTGAGGACAAGAATTAATTAGAAATTACCTGACAATTTTGTTGATTTGGGAGTTGTATTTTTATAATGTACTAATTAGTCTTTTATGTTATTTTAGAAAGTTGAAGAAAACAGCAACATGAATTGTTAACATTTTTAGACAGCTGATATGGTTTATTTTAAATAATTTCTTGATTTTACATGAAAATGTTTTTATCTGTTTAACTCAAATAACTCCCTTTGATAGGTCATTTATATATATTTCTAAACAATTGTGTTTCTTTTCTAAAAATTTTAACATATTCACTTCCCCCAGTCTCCTTCCATTTCCACTGTCTCTACTCTCCTATCCCTTCCCACCCAACTTTGTGATTTTTTTTTTTCATTTAATTTATCCATCGAATCTAGTTTGTAACAGACAGAGCTGTTTTGGGGAGTAGGGCCTGCCTGATGTGTGGTCAACCTTCCAATGACTGTCTTCAGTTAGCAGTAGGGTTTTATGCCTACCTTCCCACCTCTGTTACAGGTATTTTATTGACTGGAACATATATAGAGCAATATGAATTCATATGCGCATCTTCTCTGCTGTGTTTGAAAAACACTGTTTTCTTGAGTTTATTGATCACCTTGGACTCCTACAATCTTTCCATACCCTCTTCCACATGGTTTCGTGAGCCTTGGGCAGAGGGGTATGGTATGACTATCCCATGTTAGCAAGAGACTTTTTAAGGTGTATAAAATGGGTGTTTATGATACTTGGAAAATAGATGCCTCTTCTTAAAGTTTTTAGTTTTGTTAATAAAAAAATTAAGAGAAAAATTTAAATATAAGCTCAAGAATAATTATTTAGCATTTAAAAAAAAACCCTCTGTAAATACCAGTCCTGCCCGGGGCCCATAGCAACTCAGACTCAAATAAACACACAGATGCTCATATTATTTAAACTGTTTGGCCTAATGGCTCAGGCTTCTTGCTATCTAGTTCTTATATCTTAAATTAACCGATTTCTATTTATCTATAAGTTGCCACGTGGCTTGTGGCTTACCAGTACTTTACACTTTGCTTCTCATGGCAGAGGCAGCTGGCAATGTCTCCTGACTCAGCCTTCCATTCCTCAGAATTCTCTTCTCTGCTTATTCCACCTATACTTCCTCCCTGGCTACTAGCCAATCAGCATTTATTTTATTAATCAATCAGAGCAACATATTCACAGCATACAGAGAAATATCCACAGCACTCAGCAGCTGCCTAAAGGAGGGAGTTACAGAAGAGAAAACCCTACAGCATCTGAATCACATGGACTTGACAGTCAGCTACATGGCAAATAGACACATAGTGTGGACAGAGAGAGTAAGGAAGCACACTCAGGTGGCTTTGGTCAGTATAAAAAGGAGATGGAGGAAGAGGGTCAGTGAAAAGGAGCAGAAGGGGAAGCTGGACCTCTCTGAATCAGGACTTAGAAATTCAGGCCAACACTACAGACCCTCTGAGCAACTCCACAGAGGGTGGGAATTCTGGGAAGGGGAAGTGTATTATCTAATCAAATGGCTAGTTGTTTCTTTTATCTTTTTAGCATGTCTTAAGGTGAACTTGTCTTTATGAGAGTTGGTCCCTAGCTCAGGTTATTCACCAGGCCAACTTTACTCTTTAGAGACAAGACAATGGCATTCCATCCAGAAGAAAATTCCAATCATTTGGCTAGTTATGACTTAGATTTCCCTTAATGTGCTTTCAATGCCCCTGTAACACTAGCATGAAGATATTTGATATTACCTCTTCCAATCTCCATAAATGATCAAACAAGGATGTTTCTGATGGGAACAGGGGATAAACATTGATGAAATAGAGGACACCCATGTAACTGTTCTGGTAATGTCCTTGCTTGATCCAGCAATACCAGAAGACAGCTCTGGTTCCTGTTTATTGATTTCTCCTGAATGAACACCACTGCCTATAGGCGATATGTGAGTATATGACTGAAACCAAGAACAGAAACCTTGACATCTATGTGGCTGGGTCTATTGGACTGCCCAATGTGGTGATATTGTGTTCCCCCTAATATTGTGCACCCTAATAAAATTATCTGGGTTCAGAGAACAGAACAGTCACTAGATACAGAGGTCATAAAATGGTGGTACACACACGCCTTTAATCCTAGCATTCTAAAGACAGATCCATCCAGATCTCTGTGAGTTCAAAGCCGGACTGGAAACAGTCAGGCATGGTGACTCATGCCTTTAATCCCAGGTAGTGATGGCAGAAAGCAGAAAGATATATAAAGGCATGAAAACCAGGGACTAGGTCCTGGTTAAGCTTTTAGGCTTTTGAGCAGCAGTTCAGCTGAGATCCATTTGAATGAGGACACAGAGGCTTCCAGTTTGAGGAAACAGGATCAGCTGAGGAATTGGCAAGGTGAGATAGCTGTGGCTTGTTCTGCTTCTCTGATCTTTCAGCATCCACCCCAATACCTGGCTCTGGGTTTGTTCTTATTAATAAGATCTTTTAAGATTCATGCTACAAAACACTGTCTGAATGGAAGACTGAGTGTTGGCAGTTTTACAGCCCAGTTCATCTCCTTCCCCACATCTCATCCTACTTTCCATCCTAAGTGAAGTACCGAGTCTAACAGCTTGATTGTACCCCTTCTCTGGGAGCCCTCCTGTTATACATTTTTTTGTTTTCTTTTCTCTTTCACCCTCTTAAGCTTTCACTTATGAACATATGAAAATTCCTCTCTAAAATTCATCCTCCATTTTCTGAGAATTCCCTTCTTAGACTTTTTGAGATAAGAAGCAGCTTTGATGGTCATGGGATATCAAGACCCTAGTTCCAAGAAAAGGGAAAGGCTCCACCCATTGTCCTCAGAGGTATCCTGATATTCCCATATTATTTCAGTGTAATATCTTAAAATTCACAAGGAGCATTAATTTCATAAAGGAAATAATAATTTCAAAGTAATGGGTACTTCTTATGTAACACAAAAACATAGTTTGCAAATGTTGTCTCACACAATTTTTTAAATACAGGAATTGTACCTAAGCATTGCCATTTTACTATGCCCATAGGAAAAATATGGTTGGGTTCAAACAATGAAAACATGTAAGAAACACAGTACAGAATGGATTCCATAATAGTAAAGAGTCTCTGTAAAGTCCATGTTTGACAAAACAGGGAGACTTCTGAACTAGCAGTGTTCCTGCAGATTCAACAAATGACCATGCTAATAAAAGCAGAAAACGAACAATCTAGAAATCAGTGGATTTCATTTGCCATGGTACATCACTATGAGGAGAAAAGGGGATTTACAAATATGTCTACATGCTTGGTGGCCATGTGAAAAATTTCCTTTATGTAGTTTATGGATCAGTGCCCCAAGGGGCATGTACTTGTGTACTAAAGAAGGATAAATTAAATTCCCTGATGGTGAGGGAAAAGTTTAACATTTTGACCAAATAATAGCATAAATGTTCCTTTTAAATTTATTAAGGAAAGTAGACACAAGAAATTTGAGTGTAAAAATGGATAAGAAAAGAGATCAAGAAGGTACAATGCCCTGAATGCATTTGGCGGAATTGGTATGTAGTAGAGTTACCTTTATTTACCATTTATACTGTTTAAATCAGGCAGTTAACAACAGCATCTTTGCCTTCACTATTCAACAAAACACAGGATATCATGCCCCTAAAGATCTAAAAGAATCTTATTTTATCTGGTCAATTGAGTTTTCTTTTGCTGTCTGGCATTGAGAGATTTTGACAGAATCTGACACTTCACACTCAAAGAAAATTAAAAAAAAAATCATGCGAGAGTCAGAGATCATAGCTTATCTCCATGAGCCTATTGGTGTGAATCAGAAAAGCTACTTTGGCTGGACCCTGCAGAACAGAACACAAATAATGTTTTTCTACATGCATTAGATGTGGATCAATTTTGAGATGGGGCTTCTGAAATGGCACAATCACCCAATGCATTTTTCAAACACAGTCCGCACAGGAAAGTATTACTTTTGAGTTAAGTTTGACTATTGACCCTAGTTATTCCCACAAATGATGGAGCCATGTGACAAGAACCCAATGAAATGGATTCCACTGAAAATAAACTGCACATCCAAGATCAAGTTTATGTGCTTTCTTTTGGCATTATGAATTTCAACTTATTGCTATGCCTCTTAGAATAAATTCACAGGAATTTAGAAAAAAAATGAATTAATATATTTTGGCTATGGGCATAACCTTATCATTAAAAGTAATATTTGAAAAATTCCAAGTTCAGGGACATTAGTGAATAATACTTCTATGGGGACTCCTCTTATAGAAAACTTGCTGGTACTTCCTCAAGACATTTTCTGTAATCTCTGAATAAACTCATCAGTTGGAAGACATTTTTTTTTGTTTTGTTTGTAATGTTTTGGGGGGTCTGTATGACATGCATGCATGTATTTTCATGCTGGTTATTGTCTATGTGTGCATGCCACTGCGGACATGTGTGGATCAGAGGACAACCTCAGGTACTGATCTTCTATTTCTATCTTGATTTAGATAGCATCTCTTATGTACTCCTGCGCATGCCTGGCTTACACACTAAGATGATTCTCGGAATCCTCATTTTATCACTAAGGAGCAGTAAGATTACAAAAATAGGCTACTGCCTCTGCCTCTTACATGGAATCTGAACATCCAAACTCTGGTCTTCACGCTTGCATGGCAAGCATATTACCCACTGAGCCATTGCTGCAGCCTACACAATGGTTTTAAGGTACTATTTTAAATGGTTCGTTAATTGGATAATTTGAACAAATACTGTGTGTTTAATTAGTTATAAGAGATTGTTTCTCATTGGAGGACCCATTAATTGCAGACATTGAGGTTGCTATTGGGAAATGCCTACAAATAAGTAATGTCTATGCTATAGTAATTGGGCACATATTTCAGGTAGGGTACAATTAACAGCTATTATTTTAAAAAGTATGGATGTAGTATCTATTTCTGAGGCAAAAGGACTACATTAGCATCTATGACCAACACTTGCTACCAATGGAAAATTCACTCCATCGTTACCTTAAACAGATCATGGGGACCTTATCTCTTAGTAGGAATGTTCTTCTCTTGGTAGTCATATCTCTCTACCTGTCTAGAGAGTGACATGAATCCTGAAGCAGACATCAACATAGCAATCTAAGGGTCTCCAAATACCCAATGTGTTTCCTACACTTCTGTTTCTCTGAGGCGACTTGTGGATTTGACCAGAGCACTTTACGTGCAGAAAGTCTTACTTGTGTGAGGAAGTGTGAAAAATCTTACTTGTAGTTTAGCTTCTAATTATTTTAGCATGAGCTAATAACTGTGCCCAAAAATTCAGATGATTTAAATGTCTAGATCGAAATACTAGTTCTGAAAAATGCTTCAAATGAAAGTTTAAGTTGTAACTGTGCAAGAATTTCTGCAAAGCACCAACCAAATACAATATGTAAATGCTCTGTTTGACTAACTGATGCTATTATATTCATTTCCAAAGTGTTTTTCAATAAACCTGCAAATTACAGTTGGATGAGAATCTTCATCCTTACCTACATTGACAATACTTCAAGCTGGCAAGGTCTCATCTGCTATTATTCTAGAGCAATGTGAACAATATGGGTAAACATCTTTTGTATATTTCCTAGCCATTTGTCACCACCTTATTCCTTACCTTCTTTCTTGTGCATCACCACTATTTGCTCCTCATTTTTGGGGGGGTACATTGTTGCTTTTCTTAACCTTGCTCAATCCTTATCTCCTTGCATATTAGACAATTTCCTCAAACCTCTAGAAACTAGAAATTCCCCTACAGAAGCCTAAACTATATGGGGATCTAGCAATTGTATTGCTGTTTGGAATACAGGAATGAATAGATTGACAAAGTTGAAGACACTGCCTGGCATATGGAAAAGTCAATGAACCATATTATTACATATTCTGGCCATGATTAATTCCAGTTTATGAGGCATGTTAGCAGAGTGAAATCATACAAAAACTCTCACCTAGCAGTTTCATCGGATATCAAAAGCCACAAGAAGCCACTCTTGCTCACCAGTAGCACACTGGAAAATCAAAAAGATCACAGTCTACTAGAGCTCCTGAGCAAGCAGAAAGCACAATGGAGCTTGGTTTAACAGAGAGAGAGAGAGAGAGAGAGAGAGAGAGAGAGAGAGAGAGAGAGAGAGAGAGAGAGAGAGAGAGAGATCCTTCTAAGAGACAAGGAATTCTGATTTTCTTCTTGACAGAATACCAGAAAGGGCTAGAGTTTCAACAGATGTGGACAAAAGTAGCTAAATTTATCAAAATGTGAAAGTGTAAGTACATATTAGGGTAAAATTATCAATCTAAGTTACTGGGTGTGGGATTACCTGCATGGAATCTCAGCACTCAGGAGACAGTGGCAGGAGGATCAGAAGTTCAATGTCTTCCATGGCTGCAGAGCATGTTAGAGGTCAGCTTGAGGTGCAAGATACCTTGTTTGGTGGGAGATCTATAAAATTTCACATTATATGGTAAAGAAGAGAAATTTAGAATCATATTCTACCCCTAGATTTTCACAAAATATTGTTGACAAAACTTGGAATGAGAAACCTTCTAAAGAAAAAAGGAACCACCATGTGATTTCCTCATATTTGATGGTGAAGCAGGGAGCTCAGAGAATACTGTGTATGTGGTAACTGTGGGCTACCATTGCAGGAAGGCAGACAAGTTGCAAATGCATTTTCCATCTGTCCATCTACCTATGAAACATGCCCAGACAACTTTATAAACTAGAATCTAGGAAACTTTAGGGTTGTCCTGAGCTTTTGTCCCTACATGGGTATGAAAAAGCAGCTGTTTATAGTTATGGAACTAGATGTGAAACAGAAAAGGTAAAAGATATTCCTAAGACAGAAGCACATGGAAATTGTTGACATCTGCAAGCAAAACAAGATCTAGGGAGAAATTGCACAGGCAGTCTGGACATTTTGCTGTCCACTGAGCAAAAGCCATCAATACCAAGGAGAGGCAGATACTCCATCAGACAGATGCCATCAGAAGAAATATTTAATTTTGAACTAAAGAAACAAAAAAGCTAACACTATGCCCAATACAGACTACACTGAATTAAATAGAAACAACCTCTATATTAATTACCAGAAAGAAAAAAATATGACCTGAAAGCCATTTGCTTTTAGTCTTTGCTTATGTTTGAAAATAAAATTACAATACATGTTAAGAGAGAAGACAATATGATCCATCAACTAAAGAGAAAATAGACTACATTATCAGACACGGCACAGGATATATGTTAGAATATTTGGTGGGAATGCTGAAAATAATTGTGATAAATATGTTAGATACAGTAGTGGAAACACTATATAGAATGCATAAACAGATGTGAAATGCCAGTGAAGAGTTGGAAACAGTAAAGTGGAAACACTATATAGAATGCATAAACAGATGTGAAATGCCAGTGAAGAGTTGGAAACAGTAAATAATACCTAAACGACAGTTCAAGAAAGGAAGGGGTAATGATAATGGAATAATTAAATTTCTTTGATGATGTGGGAATATAAGAAGACAAATAACCAAGGAAATGTAAAGACTAATCAATGGAAACAAGTAGATGAACAGAGTCCACCAGATCTGGATGACAATATCAAATGATACAGTTTTTGTGTAAATAGTATAATGGAAGAAAGAGGGAGAAAATGGATGGAAGAAAAAGACACATTTCAGTGATAATTCTGAAGTCATTCTTCAGATTGAAGAGGACCCACAAGATACACTTTCAAACCAGAGAAACAGACAAATATGGGACCTTACATAAAATTGCTAAAGAGTAAACAGGAATCAGAAATAGTGAAAGCAACATGGTAAAGGAGGTTGATATAGGTAAAAAATTAACAAGACAGCTGATTTCTCACTAGAAGCACAAAATTACACCTTGAAAGAACTGGACAAAGTGAACAGAGTATCTCATACTACTTAAAAATATACTTCAAATCTAAATTATGTAATTACTGATTTTTAAAGACATTTTAGATAGTCTATGAGATAATTTGTCTCCAGCAGTCCAATCCTGAAAGAAATTCTCCGAAAATATCAAAAACAAAAACAAAAAACAAAAAATCCTTGTTAGCCTGAAAGAATATAATGCTAAATAGAATGAAAATTGAGCAGACATGAATAAAGGATATCAGAAACTTAAAATTCATACAAATACAATGAATTATTACATATACAGAAAGGAGAAGTAGACACACAGGAGTTTTAAATTTTCAGGGTCTATGGTTTATTAAAATGTAATGCTAGGGTCATATGATATCACCAGGGTATGTATGTTTAAAATCTCTGGAAAAGCAGTTACAAGAGGAGGGGCACCAAACAACAACACACTGTTGCTGGATCATGACGTGTTGGCAATGTGGTGAATGTTTACATTTGTGGCTGAGACAACAATGATTGTATCCATATCTCTAGAGGAACCGATGTCCTAGCACAAGGATTCATGATTTTAAAATGGGATGTAGAGAAGTAGGTGAAAGAAATCTAAAAAGAAATAGAAGCATAGAGAGCAAGCAAGACAAGGAGAAATCAAGTTTCAAGATAGTCTAAATCCATGTAAACCAGTAGTTACACTAACATCAATGAACTAAACTCTAGTCAAATAGCTCTGTCAGACTTGATGGAGAAAGCATTCCAAAATTTGTTTCACTTTTTTTCCTCAAGGAAATTCACCCCCACCCCCACCACATACAAAATACAAATATATATATATATATATATATATATATATATATATATATATATATATATATATATATATATATAATGCATGTGTGTATACCTGTATTTGTATATATTTTTGTAAGTATATGTATATGTATATATATCTATACGTGTGTGTGTGTGTGTGTGTGTGTGTGTGTGTGTGTGTATAAAATCTAGTGAGATTACATTAACAGTTGTGGATAAAGAGTATCACAAATAAGCATTTCAAACTATGAGTCATAATGAAGACAACAAGAAAATCCTAAACAAAAGCAAAATTCTAAACTAGATGTGTGCAATCTCAATAAAGCAACTTCCAAATACGTGAAAGGGACATTGCCAGAATGAAAGGGTAACAGTGAGTAATATGCTAATGGTTTTAGCACTGCTTTCTTCATAACTGGTGAAAAGAGATGAAAAGTATGTCAGTGGGGATAAAGAGGACGGAATGCCACTATCAACCCACCAAGGCTCCAACTCTCATTAACAGGGTGCACATCCTTCTCATTTGCCTGTGGAATATCAACAGACTGAAATGCAGAAACAGCTTCCTACAAGCAGAAAGAACATGGACTATAGTAAAGGGGAGTTGGTAACATCATTAAACAAGAAATCCATAACATAGTTAAAATTAAAATACTCAGGAATAATTGGAAAATAAAACAATGTAACTATGAAATAATCCATAGGTCAAGGAAGAAACCACAAAGGATATTTTAAATAAAATGAAGCTGACTATGGCATATAGCTAGAATAGTTCTTAGAAAGGAATTTATGAAATAGGGAGAGCATAGAGAAAATCAACAATGGGGATCTCAGGTTTTTGGGTCCTTTTATGTCTAATAAAACTGGTAACAGAGAAAAAGGAGAAAGCACAAATTACCAGGATCAGAAATGAAAACAGGATCTCATCCAGGACTTACAGACGTCAAAAGGACAATTCATGCCACGTGAATAAGCAGCCTAACAACATCTTAAATATGTCTAAATTCCAGCTTATTCACAACTGAAACAAATAAATTTGAAGTATTTTCCTATGCATTAAAATATACTTGGTTGTTTAAAATATAATAAATTTATGATATAATTTATGAAACTCGAGTTTGACACCAAGGAAATTCAGAAGTTTTTTTTTTTAAGATAAAAAATAAAATATCTGTCTGTTCTCTCACACTCAGTTGCATGATAGTCCAGCTTTATCTCTTTCCGCATCTAGCCTGGGACAGTGGAAGAATAGGAGAAAGAGAGGTAGATGTTTCTCATATGTGTAGGTGTCTCATGTGCAATGACATGAGGTTCACGTTAGGAGGTTAAGTGATCTCTAAAACACAATATTTTACTCTTTTACTTCTTATTCGGATCCTTTGTTTATGCTGATGCTTGTTTGGTTACTGGCAACAAGAATAAAGAGGAGACTTAACTTGATAATCCAGTGTAGGTAATAATACACTTAGTAACGGAATATCTCATTTGGCTTATATGACAGCAATATATAAGCAATATAGAAGAATTACTTAATATATATGAGTAATGAGTAATTCACATGGAAAGAAGTGAAGAATAAAGTCTACATTAGGAAAATAAAAAAGCTAAGGACTGAATTACTGATTGACTAATTAATTATCCTTGCTCTCCATAGCATTGGGGAGGATCAACAAATGCGATGGCATCGTGCTATGCAACATAAGTCTCCTACAGTCAAGTCTCTT
This sequence comes from Peromyscus californicus insignis, assembly GCF_007827085.1. Classification (NCBI taxonomy): domain Eukaryota; kingdom Metazoa; phylum Chordata; class Mammalia; order Rodentia; family Cricetidae; genus Peromyscus; species Peromyscus californicus. The sequence goes on along the minus strand of NW_026294551.1, from coordinate 84,858,131 downwards.
CATCTAGGCTGCATCTATGGGTTTTAATACTTTATAGTAATGAGTTCAGAAGCTTAAGTATTGGTAGATTGTGCTCTTGAAATACCCAATAATAAACAATGCTTCCAATGACAGCAAGATTTAAAGCTACTTGAATCAATAAGTTTAAAGTTTTCTTTGTTTCAGGAATTGATGCAGAAACAGGAAACAGAGACCCAACTATCTATATAGTCTTCCTGAGTTGATCCTTGGGTAAATGGCATATGAGGACATTAACTGGGACATTTATAGGTTAGTATCGCTATTTGTTCACTTGTCTGAGTTTTCACACTTATTCATTTACCATCACAAGTATCTCTGGGCACAGGTATTTTTATATTCTACTTACAGATTAAACAACAACAACAACAACAACAAAACTCCAGCAGAGATAGGAATCTTCCTCAAAACAGCACTCTGGGTGTCTGAGACAAGAAACAAACTCACTCTGTTTGGCTCAGGTATAAGCAGACATAGCCACTGTGTCATAGTAAGACAACTGTGGCCGTATTATAATTAAATATTTAAATATTGGTAACACAAAAATGAAAGCAAATAATTATAAAATAATAAAAATTACAACAAAACAAGCAATCAAAACAAAAGAAAACAAGCTGCAGATTTATAGAACGGTTTTGGTAAATCATCTATTATCCTAAAGATCACTGAGGATTTGAGGTGGTATATGTGGAGTCAAAGAGAAAAAAAATTTCAAATTGGCCAGTAGCTATTTGTGAGACTCAGAGGGGCAGAAGTCAAGACTGTGAATAGCTGAAAATTAGGCACATTTGCACGTATTTTACCTTCTCTTCATTATAAGGTAACTTAGCCAACATTCAGCTGATGGGATAGTGTAAGTTTCAGATGAAAAGTAAATAAAAATACACTTTTCCTAAAGAATAGGTGGTCACAGGACTGGCAAGATGTCTCAGCAGCTAAAGGTGTTTGCCACCAACCCTGACAACCTACGTCTGTCACCCAGAAGCCACATGGTAGAGGAAGAGAACAGACTCCTGGAAACTGACATCTGATTTCCACAAATATGATATGGCATATGCACATACCTCCCATCCCACCACAAACAATCAATAAATGAAACGAACATTCAGAAAATTAAATAGAGTAGATGGTTAGAAAGGTGTAATTTCTTCAATTGTTTATTTTTGTGTGTTATCAATTTGTGGGCTTTTTGTTTGGTTGGCTTTGGTTTTTTGATTTTTTTTATTGTTTTAGAGTGGCCCACCTTTATTTTAAATTAAAATGTAACACAGTAGACTAGATTATTATTTTTATTAATATGCACAGAAAAGTACTGAAATGGTGACTATTTGTTGTCTCCCACAATGGCACTTATAGGTACAAATATGCAGAGATGTCTAGACACGTCAGATGCTTAATTGAAAAGACTCTTCCACGGCAGTTTGATCCTCAGTTTCCTCATCTGGCTGTATACAAGAATATTCTTGTATTCTCTTGGTAAATTTCTATATTACCAGATGTAGATACCTCACTCCTATTATTGCTCCTTGCTGAATCTTGAGAAATCTTGAAAGTTTTGAATGACAGAAGAAGCATCATATTCATCCTGTTACTTCTTACAAGATTTGGAATGTCTCTGTCCTGTGCAGTAGAATTTAATCTTTTTTGAACGGCACCAGCAGCTACTCCAAAACTTCCTCATGATTTCTTCAAGATATAAGGCCCATTCTGGACATGCTCTTTCTCTTCTAGTCACACTTCCGTGACATAGGGGACAATGTATTCCACTTTTTCTCATTGCAGTCAGGAAACATTTTCTACAGGAAATGTGCTGACAGGCTGTGGTCTCCATGGTGTCTTGAGCACCTCTTGACAGACACAGCAGTGAAATCATCATCCATGTACAACATGGTCACCAAGAGCTCCTCAGATATGGTGAGGGGTTGGTGGGAAAGGTGGTGGCATCCACAGTGGCCCATGTGGCAGTGGAGACCCTGAACCCGACTCCCTGAGAGAGCTTGATTTTTGTTTAATGGGTCTTTCTTCTGTGACTTATTAATTAGCATTAAAGGAGACCAAATCAATTAGAATTTCCAAGTAATAAGTTTCTGGGCTCACATATATTGGCATTCACATGTTGGGGTCCAAAGAAATACATATAGCTGTGGTTGTATAGTGGAAAATTTTATTTTCCATAATGTGCCTCCTTTAAAATGGAGTGTCTATCATTTGCAGGATACATCACTTCCACTCACCAGTGGTTAAGTAGGATAACTGGAACCCCTAACATTATTTACGGAAAGTACCTAACTTCTCCCGAAGATCTGTAACATCATCGTGTATTTTCTATGAGTCTGAACTGCATATGTGATATGAGAGTTACTGTCATTTAGTAAGAATAATCTTTCCAGACAGTGGTTCTCTAGATCATAGAGACACCTGAACCTGTGTCCGGACTCAGGCCTAGGACAGCTTCTATTTTATAAAGCTGGAACTGATAAATCACCCCGAAGGGGGCCTGTACCCTCTGAGGTCTGGACCACTGGTTGTGAATTTACAGGGTGAGGGATGGATTCCTTTAAGACTAGAATGCAATGTCGGGCTTCTTCACATCAATCAGAACACTTGTAAGGATGCTTCATCACTTCAGACAGACACCAAATTTTGCATACAATTTCACATGCTTTGGGGAACTCTATGGTGCCCCAAAGACTGTTTATATAGACCTTAAGCTAAAAGCTCTAGAAACATAATAATATAAGGAATTCACCACAAACAATTTTCAGGGATTTTCTAAAAGTTAAGCATAGGACATAACTCCATTCAAACTACATTTTCTCTTTTTCATGTACCTGATTGAATACCTATTTTATTTTCATTTATTTAGTGATTACTTCAACAAATATTCATGATTTTAAAGCACTTTTAAGTTTCATTTATTTTCTTATTTTCTGAGATGGTGCGTACACCCTATACTCCACAGTGTGTATGTGGAGGTCACTGGACAGCTTGGGAGAGAGCCAACTCAGAATTACCAAGCTTGGCAGCAAGCTCTATTTCTCTCTGAGGCATTTGATCAGCCCAAATTCATAATTTAAAAAAGATCACTATGACTAAATTACTGAATTTAATTATCAATATTTAATAATTTTCAATATTTAATCATTTTCATTATCAAGAATTAATATTTATTTTCATGTTGCTATATTAACTTTCTGAAGTTGCTAAATTTTACAGACTTTCTATTGCCACCAATACCATTTCATCTGCACCATTTTTAAAAAATATGCAGTTATTTCTAGCTTGAATTAATTGACTAAATAAATGATACTCCGTCGTTACCATTCCTTAAACTGATTTCTCGAAGCATGGTTGGACTGAAACACACATTGAATTGATTGAATATGTATTTGAAACATTTTAAAGTTATAACTTAGGAATTTTTAAAAACAAATTCTTCTGACATTTCTGGATGTCAAGAGATTCTTGTTTAAAGGAAGCCTTCTAACTGGCAATTGGCTAAATTTAAGTTGAACTGCCTTTCCTAAGCAAGGCCCTACGTTACTCCTTCCTATGGGACTTGATGTCATTAAAATCCAGAGCCAAAGGGCTTAAGTTACTTTTTGTGTGCTATTGTGACTTCTGTCTAAGCAGTTTGAAGTAAAAATGAGTTGATAATACTATCATAATACAGCTTCTTCAACTGGTGGCCTGACCTTAAAAAACAACTAATAGGTGTGATGAAAAGTATTAAAAATGAGTTTTTAAGATGGTCTTTGGGATGGAGGAGAGAGAAAGTTCTTTCCAAATTTGGGCTGTAATTTGTTGTGGTAATTTTACATATCAAGTGGCTTATTCTCATGGGTAACAGTGAGTGTCCATGTTTTTAAGAGTTTAGAGACATATGAAAAAAAATGAAGTTAAACTGGAGTAAGATGGAGTGTGGTGTGGGTCAGGGTACACAGTTACAATGGGGAGCAGATACTCCTCTAAGGTTTGAATCTAACAATAGAAATAATATACCTTATAATTAAGAAAAACTGGAAATTGTAACAAAACTCCCAACTCTATTCCTCTTTTCAGCATGACTCATTTGCCCCATTGTGCTAGTTTGTAAATGATTCCTGAATATACTCTTAACTTTTCAATACAATACTTTCTTTGTTTGTACATGAGGAGGAGGAGCTTGTCTTGCCTTTCAGAGATTATGAAATGAACAATAATATAGAATAGGACATAATGAGACATCATTAAGATAGTGTCACAGTTTTTAAATTGTCAACTTAACATACCCACTTGCGCTATTTTATTTCCTTTTTCTTTTCTTTATTATTAAGAAATTTTCTATTCATTTTACATACGAACAACAGATGTCCCTCTCCTCCCCCCCTCCGTCTTCACCCTCTCCATCCTACCCTCCATTTTCACCTCCTCCAAGACAAGTGGAATCAGCAGAACCTAGTATATTCAGTTGAGGCATGTCCAAGCCCCTCCCCCATGCACCAAGGCTGCACAAAGTGTGCCACCATAGGTACTGGGTTCCAAAAAGCCCACTTATGCACCAGCAATGGATCCTGATTCCACTGGCAGGGGGCCCCCTAAACAGTTCAAGCTAAACAACTGTCTCGCCTATCCAGGGGGCCTAGTCCAGTCCCATGGGGGCTCCTCAGCTATTGCTCCACAGTTCATGAGTTCCCACTAGTTTGGCTGACCATCTCTGTACATTTCCCCATCATGCTCTTGATGTCCCTTGTTCATAAAATCCCTCCTCTCTTTCATTGATTGGACTCCTGGAGCTTGGCCTGGCACCTGGCCAGGGATCTCTGCACCTGCTTCCACCAGTTACTGGATGAAGGCTCTATGATGACAGTTAGGGTATTCACCAATCTGATTACTGGAGTAGGCCAGTTCAGGCACCCTCTCAACTATTGCTAGTAGTCTAAGATGGAGTCATCCTTTTTTTACTCTTGAATTATTTTAAATACTTTTTGAGAATTTCATAAAAGTATATAATATAATTTGAGCATACCCAACCTTCAGCTACTTTGAATTTTCCCCTTCCAACCTCATGCCTATTAACTCACTGAGGTTTATTGGTGTTGTCCACATGTGGGTGAATGTGAGGCTATCCCCTGGAGCATGGGCTACCTACACTCCCACCTCCAGAACCTGTCACCTCTCAATGGGTACTTACTTAGGGATGAACTTCATGTAGCCCAGTTGGTGCTGGAATAGTTACCAGCTTATCCAGATCTTATGCTGATGATTGTGGCTGTTTTGAGTTCCTGTATGGAACAGCCCTGCCAATTCCAGAAGATTCTCATCCATAGTGGTTATTTCCAACCCCTGAATCTTACAGACTTTCTGTGACCTGTTTCACAATGCACCCTGAACCTTGCGGGATAGGGTATAATACAGACATTCATTTAAGGATAAGCGCACCACTGACAATTATTCTCTGCACTTTGACTGCTCATGAGTCCCTGAATTACTGGCTATCTGCTGCAAGAAGAGTTTTTCTGCTGATGGCTGAGAGGTTTGTGCTATTTTTAAAGCTGGGACCAATTTTATATATACAATTCACCATTACAGTCCATAAAATTAAAAGGATCTAATGCAGCTCAGAAGGAAATAAAAAACTTAGGAATTGTTCCTTGATCTTAAAGGTGGTGATGTTAATTGCATTAACATTTTTGTTTCCTTTTAAGATATATTTTCCAAAAGACTGTAAGTATATGTTTTACTCTTAGATAAATACTTCAACAATAAAACCAAATAGAAATAAATTAAGTGAAATACTGTGTTCTATCAGATAAAAATACATATAAGAGATAGATGATGATAGAGGATAGATAATATCTAGGTATGAATATGCCTCATTGCTAGAATACATTTTTAGCATGTGCAGAATTCTAGATATGATCTCCGATATAAAAATACATTTAAAATACTTTGACCATCAATGGCATACACTTGATTCTTTCAGAATTTTGAGAGTACATTGGCTGGAAATTAACTTTATGTAACTCAATCCCCAAATCACTAACATCAAAAATTATGAACATGAAATTCAGGCAAATGGAAGAGCCTTTGGGGAAGAATTCATCTTGGCATCAGTTTCAATGCAGAGACACTGGACGGCACTATGTCCAAGTCATGAGCCTTTTGGCAGTGGAAGTTTCACTAAAAAAAAATTGGCTTAAGAAAATAATTCTAGTTCTCTTCCATAGATCAAGTCATAAACCAACTAAAGTCTCAGATTATCTCACCATCCTTTGGCAATGCTATTTAATGCTACACCTATTTAGTTAACCACACATTCTTAAGTCTTCTAGCCTCCTTGGAAACACTTAGGACAGTGCATGAGCTGGCAGAATTAAACAGAACACCTGTTTTCAAACTCGCAGCCTCTTAAGATTTTCGACTAGCATTTCAGAAATCCTCATGAATTTTGAATAAGCTCTAGGAGAGATGCCACTCAGCCACCACACTGATCTGATATCGGTGAAGTGCCATAGTCATCGAAGGCAGTATTTGTTGCAGGGGTTGGGGGTACTTCAGCGGAGGGAGTACCAGAGCTAACTGCACGCTTTTTGGTTGTGCTGGCAAATTCTAACTGTTATACACATACTCAATAGTTTGCCAAAACCTAAGGAGGAACTCTACAAAAAGGGTGAGAGAATCTTGACTCACTCCCATTAATGGGTGCTGAAAGTCTAGGGATTGCCTGGACCTGCAGGAAAGGGTAAAAACAAGAATTGGACCACTTCCTCAAGAAAACATGGATTTTGGATGAACTCTGCAATGCTCTCACTGGTCACAAGCAAACACCAAAGTCCTTCCTAATTACTTTAAATCTGTTTGCCGTTATGATTGGGGCATCTTTAACCTTGAAAGTGGTTGAGATACTGATTCACTTAGTAATTTACTGTTAGAAATGTTTTGGGGTGGGTAATATGTAATCTTGTTATGGATAACATAGCTAATACCTAACATGGAGTAGCTGTAGACAAGCTTTAAACTTTCAACCCTTTGTTCTGGCTGTAAAATGTCAGTTGGACCCATTTTGGTGCTTTTTATTACTGCATCAAAAGCATGCTGTGAATTTGTTGCTGCCATAAATGCTTAATGTAAGAGCTCATTGTGCAATAAAGTGTCAGAACACTGTTTTTAAACACGTTTTTAAAGCAACATTTTACAGCTTACATTTTTTCCCACTGCGTACTATAAAAAGTACAGATTTTCAATGTCACATTCATAAGGAGCGCATAATCGTTCCTAGGAAAGCCAACTACAGTGAGAATTAAACAATTTCTCTCAAACCTTTTCATAAACCCTGCTTCCCCTCCCCCATGCCACTTGGGATGAACATGATATAGTGAATGGGAGGAGTTGGGCTCTTGTATATAACATGACACTTAAACTTGAAAGAAGAAATTGAGCATAAGAAAGATTTGTTTTCTCAATGCTTGATCTCAGACTATTTTTCATGTCATAAATACCTTCATTACAGATTTTCCATCCATTGTCTGTAAAATATTTTTTAAGAGAAAGAATACTTCTCTTTCAACTTTTTTAGATTTGGGAATTTATTTTCCTATATAATTTCTAAGGTTGTGTCAATATGCCAATGTTAATTTTTTAATAAAGCAAGGAATTACCTTATTTCACTTGCTGGTCACTTGACTGTCAATAGAACCTTGACATTTTTTTTTTTTTTTTTTTTTTTTTTTGGTTTTTCGAGACAGGGTTTCTCTGTGTAGCTTTGCGCCTTTCCTGGAACTCACTTGGTAGCCCAGGCTGGCCTCGAACTCACAGAGATCCACCTGGCTCTGCCTCCCGAGTGCTGGGATTAAAGGCGTGCGCCACCACCGCCCGGCGAACCTTGACATTTTAAGAGTTTTTTTTTTCTGATAGTTTTGTGGAAATTTTTTTTCATACACTATATTCTGATCGTATTTTCTCCTCCCCCAACTCCTCCCAGATCCTCCTTACTCCCCCTACTCCCTGCCTTCTTTTTCTCTTGCTTTAGAAATCCAAAAAATTAAGGGTCCCCCTAGCAGTAGGATCAGGGGCCATCCCTGGTGCATGAGCTGGCTTTTTGGAGCCCACTACCTATGGTGCGACACCTTGGACAGCCTTGAGGTAGGGGGAGGGACTTGGACCTGCCTCAACTGAATTTATCAGGCTCTGCTGACTCCCCATGGGAGGTCTTACCTTCTTCTTGGAGGGAATAGGGGGTGGATTGGTGGGGGGAAGGCTGGAGGGGTGGGGGGAGGGAAGAGGGGAATCTGTGATTGCTATGTAAAATGAATAAAAAAATTCTTAATAATGAAAAAAGGAGAAAAAAGACCCTTTGAGATTCTTTTCATCCTTATCTTTCTAATTATTTTCTTTACTGAATTAACTTGTGGTCAAAGACTTCTGGTAGTCACAGTGAGATTCTAGTGAGCAGAATTTCCAACTGTGGTGTACACTAGTCCTTGTCTGTCACAAGCTTGTCATTCTTGAACTGCAAAGTATCCTTAACACAGACCAGGGTCTGTCTCTATCTATGATTGACAGAATGCTATGACTTTGGGTACAACACTGTTATCTGTATGTTTTAGGGCAAACATGGATGGAACCAAGCAATTATTCTTGTAATTAACCTTTCAGAATCTCTAAGACAGCCTCACATGCATCTACCGGCTAGTACATGAAAAACAGCCTTCTTCAGCACTGATTCTTGTCTTGACTGAAAACATTTATACACAATGATCAAGGCTTGTGCCACAGGTCTGTTTGTTCTGATCTTTATATACAAGGGTAAGCACAGAATAGGTGCTCAGTAAATGTCTGTTGAATATGCAAATAGTTGAGTATGAATATATGAATTTAAAATTTATCACAGTATTTCCTAAAATCTGTTCCAAGTAGTTTGGTTTAAGATTCTAAAGTTCTCACATACTTATTATCCTTGAAACAATTAGAGGCAAATTGGTCTTTAGGTCAAAACTAAAAATAATTCTTAAAATAGACTCTAGATTTGAATCCATAGAACTGATTCAAATTGAGAATTTTTGAAGATTTCATTTGACATGGATAGTCATCTTCTAATGCAAAAGAAGTCTCCATTTTTTTCTTAACTAAAAACATAAAATCAAGATCTCATAAAATAGATACTTTTTTTTAGAGTGCATTGCACAACCAATTAACTTCTTTGTCTGCAAAACTAACTAAACTAATTTACAAAATATAACATATTGGCCTTCCCAAGAGATGGTGTCCTTTGGAGCTCCTGCCACTAAGAAAAACAACGTGAACTTTTGAGCTACCCTGGGTAAACATGCAAGTAAGACAGTGACTCATTCTTATTCAGAGAAAAGCATTTGATTTTGTTTAAAGCCCAATGAATGGTGCCAACAATAAAATGCCAGAGATTAAAAGAAAAAAGCAGACATACAGGAGAAGCCTTAAAAAATGTTACTTTCGCATTCCAAACATTTTTATTTTCCTCTTTTGGCTACACACGGCTTGTATCTGTTTAATATGCATGAAGTTGGCAAAAATAAGCGTTTCCTCTCACAACAAGTGACGGCCCAAGCATTTGGATCTGCAGCATTTCTGCATCGTCTAAGGTATGACAGCTTATCACTCATTTAATTTTTCAAAATGTTGTCTAACTATACAGGTTGACAGTTTAGTTCACTGTTCCTCTAGCCCCACTGATCATTGCCTGAAGGATTTTTTTCATTATAATTGGTTAGAAATAATCATGCCAATGAATTGCATTTCCTTTGAAAATAAAAAGATGAGATTAAAATTATGTTCTATTAATCATCAGCTTTAGCCCTTACTTACTAGTTTTAATTTTTTTCCCCACAATTTAAATTTGGCTGCAGGTTTATAATATGACATAAATCTTGCTTCAGGAATCAAACCCAAATTCCATTTGTTTCTCCTTACTATATTCTAGACTATCATTTTATTTCATTTGAGAAATGTGCTGAAATCCCTGAATTACTTTTATTTGAAGCATCTTCAAGTTGATTAGTTTTTCAACTCATAAAATTCTGGATAGGGAGTTAAGTTTGAAAAAGTGAACTGTGTAAAGAACATTAGCATCTAAGGATTGAGTTTCCAAAGCTTCCATTCTGAAGTACCATCTGGGTACTGACCTCTTCAGGTAGCAATGTGAGGATGGTTTGACACATGCTTTAAATGCCCATTCCCTGTTTAGTTATAAAGAAGAGCAATTATTACAGTCTGCATACACATGCTGTTTGACAACTCAGGAGAACAAGAGAAAGATGAACAGAAGGGTGCATGGGTGAACTGAAGGGAGTTACTCAGAGCCAAACTCCAGTAAGAACTAGGAAGTAGTCTTTATATCACAATATTAATTATAGTCAACAGAACTCCTAATATCCCCAAGAATCCTCTAAGAAGTCCTGCTAGCTTATTCCATTATGTGTCATTAATAAAAAGCAGGAAAAAAAATACCTCGTGAAAATTATTTAGATGAAATCTATTTAAACTGCTTGGTTTTGACAGAGCTCCTTCACTAGCACCACCAGATCAAACTGTAATCAGTCACTGTCTTCACATCAAGACTAGATGGTTTATCTTATCTTCTGGGACATCAGGAGTCTGAGAGATAAAAGCTGTTGCCAGATTCAGCTAGTGTAAGGAAGACTTTACATTCCAGGAATAAAGTGGCTTGCACAGTCTGAATTTGTTCTCCGCATCTCCTTTCCTGGCCCCACATGTATCTGTGAAAACAAATCCCTTCTGCTCAGCTCACCAGGGCTGTGCTTCCTGACTCTAGAACCACAAACAAAAGACCATTAGGACCTTAACATTACCCAAAGCTGGATTTAGATAATATTTCAAGTGATCACAGAACATCCCTACTTCTTTTCTATCTTTTGGGATTAGTATATTATAAGGTTTTTCTTACATCAATAAGGGCTGCTTTCGTTTACTTCCCTAGCATTTGATGGGTTTTTGTTGGTTGGTTGTTATTTGTCTTTAACAAAAACTTTACTAAAACCCTAAGCATATTCAAAAGAATAGGTTTAATCTTTGTAAGTTGATCTTTCAGGTCTCTATGCTTTCAAGAAGGAAACCCAATCAATACACATACTCATTGTTGGCATATGTGAAACTACAGCTCATTTGTTTACTCACTTTTTCACCAATTTAACAGAAATTATGAAGCAAATAGGCATTGATCTGAATTCCCAAAGTCATGATAGTGCGCAGAACAGAGTAGCCAAGACAAGGAATAACTAAACACAAATTCATTACATATCAAGTAGACAAAGAAAAATAAAAGCAGTGGTTAGGTGATACAGAGCGATCCCATTGCAGAGAGTATGGAGAAGGATTCAGAAATTTCAATCAAATCTTAAGGAAGGCTACAATACTATTCAGGTGTTAAAGTTTGCCTGAAAGATAAATAATAAGAGATAATGTACTCTTATTTACATTAGAGGGTCACAACTCTAAATATAAAGGATCCATTTCTGAGTACACAGATGTTTAATTTTAGGCCTCTGATATGGGAGAAATAGTTATAATTGGACTTATTTTTGTTACAGCTATATAAGAGTAAATGTTGAAAGCCCTCTAAAATGTCAACATAGAAACAGTTAAATGAGTTATGAGTCACTCTAGCCTCTTCAAACCTACAGAGCACTTAGAAAAGTAGTGCATCCATATGTACTAACGTAGAAAGATCTCCAACGATGAGTAATGCAAAGATACATCATTTGTAAATGTCCACATACTGATTTTATTCATAGTAGACCAATAAACTCAACACAATCTCTTCTTATTCTCTCTTTATATTTTTGAGAAAATTCTGGGTATTTATAAAAAATGATTAAAAGTTATCACTTTGGTAGACAGGACTAAATTAGAGGAGCAAAGGAAGAATTTAAATTTTTGGTGTGATTTTTTTCATATTTCAAGTATACAGTGAAAAGCCATACAACCATGTTCTTTTCTTTCATATATTATGAAATATTAATTTTCATTATAAATAAAGATGAGGCAAAAAGAACCACTGTTAACAATTATGTAACTTTGTATTAGATTAATCGATTATGACTAATGTCTCTGTTGTTAATAACATATTTAGCAAAACATGTTTGGCAATTAAACCATCACGAGATCCTGGGAATGGCTATAGAACCATGAATACAGAGCATCTTGAGAACTTTGAGGTCAATGACCAAATACAAAGGCAGTATCATTGACAACCTAAGAGAGGACTCTGCGATGGCTCTTTGTGTGAGGACACTGGCCACAAAGTCACGGCATCCTGAGTACCATCCCTAGGAACTACACTATAGGAAAGAAGTATCTCCTCCAAGTTGTCCTCTGAGCTTTAGCGCCACCCCTAAATAAATAAATAAATAAATAAATAAATAAATAAATAAATAAATAAATAAATGTCAATTTGAAGAGATAGGTTTTTTGCATGCATGATCAATTTTTTTAAAATAGTGTAATAAGATTGACACATTTTATCTTTTGTCTATTATACTATTACCTACTGGCATTATTAACCACAGCTAATGCTACGCAAACACAGTGGGGCAGTGAAAGTGGAGCCATGTTAGAGCAGTTAAATCACACACACACAAGCAGAAACTTGGTATGAGCCAAGTGGCTAGCATTCTTTGCTAAGAATAATAAGCAGAAATGTTAGCATGTTAATGAACACATATAATAAACATATTTTAACACTGTCATAGTAGCAACTTTAATTTTTAAATTTAATTTAAACATAAACCATATTCCTCTGGGCCCTTGTTTGATAACTAAACAATGATTGAATCCTTGAATTTTTGTAAAAGTTGGCCATCTTCTGCTTCACTACAAATACGCAATTGTTGGGTTTAGCTTGTTTTTAACCTTGTTTTACCTGGATGAATTAACACACGCTCTGTATAAGGTTGAAAAAGTCCTTATTCTTTCATTAAATGTGAATTTCTCATTGGGGATGTGTGTCCCAGTACCACTTCACAGTGAACAAAATAACTCAAGATGGTTTGGATTAAACAATATAGAAGGGAGAGTTGCTCAGAGAACACAAATGAGATGAATGATCAGAACCTTTATGAAGAAACAAATAAATACTTTCTCTCAAGCATTCTGTCTTATTATTCTACTAGTACAGTGTGGCTTTGTTTAGATTTGATTGGGTCTCAGCCAATCGGCATTTTCCTGTTAGGTATTCCAATGAGCTACAATTCTGTCAGCATTATAAGAGTTTCTGATCCAGTTTTGTTGCTTAATATACTAGTGTTTCAGTGCCATGCATCCAGGAAGAACTGGTGCCTAGTCCTCATGTGGATCCATTCCAGTGACTCACTAGAAGTCAACACACTGAGCAGGTGGCTTTGTTCCTGAGAGAAGACCCCTCCCTGCAGGGTCAGGATCAATTTGATATGGTTGTCTCTGATAACTGTAGCCTCTGGGACTCTGATTATATGGTAGGACACAGTCCTAGCTTCCAAAACTCTCTTCAAAAGGAGCTTTGGTTAATACTATGACTACTGGATTATGTTTAAGGGTATATATTTGTGTGCATTAAATATATGCACATGCTGAAATGGAAGTATGTCTTTCTTTTTAAAGGAAGAAAGTCAGAGGATGGGACTTTCTCTGAAATACTATCTTGTGTTTTAACCTCTATGGCACATGACTATCTTGGCAAACCAATAGCTCTGAGATTCTCTGTCATGGGATACTCTAGATTCATAGCTTACCTGAGCTTGAGTTTTCCTGCCTGGCCCACAGTCAGGACAAATCTCTCTCACCTGCCAGTCCCACAGCCACTCAGACCCAACCAAGTAAACACAGAGACTTAAATTGCTTACAAACTGTATGGCCATGGCAGGCTTCTTGCTAACTGTTCTTACAGCTTAAATTAATCCATTTCTATAAATCTATACCTTGCCACGTAGCTCGTGGCTTACTGGCATCTTCACATGCTGTTTGTCATCGTGATGGCTGGCAGTGTCTCTGACTCAGCCTTCCACTTCCCAGCTTTATTCTCCTCCTTGTCCCGCCTATACTTCCTGCCTGGCCACTAGCCAATCAGTGATTTATTTATTGACCAATCAGAGCAACACATTTGCCATACAGAACATCCCACAGCACTTACCCTCATGAAGGATCAGGGTAAGAAACTTCTGTCAGCCTAGCTAATGCATGAATCCCCTTAAAATCTAATGAGGTCCCTCTATAGTTAACAAGCAAAGCTATTTGTGATATTTATGAGACAGTGTGAGTGCTCTGGGGGCTTCCATTTCTTGGCTATAAGTTTTTTAAGAAGATATTTTAGGGAGGATAAGAATAAAATAAGACAGAGGAAATAGAGAAGGTGGGAGAAATAATACAAAATAATAAAAGTCATTCATATTCAAAGATGTAGCCTATTAAGTAGCAAGCATGAGCACTGCTCTGGCTTTTTCAGTACTACATGGGACTGGGTACAGTGCAAGATCCCTGTAATGTCAAGTGCTCGGAAGGTAGAAGCAAGATCCTCCTTGCCCCTGGCCTCCACAGTAAGGCAAAAGCCTGCATGGAAAACATAAGATCTTGTCTTAAAATGAAACCCAGTGGTAACAGCAGTGAAGCGCATCTTTAGCTGCTGTTGCTTTTCACTAGTATTGCTTCTCTTGCCTGTGTGCCAGCAGTGTCCTCTGGCCAAGAGGACATTCCTCTGAGACATTAACACACAGGTTTTCTCACCAATCATACTGACAGATAGAACTGACTATGACTTTTGTTGATTCCTCTACTGGGAAAGATTCACCAGGATCAATTCCTTGCCCATATTTACAACCAAACATCAAAGAGGAACCCTATCTTGTGACAGGAGGCATTGATGGTTTAATTTCCATGTTATGTTTGTTCTTAACCATTTTTTAAAATGTTACCCCTAACAATTACAAGTTAAGTTATAACATGTGGATACTTGGGAAATATATCAGAAAAAGGGAACCAAAATAGTGAGTACACCCACCCAAATGAAACTTTCCATAACTCCGTAAGTCAAACTATGTTCTCATGACACGTGTGCAACATAAAGTATTTCCAGGGTCTAAAAGTCATGCTAACCCTTATAGAAAACTTCCTGTCCTGGTTGTACTTAAACTATGTATAAATAAAGTGGATTTACTCAGCCAACTCACAAAAAGCAAAGCAGAAAACAGATCGGCCATCATAGGTACATAATCTCCACAGGCCAAGTGCCACAAACAAAGTGGCCTAAATTCAACTTTGCCTCTGCCAGTTGTCATGTTGGAATGTCCAGGAAAACTCAATAATTTTTTCTTAGAGCAGTATTTCCCCGTGTTGATGAGGCCTTTTTAACATTAACTTAGAAAACACTTAAAGTCATTCTTCCCTCCCCCACACTATCAAAGATTCTATGGATACATTATATAGAAATAAATCCACTGGCTATTCAATATCCTGTCAGATGCCTGGATCTGGCATTTGTCAGGAAGGAGAGCTGATTGGCTGGAGTTCATTTCAATGCAATCAAAACCATAGCCGCTATAGCTGAGAAGTATGTGAGATAAATGTGTTTTTTTCCATTTTTGTTTAAAAGGAACTTATTATGTGGGCAGCTGCCTTTTGAATGATATTAATGCCAAAGTGAAGCTTTATATTACAAAGTAAAATGAGGCCAGATTTTAATACTCAGCTGAAAAGTATTGTCATGCAGCAGAAGTCATGACCTTTGACTCCTGCAAAAAAAAAAACAACTGATTTACTGATTTATATAATAAAACGTAAAGAGATATCTTTTAAAAATGCTAACACATTCTTTCTTCCTTGTGAGGAAAATAAGGATGTCTAACTATATGCTCTAGTATATGCCCTGCAAGGGGTCATCCCAGTAAATGCTTACACTCTCTGTAAAGTTGTGTGTGAAAAAGCCAAACCCACTGGTGGAAAATGCATATTCCATCAAGACTCCTGGACCACAACCCAACTTAATTATTTAGTGGAGTGGAGAAAGTCAGACAAATGCACACACTCTCTCACACACACAAAAAAAACAAGAACAGCACACATTATAGAATGGACTTCCTTCCTCAAGACATGAGACCCATATGCGTGTTCCTTATGTTAGAATGAGGAGTGGCACAGGGGAATTATTCTGATATCCAAGAAGAATTCTAATATTGTTTTAATATATACAGAAAGTAACAAAAACTCTGCACAGGTGTCAGAGGAAAGCAGAGGTCAGTGTGTCAGGCTTAGCTCTGCACTGATTTATCATTCTTTCAACATTTCATGTCTGACTACCGAATTGTATGTGAAATGGTCATGTTTGGTGAAGACAGGACTACAATACAAGGCTGGGCCTGTTGCTGGCACTGTAATTCGGGAGGTCTTTGCACTGTGCAGTCATACTGTATACTCAAATGTCTGTAGACATTTCTTTGTGTGGAACAGCCATAGTGCTGTTTAATAGCAGAGCACTGACATTGTAAAAGTGGTCTGAATGTAGGGGGATATAACCTGAGGAGGATAGAGAAGTGGGAAAGCTTTTTACTATTCCAAACTAGAATATATACTGACAAATATGGATTTTAAAAACATATTCAAGTCAATTCTTATATTCTCTTAAATATGCAATGCCATCATCATGCATATGGTATCAAGAATCTTTGAATGAAAAGGAAATTGTAGAGAAAATCGGAGCTGCTTGAACTTTTGTTGCTTATCAAAGAATGGTAAGTACCAGTGCCTTTGAGACTGTATAGCAGAAAATGTTTATCCCTGGTTTTGGATTTGGTTTCCCTAAGACTAGCAACAATTGATGCCAAAATCTCCCCTCTCTGCATGCTCCATACACAAGCCACGGAAGAAGCAGACACCAAAGAAGAAGTCCTGGCCCCTTCAGGGATGCATTAAAATGCTTTATGGATAAAGCCTTCATTATAAAACATTCAGGATAAAATGCCAGGAGCAGCACTATTGCCTTGACTTCCCAGTAGTTTATTGTTTATCTGATTTTACAGCTCTGTGTTCCTTGGATTTCTAAGCATTTTCACCCCTGGATGATCACCTCTCAAAACTACCATGAGGATCACACACATGTACGCCATGATCCTGTTCCAATGCCATCATAGTGACCAGTGATGTAATATTCTACAATTCAGAGTACTTGTAGCCAAATGAGGCCTGTAGAATTTTTTTTGCCCAATGCCTATTTTCTTAGTGCTGCTTAGAATCTTGGACGAAAGAAATGTATATAAAAATAGAGAAACTGACTACTGAACCCATTTTTGACACATGGTCTATTATATCATTTTGCTATCTTTGGCTTTGGCTGAAATTTCTATCCTTATAAAGTATCCAATATTCATAAAGAGATATATTTGTTAAATGAGAGAATGAATGGAAAACATTAGTATCTATTATCAATTTATTAAATAGCTACATCAAAGGTTCTCAACCTGTGGATTGTGACCCTTTTGGGGATCGATATTAGAAATCCTGCATATACTTACATTATTCATAATAGTAGCAAAATTGCAGTTATGAAGTAGCAATGAAATAATTTTATGGTTAGGGGTCACCACATGAGAAACATGTATTAAAGTGTTGCAGCACTAGGAAGGTTGAGAACCACTGATCTATATGCTACTTGATTTTCTACTCATCTGGATGTCCTGGAATGATGTGGTAGGTATACAGAATTGGAGGTATATCTGTACGTGTGTGCAAGGAAGTGTGTTAAATATGTGTGTGGCATTAATTTTGTGGATGTGCTTGAGGAATGTATTTGTCTACCACTCTGAAATGATGAACCGCTAAGTTTTGTGGAGCATTCCCTGAATGCAAACATGAAATTTGGCTCTGACTCAGATCCTCTATCAGTTTTGATTTCTTATATTTCCATCTCCTATGTCCATCTTCAGAGCATGAAAAGTCTATAACTATACTCAGACAATCAAATACAGTTCTTTTATTTAGAAAGCACTTTATGACCTTTGAAAGCGTAGAGTCTGATGTACAGAGTTTGACTCTCCTTTTTCCAAAAAGAAAAAACAATCCTAGAATTAGATTTCTCTCATTCTCCAAGCTTTCCAAATTCAATACTCATCTCTCTTTACACACATTCCCATTATAATTTTAATTGCAATATTTATGGATTAGATTACAGGATCTAGGTAATGTAAAACAATACATATGTAAGTATCTGAATTCATGTAATAATCTGTAAGTTCATAAGATAAAAATTCAACATGTGAAATTTAACTAAGGTAGTAGACTGAGCAATTCTCTGAAAAAAAAATAAATCAAGAAAATAATCCCATTTACAATTGTTGAAATAAAATAAAATAAAACAAGACCAACTTTAAACAAAATGGTGAAAGAGCTTCATACCAAAAATTATATAATATCAGTGAAAGAAACTAGGTCTGTGGAAAGAGCTATCACTCTAGCATCCCACCCATACACCCTATGACATTGTCCACTAAATAGAAGAGATAATACTAAATCCTTACAGAAATATAAAAGCCACCAATATTAAATACAATTTTGACAAAAAAAAAATAGAATGAGAGGCAGGTGATGGTGGTGCACGCCTTTAATCCCAATGCTCGGGAGACAGAGGCACCTGAATCTCTCAGTTCAAGGCCAGCCTGGTGTACAAAGTGAGTTCCAGGACAGCCAAAGCTACACAGAAACCCTTTCTGGAAAAATAATGAGGAAGAAGAAAAATGCTGAATAGTCAGACCAATTGACTTTAAAACATATTATAACTGTAGAAAAAATACAAGCTATTAAAAATGGGTCAAGTATTTGAATACATATTTCTCTATGGAAGATGTAGAAATCACCAATAGGTGTATGGATAAATACTCAACCTCTATTTTCACCAGAAAAATCTACATTGAAACCACTGTAAGATACCATTACAGATGTGGTGGTGTCTATTAACAGTAAATTATAGATAACTGCAGGCAAGAATATGTCAGAAAGAGCACAAAGGCACAGTTGGAAGTATTGTACAGCTAAATGAGAAATAGTGTGTATTCCAGGACCACTATACTACCGGATGTCTACGGAGAGGAATAGACTTTGGTATTCCACGGATAGTTTCACTTTGATCTTCAGGTCACATTATAGACAATGGCCAACTTAGAAGTGACCTAATGGTCCATGAATGAGTGAGTTTTGCATTTAAGAATAAAATAACTCTGCATGTTAAGAATAGAAAACTATCCGGTAGTTTTTTTTTTTTTTTAAAAAAAAAGTCTAACTCTTTAATTGAAAACATGTATGATGACAGAATTGTGCTAAGAGATATAAAACACTCACAAAGAGAAAAAACTGTCTGACTCACTTATACATGGACTTTCAAACTGTCAAACTCATAGAAGTGGTGAGTAGAATGGTAGCTCTCAGTTGTGGGTGAGAGATTTGGAAAGGGAAAAAGGACACATTAGTCAAAGACTAAAAAGTTACAGGAAAAGGAGGGATAATTCTGATATCGTATTGTACAATTAGATAACTACTGTTAATAACATATTGTACATTTACAAAAATATCCAAAGCAAGGATTTGCATGTTCTCTTTACAAAGAAGTGATGTGTATGTGTGTGTGTGTGTGTGTGTGTGTGTGTGTGTGTGTGTGTGTGTGTGTGTGTGTGATTTGTCCATTTGAAGTAGAATCCAGGCTGGAGAGATTGCTCAGTGGATAAAGCACTTGCTGAGTAAGTCTGAAGACCTGAATTCAAATCTCCAACACCAACATGATGCCAGGAATAGTGGCCATCACCTTTAATCCTAGTGTTCTGCCAATCACAGTGCTATTGGGGGAGATGGGGACAGAGACAGGGTATTACTGAATTTTCACAGGACAGCTGGCCTAGAATTTGCATTGGTAAACAAGAGACTGCCTCAAACAAGGTGAAGGGATAGTACTGACACCTAAGTTCAGTCTCTGATCTCTATGGCATAGGCACATCTTCACTCATGCTCATTAGTTCACACATGCATGTGTGCATGCATGCACTTGTGCAAAGACACACACACACACACACACACACACACACACACACACACACACACACACACACACATACACACACACACAATCAAATTTCCCAAATGTCTCAATCATCCTATGAGGTTGATGATTTTCTTAAGTCTTCATACCCATTCCCATTTCCACTAAGTGCAATTCGGGTGGCATGAACGTAAGGTCAATTATTTTCTCTGGTTAATGAGTTATCCAGGGGTTTCACTTGTCTTTTAAAATACCATCAATATAACCACTGTCACACAAAAGCTCTGCTATGGAAACCTTATTTAAAGATGACAAAGAGGGGACAGAATTTCATTCTAGCAGCAAAATATGACGTAAATTAAATACATAATATCAGCATTTCAATATGTGTTTGGATGTGTTTTGTAACCACCCCTTTTTCTTATCTCCCCTCTCCAAAAGCAGAGAACCTTTGCTATCATGTTATGAACTTGTATCACCCTGGCCAGCCCCAAACAGTCTTGCCAACTGCTCCGTGTGACTCCTTAATACATCTTCAAAAAGCGTTTTCTCACTAAGAGGAATTCTCATGTAAGCTCAGAAGACAAATTTCCACAATCTAGGTGTCTATCTCACAGTTCCTCCTGGCCAGCTTTTGCTTTGCACTAATGAGGCAGCTACAAAACCCAGTTACTGACAATGTTCACCTTTCTCGTGTGCCTTGCTCTCTTCCTCTCTCTTACAGTAGGACAAAGGGCAGGCCATGACACATCCATGTGAACAAAGACAAGGGAGCAAGGCAGGGCAGCGCCATGAGTCACCTCATCTAGTTCTCACAGCTGTGTGGATGCACCTGGGTAGGGGTGCTTTGTCCTAGTAACAGCTCAGGCACCTAAAATAACCACCAATCACTAAGTTTTCCAAGTCTTAAAGAAAAAAGCCAACAAGGAATATGGCTATGATAGTGTAAGATAATTTGTAGCTAAGGACGTAAGTACAGGAAGAGCTCATCACTCTACTGTTTTTTCCAGAGAAGTTGCATATTCATTTGCTTTCTTTAGGTGAGTGTTTTGGTGACTAGAATCTCATCAGGTCATTGATTCCCATAACTGTCTCTGAGTTGATAAATCTTAACTTGTGCTTGGACAACTACTGGCAAGGCTTTCTAGGTTTGGTCTGGAGCCACGTGTCCCAGCCCTCCCTGCTCTCCTGGAAAGTAAAAAGATTACTGATAAAATTTTAAAGGCATTGAGAACTCTAACTATTTCAATAAAAGTACACTTACATTTTTACAAAATGGGTCTCAAAAAGTTAGAATGAATATTATTTGATTTTCTCAAAAACTGAGAAAAATCAAATACTGACATTTAACTAAAGCTTATACTTGTCCATTTGTGGAAAATTCAATAGTATGCACCTCCAAGTTGTAGTGATAAGAAGATCCTACCATTCCTACAGAGACAGAGGAACAATGGAATAGGGATGTTCTCCGTGACTTCTGCTAATTTTAGACAGGGAGTGTTGTTCAAAGGTTCAAGTACTGAAATCTCAGTTTCCAGCCTATAGGATGACCTGGAAGTGATGACATCTAGCGGGGCAGGACTTAACAATAGGACTTTAGGTCATTGGTAGCATACTAACTGTCTAAGTTAGAGTTTCTATAGCTTTGCCAAAACACTATGACCAAAAAGCAAAGTTGGAGAGGAAAGAATTTATTTGGCTTACACTTCCAGAGCATAGTCCATCATTGCAGAAAATCAGGACAGGAACTCACATAGGCCAGCAACCTAGAGGCAGGAGCTGATGCAGAGGCCTTGAAAAGGAGATGCTTACTGGCTTGCTTCCTATGGCTTGCTCAGACAGGTTTCTTATAGAACCAAGGACCATCAACCCAGGGATATCACCAACCACCATGGACTGAGCCCACCCCATTGATCGCTAATTGAGAAAATGCTTTACAGCTGGATTTCATGCAGGCCTTTCCTCAACTGAGGCTCCTCCTTCTCTGATTACTCTAGCTTGTGTCATATTGACATACAAAACCAGCCAGGACAACTGATCCTCTTGTCAACTTGACATAAAAATATAACATCACTATTAAGCTATAATCCTTTCTTTCTTATTCATTGCCAAGATCTCACATTAAAATCATAAACAATTTTTAAAGTCCCACAGTCTTTATAAATTCAAACACATTAAATTTTCAGTCTCTTTAAAATATACAAGCTCTTTTAAAAGTTAAGCCTTTCATCTTTGGGCTCCTTTAAAAAATCAAAATTAAATACCTTCTTAAAGAGGGAAGAACCAGGGCATCATCATAATCTGCACCAAGCAAAATCAAACTCCATCAGTATAAATATATCACTGTCCAATTATTTGGGATTCACTCATGATCTTATGGACTCCTCCAAAGGGCTTGGGTCACCTTTCCAACTCTGCCTTCTGCAGCACACACAGCGTGTCTTTTAGGCTTCAGCAGGCTCCATTGCTGCTACTGTTCTTGGTGATCTTCCCATGGTACTGACATCTCCAAAACTCTGGAGTCTTCTGCTGTGACTAGGCTGCACTTTCACAAATAGCCTCTCATGGGCTCTTTTTCTGGTGCCAAGCCTCAACTTCTTTGCATGACCCCTTCAGTTCTGGGCCTTCAACTGTTACTAGGGCACCTTCACTAATGGCTTCTCCTGGCCTCTCATGGTGCCAGGCCTCAGCTGCTATCCATGATGCCTTCATGCCTTCAAAACAAGTATCACCTGAGTGACTCTTACATAGTACCAAGTCTAGCCTCCAGCATGAGATCCAACCTTGGCCACCTCTGGAACATAGCTTCTCTGTACTCTCAGGAAATACTTCCCAGATTACACTTCAATGATGCTGGTCTCTTTTAAATCACTGCTAATATCTTAGCTCCAGCTGACTAGCATCAAGTATCCCAGCAAAGCAAAGTTTTGCTTTAGTAGTTCTGATATCTTGTTAATCACAGCTGATTCGTCAGCCCCAGCTAGCCAGAACTACAGAATTTTAATTCAAAATAATAAATGGCCCTTTTAGAGTCTTTAAACTTCCCTCTGAAATTTTGCAAGCCAGGCCTCCTTCCTCTGCACTGCTCTCAACCTTCTTACCTTCCAAGTTCCCACAAAACTGTCCACAGAATGTTAACATTCTTAATACTCAATAGCTCTTCTAGTTCAAAGTTCAAATCCTTGCACAGTCCTCCTTAAAAAAAAGGTCAGATCTGCTAAAGCAGTACCCAACTACACTGGTGCCAATTTGTCTTAGAGTTTCTATTGTTATGCTGAAACACCATGAGCAAGTGAAGAGGAAAGGGTTTATTTGTCTTACACTTCCAGATCATAGTCCATCATTGAGTCAGAACAGGAACTCAAGCAGGGATAGAACCCGGAAGAAGGAGCTGATACAAAGACCATGGAGAGGAGCTGCTTCTCCTGGTTTGCTCAGCCTGCTTTCTTATAGAACCCAGGACCATCAACCCAGGGATGGCACCACCCACCATGTGCTGGCCCCTCTGCTATTGAACAATAATTAAGAAAATGCCTTATAGCAGGATCTCATGGAGACATTTCTTAAGTTCCTTCCTTTCTGAAGACTCCAGCTTATGTCAAGTTGACACATAAAATCAGCCAGAACACCAACAAATCTTAAGTGGCTTTTTCTTTACTGAGTCAATAGTAAAGTCAAGAGTGATAAACTGTGTTTATCACATAGAAAGTCAGAGTCACAAGAAAGTATAGGAGTGTAATAATAAAAGAAATAACAAACCTCATTTGATATATGATTCTCTCTCTTTCTCTCTCTCTCTCTCTCTCTCTCTCTCTCTCTCTCTCTCTCTCTCTCTGTGTGTGTGTGTGTGTGTGTGTGTGTGTGTGTGTGTGTGTGTGTGTGCATAAATCTATGGGATGTACTCATTTAGTTAATACATGCCTCTCAGTATGTGGGCTTCCATTAACTTGTGAGGAATTTCTTCTTTCTATTCTTCCCCTATATTCTAACAGGAAACCTTGCATTTTAAATTTAAAATTGAAATTGTGAGTTTTGGAACCACTTCATATCTTATTGCACTTTCCATTGCATACTGCTATAATCTGAATGCTTATGTGCCACCAACATTCATTAATTTAATACCAATCCCAATTGTGGTGTTAGAGACAGTGGCTTTTGGAGGGCAAAGAGATCTTTGGGGCTCTTAAAACCATAACAAAAGAAACATCTTCTGTGATGGGAGGACACAATGAAAAGACATCTTACTGTGTAACTAAAAGCCAGGCCTGGCCAGACTTGGCATATTCCAGTCCTTGACTCCATTCTTCCCATTTTAGGACCTGGGGAAACTAATTTCTGTTACTCAGTCTAAACTGTCTTGTCTCAGAAGCCTGATTGTCCTAAGATATACATTATTTCTCTCTTTGTCTTTCTGTCAATAGCACACAAAGTAGGGATTCTTGTAAAGAAAACTGTGTTTATCACATAGAAAGTCAGAGTCACAAGAAAGTATAGGAGTGTAATAATAAAAGAAATAACAAATCTCATTTGATATATGATTCTCTCTCTTTCTCTCTCTCTCTCTCTCTCTCTCCCTCTCTCTCTCTCTCTCTCTCTCTCTCTCTCTCTCTCTCTCTCTCTGGTGTGTGTGTGTGTGTGTGTGTGTGTGTGTGTGTGTGTGTGTGTGTGTGTGTAACCTGTGGGATAACTGTGATTTTTGGCATTAGTTATGTCCTACTTTTAAATAATTTAAAAAATGAAACTGTTGCTAAGTCATTGGCAGTCTGGTCTTATTTTATATCAATGACATTCTGTAAACAAAGAATGGAGTATGCTCCTTTAAAGTGCATGAGGACTCTAAGACGTGCAGCACAGAGAGATTAAGAGCCCCAAACACCACTCTCAACACAGCCTTATGTGCCCATTGTGTGCCCATCTCTTGGCACACAATTTGCTTCCTGGATATAAGGCAAATCTTATGCTTTCCATGACTCAATGTGCCTTCAAGATGGACTTCATTGAAAACATCCATTCTTCTATCCATTTGAAACACAAATTCACCAGTACGTTTAGTAATGTGAACAGCTATGGCTGTTCATGTGTGCATATATTACTTAGTACTTTTCCAAAATAAATCTCTGTTGTCCTTTTGTTAAACCCTGGATTTATCATTGTTCTGCTTATTTTAATCAATTATAACTAGAGTTAACAAGCTTTCCCTGTATTATAATCAGTTTCAAGTATTATTAAATAATTAATGTAGCACCACCTCCCAGGTATAAATATCAGTTACTTATTTTGTTTGAAGGTAAAAAAGGTGATAGAGTTTCTCTTTAATACTCAGCCTACTTATTAAGATATTTTCCCTGCAAAAAGGAAACTTTCATATTAGATTTTGAAGTTTTATCTCTTGTGAAAATCAGTTTTTGGTATGCAATGAAGAAAATAACAATAGCAACCAAAGTATAAAGAGTAAAATTCCAAAGAAATCCAAATTCCCTGAATTTTGAGGTTATTGTAAAATGTATATATTTACATTACATAAATAAAGAGATACAGCTGCTCAGGATATAGACTATTTTTGAAATTTGGGGGTTATTAACCAATAAAGTAAATGGAGGAGATATTTGCTCATGTGAGTATTACATTTTTTTATTTTTACTTTTATTATTTTTAAATCGGGGATGGCTGAAGACAGCAGTCAATTGTACACGTCCTTTTTGCCTTTTCCTGTCCCATCTCTGAAAAAGAATGGCACTTGGCTCTTAGAAATGTGCACTGCCCTAACATTTCATATCCTTTTGGTTTCAAAACATTGAGAAGGTCTTATTAACATATTACACAAAATTAATATATCAGGGTGAGAGAGCAAAGTCAGACTATGGGCTATGATGCATACTGTTTTAGTTCAATTAAGCCCAGTAATGTTGCGACTGTACAATGGAAGTCCTTCCTTAAAGGAAAAAATAAAAATGTTAACATGTATACTAACGGTGCTTCTAGAGATGTCTGTGAAAGAAATTGAATATTTACAGGAAAAGGTAATAAGGACACAAAATTTTTAAACAATTATGCCCTCCCCTCCATAAAGCCAAGATAACACAAAGTAGAGTCATCAACACCAATCCCCTTATCATATGCAGAACTCACAGAATAGACTACGCCACTGAAATTCATGTAGAATAGGGAAGACTAGTAAACTCTTTAACAATCACAACCCTCCACGGAGAAGTCTACTTAGGCATCCAATATCAGAATCTGGTTCCAAGAAATACAAAGGGGAAGGGATATTTTTAAAACTTGATAAAAACTTAAGAAAAGCAGATAGCTGAAGAGATGGCTCCATAGCTATGAGCACTTGTTGCTCCAGCAGAAGACCTGGGATCAGTTCCCAGCACCCATATTGCAGTTCACAATCAAATGTAGCTACAGTTTCAGGAGATCAGATATACTCTTCTGACATCTGTGGGGACCATGCTTGCACACAGTACATATACGTACATTCAGGAAAACCTCATACACAGAAAATAAAAGTAGATTTTTTCATTTGATGTATTTATTCTTCTCTCACACACTACCTGCCAACCACAGTTACCCCTCCCTCAACTCCTCCCGGGGAGAAAAGCTGAATCTTCAGTCTTCTTGTTTTTGAATGATGTGTTTTTCATTACAACTATTTTATTGCTAACATTTATTCTTTAAATAAGCTATATAGTCCTCTTTGTACCCAGAAGAAATGATACATAGGCCCTATTTTACTCTCTTTCCCGTGGTAACCTCTAGTTTGAAACTTACCTAACCAAAGGAATGGTGTTTTTCACCTAGGAAACACTCTTCTTCGATATGAAACAGATTTTGCCAATTACACCAGAAAGAAAGAAGTCATCCTGCAATGTGATTTCAGGCTTAGCATCGTGTCTGTAAGGGAACTGCTCTGCCCTGCTAAGGATCAGAGTAGCTCATTGGGATGTAATTATTTCAGATGGGAAGCCACTCTAAGGTAAACTTCTCTAAGACAGACTAAGCATTCAGATTCCTCATTTGAAAGTCATACTGACTGGGTATTTTGCAAAAGACAACTTTCTATATATTATAAAGAATCCAGCAGCATAAAACTTCGCAGTAATCACTGTTATTGGACAAGAAAGTAATGTGTTTTCTTTTTGTATCCCATAATTCTCTTTGAGAATTATGCCTTTTCCAAAGGCAGGATTCATGTATGCTCATTGAGTGACTAAAGGAATGTTCCCTATTTTGGAAGTTTGCTAATGTATAAGGGTCAAATATTTGACATGTAAAAGTTTTCAAATAAAGTAATAGAAATGAATAGACAAAAAAGAACACACCAGCAGAAGTAAAGTGTGCTGAAAGAAATCTTGTCTTTAAAGGGTTGTGCCTGCCCATCTCTCCTCCGAGTTATGTAGAAAGCCTGGGGAATGACCGGGTCCAGTAAATGAACTGAAGAGATAGGCTTACCTACCATTTCCACCAAAATTGACCAAAATTCTCCCGGGATTCCAAGTAACTGAGGTTAAATTTGTAGCACAATAGCCTTTTTTAAAATACTGTCATTTTTCTGAAAATAATTCTGAGTACTTTTCAGTCATCCATACATTCTCCAGCAGGAATTGAGTAGCACGGAACACTTTATTGATGGATTTGGTTCAATATTTCAAATGCTACACGTGTATAGCAATTAGTATCATATTACACCAGTATTATAGAGACTAATTAATTGATTCCAGTCAGGTTGAAGTACTCTGAGGTACTACTGATTAACACTAACATAGACAACTGACTATTTAGTATGGTTTGGCATGTCATTAAATGATGTCACATAATTGACTTTTACATTTAAAATTTTAGTATCTTTTTGCTTTTTATACTTTCTGCCATCACATTATATGTTTGTTTATTCTAATTGCCTCTTTTCCTACTGATAATTAGTATGATTATAACTTGTTAACATTTCACAGTTTTATGAAACATTTCCCTTTCCATTTTGGCATATGTCAATCAGGATTAAAATAAATAACTGTATATGTTCAGTGACTTTCTTGCAGTCTCTTAAATTCTTTCCCTATGAGAAAAAGACCAATCAATTAACATTATGGATAAGACATCCTGATAATAAAAAATAAATTTCTAAGAGTTAGAAAATGTGCAATAGATTCACTTATTATATCGTTCTTCATTATTTTAATGGAACATATTATGAGAGTGTTGTTAAATAATTAAAACCAACAAGGGTATTGGACAGAACTTCACTTGCTGTGAGACAATGTCAACATTCTGAAGTATAAATCCCAAAGCAATCAGAGAAGCTATCAATAAATGGCAAGCCTAGAAAGCAAGTTTATCCTAGGATGAGATGGCCGTTCAACATAAGGTAATTGAAGTTAGATGAAATTGGAGTAGTCAGACCATCACACAGAAATAGACAGTTTACCCTCTGGCATAGATGAATGTCAAACAGTGTCATCAGCAGAAAGGTGACAGTGCAGTTGATGTTTGTGATGAGGGCCTTTTTCAGGGAGACAAAGGCAAATTGTGAAGTTTCTGGTACTAAGTTTAGGAGTTGAGTCCCTTCTGGCCAAGGAGGGAGGCTACCAAGTTCCGTCTAGCATGATTAACAAAAAATGAGAAATTTGTCCAAAAAAATATTGTGCATTCTTCTTACCTTCATTTGTATACATAGTGCTTTGTATGTCGCGGTAAGCTATGGTCCATCTCTTCCATAGAAGTGAAATATGAAGCTTTATTTATTGAAGTTTAGATAATTCAAAGCTGCTCTAGGTTCTCGTTTTAGTAACAACAATCAACCAATGTCCCAACGTTGCCATCAAAACCCTATCACATCCAAATCCTTCTAATTTGGATAATAAATATGAGTCTCTCCTTATTCCTCCGACTCGTTGGCTTATGGAGTTTGTGATACTTTCCCATTTGTGGAGTTACACCTCAACTTGAATGACAAGACACTTCCTGGGAGACCTTGGAGTGTGTGCTTAGACACCTAGCGTGAGCACACTAAATGAAAACATATTGTTCTTAGTTATCCCTGACGTCTTCTGTGACCTCTTTTTTCTGTTAAGCATTCACTTCTATTCAGATAGAGTATTAATTCAGAACTAAATATTATTTCTAGTTCAAAACTGTCTTCCTAATACTAGCTCTAGGTTTCCCTTCAACAGCCATTTAAAGTACCAGAAAAGCAAAGACATAATATCTATCCCTAAAATGGTATTTCCTTGAGACATTCTTATTTTGGTCAACACAAGTATTGATCCTGATGTCCTTTTAAGTCATCCCTTTGGAGGGGAAAGAAAAACACAAGGCTCACTCTCTACAATGTTTATTTTTCTTACCTCAATTTCTCTTCATTTATTGCACACTTGTTTTAGCAGATTGTATCCTACCTTTTAATATCTTCACCAGTATAATAGCTAGTAGAGGTCTCGTCTCTATTGTATTTCCCCTAGTCCTTCAGTATGTCCTCTACAACACCTTCCGAAACACAGCTCTGATTGCTTCATTCTACTCAAAGTGCCACAGGTACAAATCCAATTAATCACCAGCTCCTCAGTCATTTGGTCGCAGCTCTTTATACTTTAAAGGAGTGTATATAATTCTTTATAACCTTAACTCAACTTTTAAATCTATATTCCTAATTATACTGCCCCATGAAGCAAGACCCATACTCTGTTGGTGTTTGTTCCCTTGTCTCCACATGGATTCTAAAGTTTTGTACTTTATTTTTGCCTCTAGAGTGAGATAATCCACTCACATATATTCTTTGTCAATGTACTCTCTGTTTTGAATATCATTCCTTCAACATCTGTGACACATCCCTGCTTTCAACCCCCAGAACTTAGCCAAAGCCCTATGTACAGGTTTTCATTAAATACTTATTAAATCCAATGAACTG
Source organism: Peromyscus californicus insignis (assembly GCF_007827085.1). Classification (NCBI taxonomy): domain Eukaryota; kingdom Metazoa; phylum Chordata; class Mammalia; order Rodentia; family Cricetidae; genus Peromyscus; species Peromyscus californicus. The sequence goes on along the minus strand of NW_026294551.1, from coordinate 84,828,186 downwards.
AATGGAGATTCTTTCATAAATTCACAATAATAATAATAAAAGTTAAATATCTATTTTCTTTATTTCCCATCTGCTCCAATACAGCATCAGTGTTTTAGTACCCTCCTCCCCACATCAACTCTTAATACTTTCTTCTGCTGCAAAGGCACCAACTGAAAAGAAGTTTCAAAAACACATAGGGACATCTGCTCTCAGAAGCCACTTGAAAAATAAGGATGCCACAGTATAGGAAAAACAGCTGTGCAGTGCTCAAGAGATTGCTTGTAGAGCCGCAGGAAAGATCCAAAGACATACAAACACAGACTCACCCCAAATGAGAAATGAATTCTTGTAGGAGCTACCAAGGCACCCAGTTGGACAGCAGACTGCAGCTTTATTCTGCCTTGACTGTACTATTCACTGTTCCTTCAGGGAAGACGAAGTGTGATCCTATTTGTATTCCTGCATAAGAAAGGAAATACAACTATAACTTTAGCCTCATGAAACAAATAATCCCACAATGTACGTAGAGATTCCAGACATGTGCCTATTATTTTAACAAAAAATGATAAATCAGTTTTGGGATATTTGATCTCTATAGTTTGGTTCATGATTGGATTGGTTACTTTAAAAATACTTTAAATTTTACTTAATTTATTAAATTTTTATAAATTTAGCCTGAATCCAGGCCATTTGTATTATAATCAACAATTCATCCACTGAATGACAACTGCTACTATGACTTAACCTCCCTTGGTCCTCTTTAGAATACAATCAACAGTTATCTTTACATAAGGAAGTATGAGAATAATATAACTTGTCCCTCTCCATATATATATATATATATATTTAGATATATTTAGATATATATATATATAATATATTGTACATTACATACATATACACTGTATATTACATATGACATGTTATATTGCATTATAATACATATGGAGGACAAGTATACACACATATATAAACAATTGTTATTGATTGCTATCAGTCACAAAACAGGATATCAATTGGATAATTTGGAGTAAGATCTTTGAGATTCACTGACTCAAATTCTACTGAATCTGCTTGCCACAGATTAGCTTAAAATTCATGAAGTGGGTAACACCTGGTATGTGGTTTCTGTTACTCAATTTTGGAATTGTTAAGTGAACTTCTAGTAAGGCCTATTCAGAGCATTCCTCTTCAGGCAGCTGTGGACATTTACTTATCAGGCATGGATTAAACTACTACCTAAACAGAATAGAATCTCAAAGAAGCAGTAAGCTTGCCAACAGCTTTCGAAAATAAAGGATGAAGATTTAGAACTGAAAAAGATAGCATCATCTATCCCATTTTTCAGAGCTTACAAATAAAACAATTAAATCCTAAAGCCAGTAAATAAATCCATGAATGATGATTCTATATCTTCTTTATGGTCTCATGTTGAAAGGTTCAGGCTGCTGCCCTGTTACAGAGCTTCTACACATGTAGAAGACTTAGTTGTCTTTTCCTAAGTTTAATTCAGAGTTTAGGGTAATGCCTTCTTCTTGCTCATTAGAAAGATTTTATCCTGAAGAACAGATAAATGAAAAAGAGGGATGAGTCTGCTGCTAGCACACATGAAAGCAAATGTCACAGGAGGGTATCATTCAATGCTTTTGAGCCCAAAGGGCAAAACTTGGGTCTATGGTTACATGTAAGGTCATGTCTGTCAGACATTAGTATGACATCAGATATTAGTGCATTACTATGACAAATGCTTAAAAATTAAGAATTGTCTAGAAATTAATAGGACTTTATTGCAGTGGAGAGAATGCTGATCATAAAGCTGTTCATATAGAGCAAGAGAAATACATGTTAGGAATATTCTAGAGAAAACCCAAGAATTCAGTTTGTACAAACTACCTCTTTATTAAAGACAAGTTCTTCTTTTCATCCTCCAGAGTTAAAAGTGATGACAGCAAATAAATTAATGTAACTAATAATGTTTCCCCCTCGGGTTAAAAAATACCATCCATCCCTTTGGGAATGGTGTGTCTATAAGCCCTTGTCAGGCAAGGGAAGAGTTGGAGAAGAGTGCCAGTCCCAAGGCCCTTCATGACTCCTCCACAGGATGGACTGGACTCCATGCACACCTCATCAGTGGTTTAGTGAACATGGAAAAGGAGCTATTCGTCAAAACCACTATCCATTACCTCAAAGGAGAGAAAGAAGACACATTTTTACTGTGATTTGAGTCTCAAATATGTGAAGGATGTTGAACAAAAGATGCCTTTGGTAAGTTTGTTTACTCTCCCCCATACATGTTGTGCTGTACTGCGTTATACTATGATTCTTTGGATGTATATTTATTTTCTTCAGGATCTTATCCAGGATGAAATTAATTTTGCAGAGTAGCTAGCCTGCATCCTCTTTGTTTATTGTAACTCCAGTAAAGCCCATTGTGTGGACATGCTGTTAGGGTAAGAGAAAGAAGTCTTGCGAATTCTCCAAGAACAAAGAAATGTCCTAGGATTTTCATATTTGCAGTGTTTTTACTTAAGTCCTCCACAGACCCTGACACAGGTCTCCAGGGACCCTACAGCTATATGCTCAGAATGACTACACATGTTTCACTTCATTGCAAACCCTAAAGAAAAATATCCTTCCTACACAGGTTAGCACCAAAGGATAATGAAACTATTTCCCCATGGCTTCCTGATGGGTCAGCATTCTCCTGAAAATACTCTTCTTACAGGGTGAAGAATAAATCTCTTGGTATATAAAATACTTTGAGCTCTTCAGAAGGGAAAACTAAGGATAAATTTCAGCTATTATTATTACCATTATTATCTCTCACTCATTTAATATGATCTGACACATTATATTCCCTTTAGGCCAATGGAACCTCTATTCTGAATTATGGTTTATAAAAAATTCACATGTAATAGAAAGTTCTATGCCTGAAAATTTAGTAAACCCCATTTTTTATAGGAAATCTGTCCCAAATGATCATTTAAAAAAATCTATTTTACCTTGGATGTTTACATTTCCATCAGTGAAGTGTTTTATCAGAAACAATCCCAGATACAGAGAAAAGGTTAGTGGAATAGAAATAAGATTGTGCTACACGATCTGTTTTTATAAACCTACCCTGCATTTCAAGATTTCTTTCAGAGGCATTAATTTTTCCATATTTTCTTTACAAGTCTGAAATTGGTCTTTTTTGAAAAAAGGTATGAATCTTTTCAAGAAGTGCCATTTAAACTCTGAGAGCATCCAATTCAAAAATGAGGAATCCTTGCAAGGAGTCCATAATGCCTCAGTTTCAATTCATTGTGAAGACTAAGTGAATTGTGTGTGATTCTTCCAAAGTGGTACTTATTAGTATATTGGAAAGGAGTAGGAATTGTAAAATGAGTGAGCATCTTTTCAGCATGTAAGTCACTTCCTGAGAATTAGATGCTTAGGGACACCTGCCTATCACAATGTTGATTCTCACCTTAGCACTGCACTAAGCTAGAAAATGGATGACATCTCTGACTCAGGAGAAAGTACTTGAGTAGCATATCACCTAAAACTGCAGAGTTCTTCATTATGTCTTCAGCATGCATGGACAGTCAGCTTCACTCCTTGTAGAATATAGATTCTGGTACATCCAAGATTTGTAAATAATTAGTGGCAACAATATTGCATTCAAAGTACCTTTCTAGAACAAGCTATTCTGGGGAGAATAAGACTTGTTCTCTTGTGGTCTAAAATTTGCAGATTTCAGAACAAATACAAGCATATAAAATATGTGATCCAGATGTCAGCTGTCCCACATGCTATGTCCAATTTTGTCCTGTTGCAATTTCAATATACTATTAAATCCCTCCTGGTGGAAACTAAAAAGAATCTCTGATACCAAGAAGCGACAAATTTATAGGTTTTGGAAGAAATGAAGGACTGGTCTCTACCCTACATCTTATTCTAAAGGTCAAGAAGTTTTCATCAGGTACCATATCATCCTTTCCTTTCCCCCCACTTGGAGGGGTGCACTGTAGACAGAGCTGGCAAGTGCTTCTCTGCCACCCCTCTAGATGCAGGAGCTCTGACTTAAGCTTCATAGATTAGATGTAATCTCACTGATCCCTACATCTTTCAAAAATGTTCAATAATACTACCCACCAGTTCAATGCTCTCTCAATTTCACATCTGGACTAATAAACACACACATTGTTAGTCTAAAGAGAAACACCCATCATCCCTTAAAATTACATAATTTATGAAAACAAAGCTAAGACACAAAACAATTTTAACAAAAAATACATATGCTCTAGAGTGCAGAAGGTCAGAAGAGAAAGATTTTCATTTACTCCTAGGGGTATATCACTAATATTTATAGCTTCTTCCAGCATTATTATAGTCCTTTGGGCACCCTCAGTAGGGATGGTGATGAGACAGTCACTATAATTCTTAGAATTATATCGATGGGAAATTAGAAAAGTAAATGTAACTTAATTTGCATACATATATTTCCATGGATGTCTCAGAAAATGGCAGCAGTGGTGAGCTTTGGAGAAGAGGTCATTGGGAAGCAAAGACAAGTCCAGATGTAATATTTGTAGGCTCTGTGTTAAAAATCCAGCAGAGGCTACATGTCATCTGTCTACATGTTGAAGTTACAAAGAAATCAAGCTTAAAGTCTCTTAGATAGTCCATGATCTACTTTGAGAAAAATATATGTCCTAAATGTGAAAGCAGTGACATGACAATGGTTTTGTAATAAGTGTTCAACTAACAAATTCATAAGAAATGTACAATGCTGATGCATTTCTTATGGCTCACATTGGTGGATTAGCAATGTTTGGAAAAATAATCAAGATTTGGATCACTATATTTTTAAATATAGTTAAAGTACATAGGCAAGTTTGATCAAAGAACAAAAAGCATCGAGGTACTTATCCACAAATTTATTTAAATAAACAACAAAAGGTAACAGTTTTGTAGTACTGATATCATTGTACTGTCATTTATCAAATTTACTAATTATATTTTTACAATCAAATGTTTGTAGCATGGATGTTCTATCAAAAGGCACTTTAAACCAGGCAGATTTTCCTTTACGATATAAAATGTAGGTGCTTATGTAGCAATTTTAATTATATCTTAAAATATTTTCTAGACACTTAATGGCCCTTTTTATGAAATACCCAACTGTCTGTACCTCAGGCTTTATCAGACATTTGGTCTCTGTAGCAATGACTCAACTCTGCCATTAGAAGTGCAAACATAGCCACAGGCAATTCTTTCATTTTGGCATAGCTGTGTTGCAATAAAACTTTATTTACAAAAACAGATAGCAGACTTACTAGTCTCAGAGTCACCTTGAACTGACCCCTAAGGCAGACCAATAGGGTGTCTTTTATATTTGCTTTAAAACACTTCATTGATACATTGCTGAAATGTTATAAAGGAAATGGAAAACTACATGTTATTTAATTGTATATACTAAAATTATATGGTATAACAATATATTGTATATATTATTTATGTTTTTCTTAGAGTAATATGCATTTTATTAACATTAATAAGAAATTTATTTCTGTATTTATAGATACAGTATTTATTTGGAACTTCTTCAAATACACATAACATTTACCTTCTTATATTCCTATGTTTTAATATAATGTAAATTATTTTTCATATTTCGATGTTCTTTTTTGATTTATAAAAATGTTTTTAAAAAAACCTTTATAAACTAAAGTTTTTCCATTGCCTTAATATTTTTATTAAGAAAATTTTTTATTCATTTTACATACCAATCAAAGTTCCCCCTCTTCCCTCCTCCTGCCCCTCCAGCCTCACCCTCCTAACCCACCCCCCATTCCCTCCTACAAGAAGGTAAGACCTTCCATGGGGAGGTACATTTAGTAGAGGTAGGTCCAAACCCCTCCCCCTGCATCAAGGCTATGCAAGGTGTCCCATCATAGATAGTGGGCTCCCAAAGGCCTGCTCATGCACCAGGGATGGATTCTGACCCTACTGCCAGGGGGCCCCTTAAGCAGATCAAGCTACCCAACTGTCTGACTTATGCAGATGGTCTAGTCCAATTCCATACAAGCTCCACAGCTGTTGATCTAAATTTCATGAGTTCCCACTAGTTAGGTTTGCTTTCTCTGTAGGTTTCCCCATCATGATCTTGATGCACTTGCTCACACAATTCATCTTCTCTCTCTTGGACTGGACTCCTACTGAAGTTGCTTTTAAAGGGGATATGGCCCAATCAGATCAATACAGGGATTCTTGTAAAGTTTTAGAAATCATTCTTCAAAATCATATTTTGCCAATTTCTAATTAAACTATATTGTCCACAAACACTCTTGATATACTCACTGTTTAATATTACTGGTTTGTTTCATTTATGACTTTTATTGCAGTTTGTAGCCTGTCTAAATTCTCATTCCTTCAATAGAATGGAGACTCTATTACATCATTTTTTAGGAGTTTCCCTAAAAGCTCTTATATGTCTCATCAAGATACTGTATCCTTGTTTAAGTATCTTGCTAAAAGGGATGAAAAACAGTTCTACATTCAAGATAACCACATTTGATGAAAGTAAAGAGGCAGTAACAAAGTGGAAAGACATTTTGTGTTTAAGAATTGAAACAATTGATAATATTAAGTAATCCACAGCAATGAAAGTGACCTATAGATTTGAGTCAATCTCTAATAATATCCTAATGGCATTCTTCAAAGAGCGAGGGGGGTAAAAACACCTGATTTATAGGTAATCACAAATAAACAAGAATAAAAGATCCAAATAGCCAAAGCTACCTTGAAAAAAAAATAAACAAAGAAGGAGATGTTATGCTTCCTAATGTTAAATAGACTACAAATCTACAATAACAACAACAAACGGTGTGGGCACAAATACAGACATATCCCTCAATGGAAGAAAAGAGATAACTTATAAGCGCAGCCTTACAGGTATAGTCAACTGATATTTGACAAGTGTACTGATAATATATACTGAAAGAAGACAGCCATTTTCATATCCATTGTTGGAAAAATTGGGTATGTACACACAAAAGCATAAAATAAGACCCTATCTCTCTTCAGTTACAAAAGTAAACCCGTAGTGCTGCAAAGACTTAAATAAAAATGTGAAAATATGGAACTACTAGAACAAATTAAGGCAATGCTTCATTGAAAATTTAAGGAAATGCTTTAGGACATTGGCATTGGCAGTTTGGTTTTCTATTGTTATTGTTTCATTTCATATATAGCAGCTCCAAAACACAGAAATCATATTAAAATATAGACAAATTGTATTTCATAAGACTAAAAAGCTTCTACAGTGTGTAAAAAATGATCAATTATGGGTAAGAGACAAGAGATTAAATGGCATGTTTACAAGCTATGTGTCTGACCAGGTGTTGATAAAATAAAAATTAATATCCTGACAAGGATGTGGTAAAGAGACAAACATCGTACACCATTGGAAGGAATGAAAGCTCATATGACTGATTTAGAAAATAGTATGGAGATAACTCAGAAAATGTAAAGAACTATGGTATGTTGAGCAATCCCACTACTGAGTATACATGCAAAGAAATCAAATCAGTACACTGAAGATACATCTACACATTTGTGTTCTCTATAGTGCTATTCACAACTACCAAGAAATGCAGATCATTTTAAGTGTTTATACAGCTTATGGATGGTAATAAAAACATAATATGGTACATATATTGATGGGGTATTATTTGTCCATAAAAAATGAAAGTTTTTTTTTATTTGTAAAAATATAAATGAAACTGGAAATAATTGTGTTAAGTGAAATAAGCTATGCACAGATGGACAAATGTTGCATAATTTCACTCATATGTATAATCCAAAAATGCTAGCTGCATAGACGTTGTTAGTATACAACTTACTACAGTGGATGCAGAGAGCAGTGGAGGAAGAAAATTATTCAGTTCAACATTCATAAAATCCAAATTTAATATTTATTTTAAAGTGTAAGTTAAAGGAAATGTACGTAAAAATGGTAATCACGTTTTTTTCACATTTATCCCACCTTATTGAATGATCAATACAAATTTAAAAATAAAATATAGTTTATTTTAAAATACTACAATTTTAACTAAAATTATTCAAAAGAGCTGCAATGCTTTACTCACTTTAATCAGTCAGATTTTTAAAATTTATCTGTTGTGGTTGGGAGGTATGTGTGTCACAGAACATGTGGGATAATCAGAGAATAACTTGAAAGAGCAAATTCGCATGATAGAGATCTCTCCCTTACATTGTGTGTACCAGGGATTGAACTCTGGTCATCAGGTGCGCCAGCAAGAACCTTAACCCACTGATTTACCTCTTGACCCTATGCTCATGTTTCTGAAATTCAAGTTAACATTCTAAAATAATTATAGAATGAGCAGCCATGGTTGTAGTATTCACTGCCTCTCTGGTGGTTACTGTACAATGCATGTCTCACACACAACATAGGACACAAGTTGGGGCAATGCATATAAATTTGAGGAGTCTAAACTGCCAATATTGTAAAAGTTCTTCAGCATCCATGTGCAACTGTGAAGAACTCCACAACAGTTGTTGGACATACCCTTACCCTTGAGCATATCAGTTGTGAAATAATGGTATTATTGGGAAATAATATATCATCACTCAAGAACCTAATATCTATACTATGTGACAGGTGGATCTAGAAAGTCAATCCATGTTTCTTCTCTTTTATTTAAGTGCATTCTTTTTCAAAATTTTATTAGACTCACAAATTGTGTCCACATCCAATGTTGAGTGTGATACAACTCTCAGGTCTAAGGCGCGTTTGAACACAGTTTCCTTTTACTTCAAAACGTTCAAGAAGATGATCATCACTTCCCTGGGGCATGTATTATGAACATGAAGTTAGCCTCAATCCAGGAGTAAATAAATACAAGGGCTAATAATGGGAGAATCTCATTTTTTTTTCTCAATAAGCTTACATTTGAGTGTATTAGAGACCAGCAAGATCTTCCAAAACACATGGGTGGAGCTAAAGAGATGCCTCAGTGCTTAGGAGCACTTACTGCCCTTGCAGGAGATCAGAGTCCAGTTCCCAGCACCCACATGGCACCCCACAACTATCTGTAACTTTAGTTACAGGGAATCCAATACCCTCTTCTGACCATTGTGGGTTCCTGAATGCAAGTTGGGCACATACATGCCCTCAAGCATGCACATATACTTTTTAAAATAAAAATAAATATATAAATAAGTACACATTTAGAAATTATGAGTAAGACCTTTTCTTTTTAGCCAATATTTTTTTAGTAGGTTTCTTTGTTAGTTCTGTTGAGGACAGTGTAGTAAAGAGAATTACTTCTCAGTACAAACTTTATCCACATCAGTTTTAACCCTATGAATCTACAACCATTTCAGAAATCACATTAACATGTGTCAGATTTGCTTAAAAGCATTGTCAAGCAAGAAGTGTTCAAATGTAGTTTAATGGAACCTGATCCCAGGAAACTCTGCTAGAGATGTCAGGAGTACCATAGGAGAGGAAAGGAAGCTGACGAAGTGTACATGGACAGCTATGTGAGTAACTGGAGCATAACTCTACTGGGAATTCTGGTCTGCCTCTCTCACTGAGTCAAGACTCTAACACTGGTATTAGCAAGTTCAGCTGGCAACTCCAAAGTGGGGTGTGTGTGTGTGTGTGTGTGTGTGTGTGTGTGTGTGTGTGTGTGTAATACAGGCAAGGTACTGAGAAGTTTTTTCTTAAATAAGAAGAGTAATCTTACTGGGAATCTTAAGTGGAATCTTAAAAACCAGGTCAGAAGCCCTTTATTTTCAAGGTCGCAAGAGACAATGTCACCCACTCAAGGAAAGGACATACATCAATGTTTCCAAATTCTACAAAGTCTGAGACCCACCTGGTGCCACTGGGGCTGAACTTGCATGCTTTTTTATCATGTAAAAATAGAACTAAAAAATGCACCATGCATAAGAAACCTGGTAGTCTCGGCTACTATTAATGGCTGCATTTATAAAGTCAGCAGTATCTTTGCACTATTTTTCCCAACATCCTCCAAGGGCCTTTATAAACACTTTGTATACATTTGCTTACAAAATCCTTTAAAACCAAATCAATGCTTTATCTTTCCCATGCCTCAGGCCAGGAAAACTCCACAAATCTCTGATATTATACATAAGTTCACCTATTCTCCATACACAACAGTCAGCACCAGCAAAGGGGCTCTCTCTCTCTCTGTTTCTCTGTCTCTGTCTCTGTCTCTGTCTCTGTCTCTGTCTCTGTCTCTGTCTCTCTCTCTCTCTCTCTCTCTCTCTCTCTCTCTCTCTCTCTCTCTCTCTCTCTCTCTCTCTGGATGTCTTTCTCTCTGTGTCTGTTTGTCTATTTCTCTCTCTCTGTGTCTCTGTCTCTCTGTCTGTCTCTCTCTCTCTGGATGTCTTTCTCTCTGTGTCTGTTTGTCTATTTCTCTCTCTTTCTGTCTCCCCCTCTCTTTCTCCTCGCCCTCCTTCTGTCTCCCATGCTCCTTTCTCTCATTCCCCATCTCCAGCAAACCTTTAAATAAAGACTTTATTTCCTCTCCTTTAATGGGAAAATTACAGTTTAAAATTATTTTTAAGATAAAAATATCCCAATTTTGAGAACTGATATTTCTCCATAGACCCCAAAAGAAGATATAATATATGCAGCATCCTGCTCAGGGTAAGATGCTGAATACGTACAACCATTAATAATAAATTTGCTTCATCAATTTATTTTTTTCTATTTTTAGTACAGACTAAATATTTTTCTTTTAGTTCCTGGAGCACATTGTTAAGTGAAAGAAATATCTGCTCTTGGAAATTTAAGTTATAAAAGCTTCGTACTGTGAATTGTGTTTTTGAACAAAATGGGCAGATCAATGAAGGAAGCAAATACAACCACTGCTGATGGAGATGCTGGCTGCTGTGTATGGAGATGCTGGCTGTTGTGTATGGAGATGCTGGCTGCTGTGTATGGAGATGCTGGCTGTTGTGTATGGAGATGCTGGCTGTTGTGTATGGAGATGCTGGCTGTTGTGTACGGAGGTGCTGGCTGTTGTGTATGGAGATGCTGGTTGTTGTGTATGGAGGTGCTGGTTGTTGTGTATGGAGATGCTGGCTGTTGTGTATGGAGATGCTGGTTGTTGTGTATGGAGATGCTGGCTGTTGTGTACGGAGATGCTGGTTGTTGTGTATGGAGATGCTGGCTGTTGTGTATGAAGATGCTGGCTGCTGGGTATGGAGATGTTGGCTGCTGTGTATGGAGGTGCTGGCTGTTGCATGTACTGGTACAGATGTAGACTGGAAGACTTTGTTCAGATGATAAAAATCACTCATATGACATTGCTTCCACATGTATTCATATAACACACTTTCTTTCAAATGCTTCCCCTTGATTTGGTTTTGTTTCTGAAAGAATACAGAAAGAGTCTACCAGTTCTATGCATTCAGCATTTGACAAAAGTAATCTAGCTGTTTCCTCATACCTGAAGATAATTTCATTAGGAATTTAACTCACTTAATGCTTTCATTTCTCTCCCTCTTAAATAAAACTATTCACTTGTGTCTAGGAAATTTCCCCTTTGTGGTAAGATACTTCTTAAAATGAGGAGTTCCTAACATAGGCAACATGCTGACGCTTTGCCCTGAGAGTCTATAAACACTGCTTCAATATAATTAAATGTGGTGAGATTAAGCTTGTGTAAATACAGAATTAACACACATAAAAATTCACAAATACAAAGGTAGCTATTAATTTCTATAAAAATCCTTTCTGTCCTTCAGGTCACAGCACCCAGTTTAGAAGCAAATTTGATTTCTACCCATACTGGTCATTTGTAGCTTCTCTTACACATTCCTGAAAATATTCCCATTTGGTTATTATTCTCCCACCTACAACAAAAATCCTTTGTGGCAAGTCACATGGTTATCTTACAGGGACACCATCAGTGGAGGAGCATGAATTCAGGAGTACATAAAAATCAAGAGGTAATGAGGCTAAAAGCCATTAACATGACAAATTCTATTGTCGAAAGCCACGTGCAATAAATACGTTTAACAAAATCAGATAGCAGGCTGTAATTGTTTCTTGGTACAGCTCTCTGTAAGATTTCTCCAGCTTTTATAATCATTAAGAAAGACCCTCTTAGTTTCAGGTACCTGCAATGGTTTCAAGAACTTGGAGTGTCAGTCCCAGCCAGTTTGAAAGCATCCATGAAACACATTGCCATGATTAAGACAGGAAACTGAATAAAGAGTTCATAGTGAGACTGTTGATTCTTTACAGAAAGCATCAACCTTACACAGAAAACTGCAGTCAATTCAGGAGTGCCAAGAGTGGGCGCAATAGTCATTCCCAGGAAAGAATGTATCACTTAGTCACTCATTACCAAATGGTCAGTCCTAAAACCATACATGCAAGTAACATTATACAGACTGGGCAGGCTATATTTATATATATATATACATATATACAAATATGAATGCAATAACAGTGAATAAGAACAGAGGCATGAATTTTAAAGAGAACCAGAAAGGGCATATGAAAGAGTGTAGAGCAAGGGAAGTAAAGGGAGAAATATTGTAATTATATTATAATCTCAAAAGTATAAATACTTTAAATGGCTGCCATTGTGAGTTCCAGATGTAGAATTTTCCAAAAGGCTCCACATGGTCTAAGTTATAGAAGCTTTCCACAAGATACAGACAAATATAAAATGCTAAGTTGAAGTAAATATTTCTTAACTCTTCCAGAGAAGCATGGGCTGGCTAATAAAAGGTAATATTTAATATTAATAGTGAACACTCCAACCAAGTGTTACATGGGTCACATTTTGTTCTAAACTCCAGCTAGCACTTTTGAAAATGCCTTTGAGTTAGTTACATTGGCTTGCTAGATGTCCAGTTTCTAGCTAAGTGAGAAACATTTAGGTTGTGTGTCCTAAGGCAAAGTGAGATAGAGTGCTAAAAGGGATCTCTGGAGTCTGGATATATTAGGTCAAGGGGAAATGCTTCCCACACTGGGGGGCTGATCTCTTGAAACCCAGGGCTCCACTGGCATCATCTCAGCTATCCACATAATTGCTTTAATTATCCAATCTTAATATCTCTCGTAGATTCCTTCTAATACTTTCTAAATTCTCTTGGATGTTGGTAAATTGAATTTACATGCTTTCAACCTTCATTTTTGAGGAAATAATACATTCATATTATCAAAGCCAATTTAAAGAGAAAACACAGCTTTAAAAAATGCCCCCAATAATTAAAATATTCAGCTTTTGCATTCACCCGTTGTCAAAATTTAATGAATATTGTACATATATTAAACTGTTTAAAAGCAGCCATCAAGAATGATTGAAACCATCCTAGTACCAAGAAACCTAGTCCTCAAATGCTTATCAAATAGTATCACTCAAAAAAAAGTTCAATTAGATTAAAGAAGAACACAAACAAATATGGGTACTTAATTTATTAATAGCCTGATTGTTACTAGGATTTTGAGAATGTGGGCTCTGTGGCAGGGAGACCTGCACACACAGTTCTAATTAACACCAATCACACACGCTAATGGTAGAACCTACTGCTTAAGTAAATGAACATCCTTACCCCCGCTGCTTTGAAGAGCCTGATAGGCATGCACTTTATTGACAAAGTAAGCTAATTTACAGAGTGATTGTCCAAGAGGGAACTGCTGTTTATTTGCAGAGTTTTTCCCATTGAACTCACAGGGCAAACATAGCACTTAAATTGTTAATTAAAATATCAACAGATAAAAACGTAAACATTGGGTTTTCTTCAGAGTGACACATCCTCATTCACAACCAAATCTCGACATCTCCTGATCATTGATTTCTGAGGACAGTAAGATCTGGACAAAGCATAGGTGACTCAGCTTCCTGTACAAAGGAGAACACTTACTGTGACAAAACAATAAAGCTTGAGTTTGCTCATTCTCTGACCATCTAGAAACCTATGGAATCCTACATCACTTTGTGCTTTCAGTGATGCCCATCTGCAGGTACCACACCAAGGAACATCCTACATTTGAGTAACTGAGGGTGGATTGAAAGCAGTATATTGCTGGTGTGCTTCTTTAATCCGCAAGCAATCAAATTTCAGGAAAGAATTCTAGTGTTCACATTAGCTCCGAAAGGGAAATGTGACTCCAATCTTAAGCAAAGGGTTTTGAACCTTTACTGCAAGTGTGGAGGATAATTCTGTAAACGAAGCCTGCATTGCTATGAAATACTGTCATCAGAGGACACATGCTCTGTTAGTTTGATTAGTTTAGGTTCGTTTCTTTCTCAATTATTTTATCTACTTTGTCCCCGTAGGCTACCTGCTCAAGAGGAACTCTTACTTGGTTGTTTTCTCAGAAAGCAGGGGGAATAGCCTTGCTATTTTGAACCCAGTCTGGTTAGCTCAAGAAATCTGACCTTCAGTGCTGGATAGAGTTTTTAAAATACACTTCCTTGGGCCTAATTTTCCTTTTCAAATTCGATTCCTATGAAGCCCAGACTTAATTTAGCAGTTGGCGGCAGCTTGGGGGGTCGGGAGGGACCAGTGAGATTACAATATATCTTTCCTTGCATCCTTCAGAACAGCTAGATTTTATCTGTATCGGGTATGGTCGTTCAGTCCAAAGTTAGCTCAAAGAAGGATTCCATAGCTGGTTGAAGAGAGGAGAGAAACTGGGTTAGGAGGTGAGGGAGGTAGGAGATGCTGCTGATGCAGAAGACTCCCACTTGCCATTAACCTTGAATTCCATAATGAATGATTCTCAGCAGCTACTATAAATGATGGGATTCTTATGAGCAGTCAGGCATGCACATACACACACATACACACATAACATGTGAATGTGTGTTGTGTGTGTGTGTGTGTGTGTGTGTGTGTGTGTGTGTGTGTGTGTGTATAATACAAACATGCATGAAGGAGTGAGATGAGAATTTGAAAACAATGATTTCCTAGTTTATATCCATGCTCTTTATCACGTGGGAACTATGATGGGAGGTAAATCTGTCATTATTACCCATTTCTCCACAGTTTTGTAGGAAAGACTAAGCCATGAATCTACCAGCCAAAGCAGGCGATATACTTGGCCAGCACTTTTCAGTGAACTATGGGAGCTGGGTGATGGGTTGGGCAGCATTTTTGTAAAGATGGAATAAAATGTGACAGGAGGTTCAAAGTTTGGAACACCTTGGTGCTTATATACGTGTATCTTTTAATCCAGTCCTTTACAATAAATTTGAAATGTAAAGTCACCAGTGAGAGACACATCTGTAATTTCAAAGTTTCTATTAGTCTTATTTAGAAGTTTCAAAAGGCAAAATGAATTCTAATAGTGTTTAGCCCAAAATAAAAAAAAAAAACATTTAAAACATCAATAGTAACTTACTTAGATTATGTAGCTTTAAGTGAGTGTTTGAAGTCTGCTGTGTATTTCATATATAGCTCACATAGTAGTTTGGGGTAGTCGTATTTCAAGTTCTTAAAAGCCACTTGTGGTTCATGGCGACTCTATGCAACAATAGAACTCTAAGCCTCAGGTCAGCGCCTGCACACAGGGAAGCTATGCTAAAACTGAGTTTCATTTTTCTCAAAAAAATAATCAGAAGGAAGACCAGGGTCACTACAGACATTCTAGTGATGTGAGGCTTAATCAAGGCCAAAGCCAAGCCTGAGGCACCAGAGAGCAGAGCTCTGAATGGTCTCTAAGCTTGGTGGGGCATTCTCAGGCATCATAAAATACTGCTTAAGAAATAGCATTCTCCCAAGCTGGAATGATTGCAGAAAAACATGTCAGTTCACAAGAAGTAGCCAAAAAAGAAAAAATGGCATCTGAAGCTTCAACCCTTTCATGACCAAAAAGCCTTTCAACTCTCTAGTAGTTGAACATCTGAAGTTCTTATTTGCTTTGTGTGAAACCTGAAGTGCAATAACTTAGCTCCTCTTTTGCTGTGGCTTCCCAAAGCTGTCTCTGTTGTTATCTGCAGTCCCAATCATGAGTGCTGACACAGGACACACTCAATACATAATTGACTACTTGAAGATAATCTGAAAATTAATGATGAAAAATTAATACAAAATATTGTTTTATAAGATTTTTCTTATTAAAAATATTCATTGAAGAAATTATAGAAAATAAAAAGAATAAATATGTATATATGCATAATATATTTATGTCACAAAAAATGTTATGTCTAATGTTACCTTATCCCTCACATGTTCCTTTTCTCTGCATAGACAAAAACACTTTTCAAAATTTCAAATTATACCATATTCGGTTTTTTTTAACCTTGAAATTTTAACTATGTTGGGAAACCATTTTCAGTCATCTGGAAATTATTTTGAAGCAAGTTGTAAAGTTAGGAAGAAGTGCATCATTTTGGCAGTTACTAATGATTAGTACCAACACAATCTTTTGAGCCTTCTACTAGTTTCTCATCTTTATAATACATTAAATGCTAATGGATCAGTAGAATTCTACACATATATTAGAGTGATTGATCTTTCTCATCATTTATAGGGTTATTTATATATTATAATTATTTATGGGTTTGTCATCTTATGCTATGACATCTGGCTAAGTACTGTCTCATCCTTAGTCTCTTTAAGACATCCACTGTCACCATCTTACCAGGGTACTGGTAATTTCCCATGCTGTTTTCACTAACACTCTCTTAGTGACACTCTTTCAGGTCTAAGTTATTTGGCCAAAAAAAAAAAAAAAATCCTTTCCTCTTCTTCATCTTCACCACATCTTCTTGTTAAATCCAAGATCAGCTAACCCCATATTGTGAAGAAGACAGCATTGTTTTTGGTAATTCCATACCATTTACGTGTGAATCCATTTGAGAAAAACTGTCTTCATGCAATGGTTCATACAGCCCTCAAGTGCGAGACAACTACTCATATTGCTCACCACTAAAGCAATGTATATTTGCCTCACTATAGCATTTCTTAAAACCTCATTATGTGTCCTTTTGACCTACTGTGATTTTTTTAAAAGCTGTCCACTTCCATGAAGTTTCTCTAACTAGTGAAGTATCTGGGGAGATTCACTTGTCCATCTTTTAAAGGTCTGCATGTTGGGCCGGGCGGGCGGTGGTGGCGCACGCCTTTAATCCCAGCACTCGGGAGGCAGAGCCAGGCGGATCTCTGTGAGTTCGAGGCCAGCCTGGGCTACCAAGTGAGTTCCAGGAAAGGCACAAAGCTACACAGAGAAACCCTGTCTCAGAAAAAAAAAAAAAATGTCTGCAGGTTACATAATGTGCAACTCCAATGATCAATCAACTAATTAATATTGGTGTTATTGTCACTGTGGCCAAATGCCTGGCAGAAACAACTTAAGAGGGAAAAATATTGATTTACCTTATGATTCAGAGGTTTTTCTAAATCATGGCAGGGAGGTGGGCTCATTGGAGCAAGACAAATCACGATCCTCAGGAAGCAGAGTATAGCAGGGAGGGGCCAGGCCAAGATACAGCCTCCAAGGACATACCCTAGTGGCATGCTTCTTTCAGGTAGGTGGTAGGTGTGAACTCAAACTTTTCACCACCTCCCAATAAAGCCAGCATATGGTAAAGCCACCAATGGAAGAACCCATTGTTTTTGTCATACCTTTTTGGTCTACTCCTCTCTGAGACCAGCCTCACGAACTCACCCTGGGGTATGCTTCCCTAATCTGGGTGACTGTCAATCCAATGAAGTTGACAATCAAGTTTAACCATGACAGTAACCAAGACTGAGAAGCAAAGGGTTTGCTCTGTCAAAACATGTCTTCTTTGACTGCACATCAAGGTTTCCTCCCCTCAAATAATTGGCATGGAAAGTAAATTTGACAGTGCCCAAACTTCAAACTTTTCTAGCTTAATGATCTGAAAAGGTAATTTCTCTGAAGCCCAGATTCCTCACTAGTAACATGATATACTCTTGCCTTATCCCAGCATTTCTGAAAACATCCTTAGGAGTTTCCTGCCTTCAATTCTTCTAAGAACATTTATTAAAAAACACAGAGAGTTCATCTCCTTCACTCTCTTTAAACATGTGC
Source organism: Peromyscus californicus insignis (assembly GCF_007827085.1). Lineage (NCBI taxonomy): Eukaryota > Metazoa > Chordata > Mammalia > Rodentia > Cricetidae > Peromyscus > Peromyscus californicus. The sequence goes on along the minus strand of NW_026294551.1, from coordinate 84,810,140 downwards.
CCAGTGTCCCAATCCTGTCCACACACAGTGCCATCTGAGTTATCACGAGTCCTGAAGAGTTAAGGAATACAGAGTGGGAAAGAACATGACAAACTGATATCCACCTTGTGACTATAAACAGAAATACAAGGAGGCATTCCAGAAATCCTCAAGCCTGCTTATATTCTCATCTCATTCTAATGTTTTGTTTTGTATTGAAATGGACAAGACCTCCTTCGGTCAGCAATAGGCTGTAAAGGGAACAGCTGCTTACCTCCCTAGCAAGTGACATCTGTGCTTCATGGTAGTTAGGTACAAATAAACCTAGTGTTGACAAATCTTTTCAAAAACAAGTGTCTGTTTCCAAAACCCCTTCGTCTTTACCAATAAAATTAAGGGAGAGTTTTTAAAGATCCAGACATATTCGGAAGTCTGACTTAGAAGGTTACCCATCCCACAAGGCAGCTTTACCCCCAGTGAGAAGCCATTGCTAGATTTCACACTATAGTGGGTGCTGATAAAGAAGGACTGTTTTCCCCTATGCTGTATTAATCATTTTGTCACCAATGAAACCATTGTGGCGATTAATCACACACATAATATCCAACAGTTCTGTTAGACTTCTAGCCCCAGTACAAATTATGTCAAGAATTAATCCATTTTATTTTTCCTAATCTTCTGTTTTCAATCTCTCTCTCCACCCCCACCCCCCACTGTACCCGGATTACTCAGGTTTTTGTGCAGAAGGGTTCTAATTGTCTGGTTGACACCTGGAATCTGAATGATTAATGCCAGTAAGAGGAACTTGACCAAGGGTTCAACAAGCCATGAATAAAAACATTGAGCCGAAGGTCAGCACACAGGTTACAGCGAAGGTTTGTCTGGCCCCAGAAAGAAAGAGAGGAAAATAGGGAGAGGACATAGACAGAGAATGGGGGGCAGAGACATAGAGAAAGACGGAGAGGGGAAGGGGAGGGGAGGGGAGGGGGAAGGAGGGAGGGGGAGGGAGGAAGGAAATAAAGAAAGCAGTTTCTTCAGGCATTAATATCTATTCCCCGAGGATATTCCAAACACAGCTTGTCTGGCCATTTCCCCCCAAACAGACACCTTCTGTTATTAGACTTGCTGTGTTTGCCACCCAGCCTGGTGGAACGGCCCACTTCAGCAATTTCAAATCACAGTTAAATGCTGATGCCCCTGGGGCTTTGACTACTGCAAACAAAGTGAGCTTGCAAGTTGCAGAAGCTTCCCTAAAGTGTGCTATAGGGCGGTAAATTTCACATGATGGCTATTAAGGGGGCAGAAGTTGTAGTCAGACCATCTTAAAATCGGCACTCCTCGGGGCTTTCCGGTCAGGGCTGATAAGGCGCCCAGACCAAACCAGCCAGAAGCAGTGTGTAGTATTGATTAATTGGGGGGGCCAGGCCATCCAGTGTTTGAAACTTTTATGTATCTGATGGAGGACTGTGTTTAATGTAAATGATAGATCTTACATTGCAGGAAGAATATTTTAAACAGCGGGGCCAGTGCAAAGCCACACGCTAACAAACGCTCGATAAATATCAATTAATGATGAGGACTTCGGAGGGCGGCTCCAGTAAGTGGAGAAATGAAACCTGGCCACTGTGTGGGCGCATCAGACACCACTGAGAGCATAAAGCAAACACGAAGTACAATTTTTTAAAAGCCAGTCGTTATTTGAAGAAGAGTAAGCTTTTATTAAGTTAGAAGGCTCATTTTGGCTCAACTCAAAGTTAATAAAATACTAGCCTCTCTCATCTCTCAGGTACTCATTTGTGGCCCTGGACACATGCCACAAGATTGGTTAGTGAATAAAATGCGCGAAGCACATACCTTAAATGAGCCCATACTTGATATGACAGACAATCACACAGCAATAATAATCAACACGTCTGGCTCATTAAAAAGTCATCTGAAATGTCATTTTGACATTTACCAGGGATTACTTGAAGTGGTGAATAAGTCTTTTGAGCACCACCATTTACCTGTCATTCAGCATAGAGCAAAGCATATTGCCCAATTTAGATACAAAGTACTTGCTGGCCATGTGACATATTGGGCAATATTGGAGGCTTAATAGTTTAAAACTCGACACAATGAAATAAAACCTGGCATATCTATGACTCAGAGAAGCGAGGGCAGAATTTAAACAAAAAAAATAAAGATACAAAAAGGAAGTATTTTCAGCAAAAGCAACAATTATTTTGAGTCACAGACACATTTCTGAGATGTTGATCACGACAAGATGATACTTCCATTTTGTTAAATGGGATTTTTAATATCCACATTCAAGTTTGTGAAAATACTTTGAATGATAATTGCTGAACATGCCAAGTGCATTTATAAAGCCAGCATATATGTCGGTAGCAGCAAATGACTGTATTTGGGAAGTTGTATATAAACAGAGACATTCACTAATTATCACAGTTGCTGTTCATTTCAATAAAACCAATCATTTCATTTATGAAGCACAAAGGTTTTTCTTCCAATCATAGTTCAACCCTACCTTATAAATTCAGAGTAGCCTATACTTCTTTACACTTAAATAGTGTGGAAGGTACACATATAGACAAAGATCCACATGGCTGCCTTGAAATTATTTAAGGAGGAAATATTAAAATTCATGTGAAGCTTAGGGAGGAAGATGGCCAAGGAGTTCCAGAATCCAGGCCTGACTGGGAAACACAAAAATCTCCTCTCAAATGTGTGTGTGTGTGTGTGTGTGTGTGTGTGTGTGTGTGTGTGTGTGTGTGTTATATGTGAGTTCTGTAATGTGTGTGTGTTAGATCATATACATATATATCTGTGTGCTTGTGCTATTATGTATATATGTGTGTACACATGCATATCACTTAATAAAGATTTTGATTTTCATGGATCCAGAGCTCACAAATGTGTTTATTAATGAACTTAGCATATAATCTGTACCAGCCAAAATTCCAGCTTCTATTGTATTCTCTGGCAAAGACACTGGATATAGAACTTAGAACCTTCATTTCCACCACACTTGTGTCCTATAGTTCATAATTCAACAACACCCAGTTCTGTAGCAAATACACAAAAGACACAAAACAGGAACAGCAATAACAGCACTCCTTATAGCAAGGTCCACACATGCCCTTTGCTTCTCAGCATTAGTTCTGGTTCTCAAAAATGTTCTGGTAGGCATTTTCTTGTACGCCTTAAACTAATTGTCCTAGCATTTATTTATTTATTTATTTATTTATTTATTTATTTATTTATTTATTTATTTATTATTTCACACTTATTTGTGTGTGTATGCATGTGGGTGTGCATGTGGCATAGCACACATGTGGCGGTCTGAGGATAACTTTCAGGATTCTGCTCTATTCTTTCCATCATTTGGGTCTGGAGATGAAACTGGGTTGTCAGGCATTATAGTAAGCAGCTTTACCGTTCATACAGACTGAGAGATCGCTCAGGCCCAGCCCTGGAACTTCTTATTTTGTTTATGAAATTGTATCTTCATTTCTATTTCCATTCTTCTCCAAAATTAAATTATCCTTACTAAGGTTTGATAGCATTCCTGAATGATAACACTTTGCACAGTCCTTATGAGACTGAAATGTGTGTGTGTGTGCATGCACATATACATGTGAATGTGTGTATATGTATTAATATATATTTATATATATATATGTGCATATATATGCCATATACATGTAATTTATATGCACATATATAATTGTCATAGGCTATGAAAAATCTAATGTTTTAATGGCTATCAAGGTCTTGAGATATGCTTCAGTTGGTAAAGTATCTGATGCATGAGCTTAGAACCTGAGTTTGCATTCTTAGAACCCATTTAAAAATCTGGATGGGTGACATGTATTTATCACCTGACACTAGAATAACAATAATGTAGTGGTTTGAATGAGAATGGCCACCACAGGCTCATATGTTTAAATACTTGACCCCCAGCTGGTGGACCTATTTGTGAAGGGTTAGGATGTGTGGCCTTATTGGAGGGGGTGTTTCACTGGGGGTGGGCTTTGGGCTTTCAAAAGTCTCATACAATTCCCAGTGTCTCTATATCTCTGCCTCCTATTTAAAGACAAAGATGTGAACTCTGGGTTACTGTAATTGCTCCATGCTTGCCTGTTTGCTGCCATCATGGTCCCTGCCATATGGTCATGGACTCTAACTTTCTGAAACCTAAAGTCCCCATATTTTTTTTGTATAAGTTGGTTTTGTATTGGTATTTTGTTACAGCAATATAAAAGTCACTAAAACACATGATTTTGAGAGATTGGTGGACACACTACACACACATGTTCATTAGCCAACCAGCATAACCAAACCAGTGGGCTTTGGCTTCTATGGGATCTGTTTTAAAAACATAAAGGTGAAAAGTGATCAAGGATATCTAGCCTCCATATGCATTCCCACACATGTGCACATGCACCCATATGTATATACCTACACTAGTCAGTGCATACATCATATACACACACACACACACTCAAGTACACATGAGTGCTAAAACAATTAACAAGTAGTTTTCAAAAGTTACTCTGAGATTCAGTGCTGAATTTCTTTTAAAGCATTCCTATAGTGGGTTTTAAAAAATATGTTTATCAATTCATTGCAAATTGCAAATGATGCAGTTTGATAATATTCATCTCCTCTCCAAATCCCACAAGATCCACTGAAGCACCCAGTGCAGCCAATTTTGTGCCACTTATTTTTAACCCATTGAGCTAATATGTGCTGTCTAAATACTCTCGGGTGGTGCCACCTCTTGTAATATGGTTGACCTGCCAGGAGTCACACCCTTAAAGAAAACTGACTCTCTTCCAGCAGCCATCAATTTCCATTAACACCTCAGTTATCAGGGGGAATTCATGGCCACTTCTCTGCTTCCTGCTGGGCTTCTTTTCTGGCTTAAGATTGAACAGATTTTGTACATGCTGCCACATTTCTATGAGTTCATATGAGCAACTGCTTCACTGTGTCCAGGAAATAGAGTTTTGTTGTAGTCATCTTCTTCCTCTGGCTCTAGGTCTCTCTAAACCCTCTTCTATGATGGTTTCTGAGTCTTGGGAAAAGAAATATGATATAGATGTCTCATTTAGGAGGAAGCATTCCACAGTCTTTTATTCTCAGCATGTTGGCCAGTTGTGGATCTCTGTACAAATCACCATCTTCTGTTAGAAGCTTCTCTAATGAATGCTGAGATCTGCACTAACCTAAGGGTGAGGTTACCCAGACTCAGAAGGACAGACATGGTATGTACTCACTCATAAGTGGATACTAGATGTCAAGCAAAGGATAACCAGACTACAATCCACAGCACCAGAGAAACTAGCTAAAAAGGAGGACCCTAAGAGGGACACATGGATTGACCTGCACAGGAGAAATAGATGAAATCTCCATATGTAAACTAGCGGGGGGGGGGGGGGGGGGGGGGGGGCAATGGAGGGTAGGGGATGGGAACATAAGGGAACAGGATATTCAAGCTGGAACAGGGACAGAGTGGGAGAACAAGGAAAGAAATACCAGGATAGATGGAGACATTGTGGGCATAGGGAGAAACAGGGTGCTAGGGAAGTTCTCAGGAATCCACAGGGATGACCCCACTCTAGACCACTAGCAATAGTGGAGAGGTTACCTGAACTGGCCTACTCTAGTAATCAGATTAGTGAATACCCTCTCATTATAGAACCTTCATCCAGTAACTAATGGAAGCAGATGCAGAGATCCACACCCAAGCACCAGTCTGAGCTCCAGGAATCTAGTCAAAGAGAGAGAAGAGGGATTCTATGAGCAAGGGCGGGTCAAGATCATGGTAGGGAAACCTACAGAGATAACCAAACCAAACTGGTGGGAACTCATGAACTGTGGACCAATAGCTGTGGAGCCCCCATGGTACTATAGTAGGCCCTCTGCATAAGTGAGACAGTTGTTTAGCTTGAAATGTTTAAGCGCCCCCCTGGCAGTGGGATCAGGATTAGTCCCTGGTGCATGAGCAGGCCTTTTGGAGCCCAGTGCCTTACACAGCCTTGGTGCAGGGGGAGGGGCTTGGACCTGCCTCAACTGAATGTACCAGGCTCTGCTGACTCCCCATGGGAGACCTTGCCTTGGAGGAGGTAGGAATGGGGGGGTGGGTTGGGAAAGGGAAGGCTGGAGGGCTGGAGAAGGTAGGAGAGGGGGAATCTGTGGTTGGTATGTAAAGTGAATAGAAAATTTATTAATAAGAAAAAAAAATTAAAAAGGAGCTTCTCTAATGAATGCTGAGATATGCAATAATCTAAGGGGATATCATTAAGTCATTAGGAGTTGCTTTAATACCATCCTCATTTAGGTAAATAATAGTAGTTAGTTCTCCCTTAGGTCCTATGACATAGCTAGACATGGGTTTGTTGCTGCAGTGATGGTGCCATGTATAGGCATGGTAGTTTCCAGCACTACTATTGCTAGCCAGTGGGGATGAAACATCCACATTATTCCTAGTTTGACTTTCCCATTTTCTATGACTCAAATATGTGATATATGTGATGACTTCAATGTGATCTTGCTTTCAATTACAGAAGAGTAACCAAGAGCAATGACAATAGGCTGTAATGTTTAGAGCAGGGGTGGGGGAGGGTTATGGGACATCATTGGTCAATAATTCAAAAGCAGGTAACTCGTTGCTGGTGCTGGGACCTTTATTTGTATATGATGTGGTCCCATTGTCCCTTCCTCATCATATAGTAACTCAATTTTAAAAAGAAGCCACACACACACTAAGAATGGTGGAATAACTGGTTGGACTTATGGGGATGAAACACTGAGGCCTTGTGACTCCATCCTTCACTGATACATGAAAGCCAGATGGAAGAAGGTATACCTTCAAGATACGTAGATTTATGGGCAAGCTAGAGGCACTGCTAAATATTTGTATTGGGGCATAAAAGTAAAAGTTTGCCCTCTGGGTTTCACCATTCCAATGTCCATTTGTGTTTATATATTCAATAAAATGATGGATACTTTCACACCAAGAACACACCAGCCTCAAATGCTATATTTATTAACATTCAGCTATCTAACTTAAAATGAAAGTTATTGCAGTTATTATAGTGAAACCTTTGCCATTATCCATTCCACATGTCCATATTAACTGTTGATAAATTCTGACTGTGTATTTTGTGTGGTTAATTACTGTATCAAAAATGCATAATATCATAAGGACAAATGTCTTACAAATCTGTGAAAGGAATTCATAAGTATTCAGCATCTGTCAAGTTGGAACTTTGCAAAAGCAATGAGTTCTAAGCAAATGCTTTTGAGAGAGTCACAGATTATATTTCCCAAATGAGTTAGTAAAAACTGGGTGGATATCAGCTCATGAGAGCGTCTCCATTACTCTCTATTATGAGATTTGCTTTCTTTTGGTATCCTTAGAGGTGCTCTGCCTTTTGGCAAAAGAAAGGTAAATTTTCTGACTCTTGAACATGCAGTTCATGTAAAAAGAGCAAAGTTTACTAGAAGCATACACAACTCATTTGAAACACCAGCTTCAAAACATAGAGTAATTCAAGGGCAAGTATGAACACTGATGACAGAAGCCAGAGCAAAAAGTGGAAGCTGGGAAAGTAATAACACATGTTGGCTGATGTGGAAGGAATCATAAACAAAACTCTGTCAATATTTGAGTATTTTCCTATCTGGGTTTATTGAGAAGAGCTGCATTGGCCTTCAGATTGCTAACACCTGTGGATCCAGCATCAGCATCCTCATCTTAGTTGTCATCATCATCACCACCATCATCATCATGACCTTTACAGGTGCTGTGAGAATGTGTAGAACAGGCACTGATCTTCACAAGGGACCCTTTCCCTGATCCATTCTGATTATTCCAGGAACAAAAGACACCTGAACAGTAGCTTAGCAGTTGTTACCGACTAAGTTCTTGGGAGTTCATGGTGACTTCTTTGACCACACAAAAGAGGTTGGGATGAAGTTTCTAGATGTATATAGGAGAAAATAATTAAACCATTCAAATGCTATTGATGAAAGTCATTGCTTTAATTTTGTTTCAAATATCTACCTTTAGCAGAAGATTCCATTTAAAAGTATTTAGAAAAACCCTAAAAACAAAAAGAAGGAAAAAAGGGTGCTAAGCTAGGTGGGGAAACAAAAAGAAACAAAAACAGTAAATCATTTTATAACACAGGATTTTTTTGCTCAGTGCAACTGTTCAGTATGACACTATGTTGGTGGATATGTCATCATAAATTTGTTCAAACTCAAAGGATCTACCATGCCAAGAGTAAATTTAATACATAAACAGAGACTTTGAATGACAGTAGTAACAAATATAGCTTGCTGGTCTTAGAGTTGATTATGGAAGGAGCTGTGCCCATGTGCAGCAAGGGTATATGGAGATGCTTACACCTTCTGCTCAGGCTATAGACATAGAACTGTTCTCGAAATAAAGCACTGTAGGCAGGCAGGAGGTAGTGGTCCACACCTTTAATCCCAGCACTCAGGAGGCAGAGCCAAGTCAATCTCTGTGAGTTTGAAGTCAGGCTGGTCTACAGAGTGAGTTCCAAGACATCCAGAGCTGTTACACAGAAAAACCCTGTCTTTAAAAAAAAAAAAAAAAAAAACCCTTTATCCATCTTCAAATTCATTGATTTCGTCTAAAGCAAGCATGTTCTCAGAGCAAGTGAATGTCTTACCTTAAGTCTCCTAGCTCAAAAAAATCATAAATGCTAGGTTGCCTGCACCTATAATTTTAATAAAGTAAATATTTAAAATGGGTGTTCTGGCACTGTGGTTTTAATGTTGTCTTGAGACACAATCACACTTGAAGGGATGGTAGTACCATCTTTGGTTGTAAATAATGTTCCTGAATCTCACATAAACATATACAGGAGACAAGGTCCTGAGTCAGTGTTCCCATACACAGGAGATGCAACCAATATTCCTACACTACTACCATCTCACAACTTCATGCATCTGGGCCTCATAGTTGAAACAAGAGATCCTTATAAAACTAAGACTGAATATGGAACCAAACGTTTGTTACATAGTAAATAGGATACTGTGCCGTGCCGATAAGGGTAAATAACACGAAGCATGGATGAGGATTGAGAGAACAATCGTGAGAAGGGTTCAGTCTGAAGAGGGTGAAAGGGTTCTGGAAATTGAGAAGACTGGGAGCACCCAGGGGAGCCCAGGGACTGGAGCATGCACACAGTAATATTCTAGCACACACAAAGCAGGGGAGTCAAAGAGATCCACAACACAAGGAAAAAGAAATCACTTAGATAAAAAAAAAATAATTTGAAACTGATAATTTAACAGGTACATTGTGATAAAGAACAGTTACATTTTAGTATGTGAACATCCTCATTATTATACTGGGAAAGGCCCAGTACAAATATAGCATGCCTCAAAAGGAAACTGTTTATAGAGTATGTTGCAGTTGGATTTGAAAAACAGAATAACCAAAAAATGTGTGGGCGTTTCATTTCACTCTTTGTCTTATTTATTTTTGGTTGTGAGCCTAGCCTTTAACGGCTGAGCCATCTCTCCAGCCCATTGTCTTATTTATGAAGGCTAAACCAAATCAACCAACAAGAAAGAGTAAGCAAAATTGAGTTACTATATATAGACTGATTTTCATTAAAGTATTATACCCTAATTCCATGGCTAATCATCTCCTGAGTTGGGACAGTTTAAAGGCAATGTATTTTATTATTGGGAAATGGTGAGTTTGCCAAGATGGTATTCTTAAAAATGTTTCAGAACACAATCATAATTTACAAGGAAGTGATAAAAATTTTATTTTTGATGTGTGAGAAGTTTCTGGCAAACTCACATAAAACAATCACATAGTAAAGCAGAGCATGCCCAGCTGTTACCCCAATGATTAAGTTAATATCACTCAATTTAAAAACATTTTCAAGGGGATGCATGCAAGTGCTTTGAGGCTTGGACCTGGGGTATCTTAGGAAGATAAACACACAAAGGTATGAGAAACAAGAATATACTCACTTAACCCTGAATGTTACGGAAGATATGGGTGAGCTCAACAGAGACAGAATCCCATACCACTACTATCTAAAGTAATGAGCAGCCCCAGGAGGAAGGACCTCAAACTGAGTTTTTAATAATGAGAACCACAGATTCTGGCAGATAGGGAAAAAGAGTTGGTCCCAAGCATGAAAATTCCCATGAGCAAATTCAAATGGCTCTATGATGAGTAAAGGCAGGGAAGGCATGCAATTTAGTCTGGCTATAATTGAACGCCTGGGTCTGGTGGGGGTGAGTGATTAAGGAGAGGGAATGCAGTCCTGCATTTTGGGAGCAGGGTGAAAACATATCCAAATAGTTAATTCTGTTCAATATAATCATGTATTGCAAGTAGATTTTTTTCACCAACCTGGATTTAAAAAAACAACAAAAAAAGTAGTTGAGAGGCAGAGAAGCCTGTATGGTTGGGACATTAAAGAATGCTGACTCACTTTTTCCACAAAATTAGCTTAACTTTCTGTGGGAAGATCCTTCAGCTGTGAATGATATTCCCTAGGATGAGAACCTGGACCCTACCAAAAGGAAGGAAGGAGCTGAGCATAGACTTTCATCACTCTCTGCTTCTTTTCTGCAGATGAAACATTGCCAACTGCCTCACACACCTGCTGCTCTGACTTCCTGCCATGATGAACCATGACTTCAAACTGCAAGCCAAAATAAAATCGCTGTCCCTTAATGCGCTTCCATGGAGGCATTTTATCAAAAAATGGGAAAGTAACTAAGATGGTACCAATGACCCTTGATTCATTTTACTTTTCTATATTTGACAGCCCCTCACTTTCTCTTCAAGATGTGGCTTGGAGTTTGGCTCTTTCAGGAAGTTTTCTGCTTCTGGAATGGCTGTGTTCTCATGATACCCTGGAGAAGATTCCACTGGGGCATTTTCTGCATTACTGCATTATTTCACATAAATATACCAATTTCTCATTCAACTGCCTCACTTACTGTTGTAATCACAGTTCTCAACACAGATTTCTATGCATTCAGCATTCAATGCATAGTGAGCTAAGAACTATACAAGATCCATGAATAGGTTTTGAATCATTTTTAGGGGAATGTTGGTGGTGAATAATGCCATATACAGTTGATTATTTGCAAACTTTCATTCTTATATTTTAGACATTATGTTAGATCAGTTTATTATTGTTGATAAACAGAATTATTTGATTTTATGATTTGTTTCCTAATACTCCATTCTGTTTTGGAACATATATAATGTTTTAGAAATAATGCCTTCTTAAAGCATGTGCTGCATGCTTTTGGAAATGATCACCGACAGCTCTTCTTTCTTGATGCTACAAGTAAACCTTCATTCACTTGGCAAGTGTTAGGCTAGTTACAGTGGGAACCGCACTTCCAGAGTCAGTAGTTCATTAAATGTGGCTATCTAACCACCAACCATTCCCTGCCTAGAAATTCTGTCACTAAAACAGAGAAGGTGGTAAATCAACTTTGAGAAGCTTAGCACATTTATAGATAGCATTAATAGCCACATTCCCCTGCAGTAGGACCAGTCACAGAGTGAAGGAAAAAAAACCCTGAGCAATGTGAAAGGGAAGGGAAGAAGAGAAAAGAAGAAAAGAAAATCCCCAATATGTCTAAGTGTATGTGCCCCTGGCTCTTCCAGATCAGCCCTCTTCTTTTCATTCAGTCTCCTAATGGACTTAGTATCTTCAGAACATGCCTCTGTGTATGCTTAAGTCAGCTGGAGTCAGAGATTTCCCACTTGCAACAAAGGTCCAAACTCTTGCAATATACAAGACAAGGTCAAAGTTTCTCCTCAAATTACGCATTTCAATTATTTCCCTGATACATGACACATTTTCTTAAAACATTTCAGTTGGGTAATTGCAAACTTAATTCTAGCAACTAATTAGTGGAAAAGCAAGGTCTGTGAAAAACAACCATTCCTACACTGCATGTGTAAAGAGGGAAATTAGAGGCAATTTAGAATTGTGGAAGCATAGAATGAATGAAGTCAAACTCTTATACTTGATATTCAACTTCTGATCCAAGAACTGATTTAAAATATTAGACCCTCAGTGGCAACTAACATCAAAGGGAAGGCAAAGCGTGATTTTCAATCAAAAGCAAAATATATTTGGAAATTTTGGTCTCGTTTTTGTTTTCATGATTTGCCTGGAAATTTCCATCATCTCTTCATTTGATTTGGATGATGATTAGAGAATTTTGTAAAGCCTAATTCCAGTAATAATCATTTCTCTCTGCCACTGGAGAGTGCTTCTCTCTTCAGAGCACCTCACAAATATTTCTTGATTAAACCTTCCAACAATTCTTGGAAGGAAATTGGGTGATATTTTCCGTGACTGCATGGTCTCTGAGGAAAGCATCTACTGGGATAAACCAGTTATGAGGACAGTAAGTATATCTATCAGCAAAAAGATAAAAGTCACAACATCCTGCAAACCTTACTATGTACTCATCAAACAGGAAGTAGAGCCAAATGAACATTTAACTAATACCCTTATGAAGCTCTGGCTTCAACTATGTGATGATAGCAGAAAAGTCATAAAATCCATAAATATTTTTCAAAACATAATCATGTGTTATTAAGCATCCCAACATTTAGATTTCATTAAAACATTGATGTATAAGAACTTGTAAGTTGGTGCTGCTGCCAATTAACTATAAATAAATGGAGGAGAGGGTGGGAAGGGAGGAAACATGACTTATTAGGATCACATTCTACATATTTGTTCATTAACATGTCAATCTATGCTATTAGTACTATTATAATAATACTATGCTATTAATATTAATATTGATCATTAATATAATATATATTATATTAATATTGATCAATATATCATTTATACTTCTATTCAATTTTATTTTATAGTTTAAATGTCACACAGGTGGAGACTGAATATACTAAAACATACATTTTCACTACATATTCATGAAATAATTATTCTACAATATTTAGAACTACAAAGAAAATACATGAATAAAATGTTCAAATTAAGTTAACCATATTATTAAGCAATGAAAACATTAGACCACACTTTTAATTGTGGTTTATCTAATTGTTAGACAAAAAAAGATTTAAACAATCTAAATATTTTAAAATTTTAGATGGAGTTACAGAAATTCCAAACTAGGGAAACATACACACTTGGGGTAGGCAGAGAGGTGTATGGGGAGAGAGAGACAGAGACAGACAGAAACAGACAGAGAGAAAGAGAAAGATAGAGAGTCACAGACAGAGAGAGACAGAGAGAGGGGGGAGTGAGGGAGAGAGAGGGAGAGAGGAGTTTTTCAGACTGTCATCTAGCAAGGTAGGGTAAAGTGACTTTTATGCTTTCACAATTCTGTCAAAATGTTACTGCTGAGAAAAGCATCAGTTAGAGGCCAAGAACTCACCAAAGGGAAGCTATTTTCAGTTATTTTTATTTTAGATGTTTAATATAGAGTAAGTAAAATGGCTTATAAACATATTCCAAGAAACTAAAGCATTAAAAAGAACACAGTGCACTTGTGCTAATCTGTGTTGGGGAAGGGACCACTTTAACATCCTGAGGGACTTTTACATGTCACCCAATGCTGTGTTGCTTGGCAACATGGGCAGGTCCCAATGCTTGTTGAGGAGGGTATGGCAAAAATGTCTGAAAGGTGTGGATGAATTTATCTCCAAATTCCTGTGTCAATATTGTTTTGACCTGATGAGAAGTTGTGGATAATTCTACTTCTCTATTAAATAGTCTGCTGTTTACTTTAAGAGGCACATTTACTAACATCATGAGAAAATATTCAGCACTAATGGGAAGGGTATCCGGTTTGGGTGGAGTGTGTCCCCCAGAGGTTCTTATGTGGGGGGCATGGTCTTGGGGTACTCATGCTGAGGGGATTTATCTAGTTAGCAGTGGTCAGGACTGCTTCTACATGGAATAGATGCAGGATCTCAGAGTGGGTCAGGACTGAGGTGGAAAGGCTATTAAAAGACCAACAATCCCTCTGTCCCTTTTAAATGAGACATTTGCCGCTCTTATGTAGTCCAGACATGTGCTATGCTACCCTCTGTCATCAATCCAAGCAAATCACCTGGCCCTGGCAACAGAACTTTGTGACTAAACCCCAGACAACCTTGATATTATGCTCTTGAACCTACAGAAATCTGAGTTACATAAAGCTCTTTTCTAAGGGAAATGTCCAGCCTTGGGCATTCTGTTATGACACCCCAAAACAGCCTAAGATAAAAAGTGAGGATGCAGGTGCATGAATTCGTATTAGCCTATAATTTAGAGAAGCAGACAGATAAGAAAATAAATATTAACAAATGTAACTAAAGGAACATTGAGCAACAGTGAAAGTGAAATAGCAGCAACAGTCCTTGATAAATTATTATACTACTTTCTGTGGTATAGGCTAGTGATATTGTAGGAAAAGAAACATATGCTGTTATTAACCTAAGCCAATTACACACAGTTCTACAGAGAAATTTCTGTAGCACCCTCTAACCTCATCTCCATTCATTGGAGCATTTAATGACAGATAGATTTTTGATTGATTCCTTTATTATTTGTACATGCAAACATCATCTATTCATTCCCTGCAAGAATATGTCTGGCATTTTATTATGTATTGAGGTAAAAATACAAACGCAAGATAATATATACCCATTATTTGTTCACAGTCTAGCAGACACCTGAAAGATGGAAAAGCAAATGCTAGAAAGCTGATTTGCTGAGATTATGAAAAGCAGGTCACAGAAAGAGCTTGCTTATGAGAAGCTCCAGGTCACCTCAGAAAGTATTCAGACATAGACTCTCTTATATATCCCTTGAGGCAGAAATGCCTTGCCCACACAGTTTTCTCATTGTGAAGGAACGTACTCAGTCTTTCATATTTTATTGTTACTTATATTTGCTCTTTGGGATTAAGAAAGAGACAAAGTCAAAATACTATCCCACGTTGGACAAATATCTTTTTATCTCATTCTTAGTTTTTCCATCTTTAAAACAGAGATGACATTAATTGTCTTCCCTTTCCTGAAGATTATATGTGTAAGAGGGCTCTACTGGGTTACTGATCGGGACTACCACTGGATACGGTGTTGCTATTAGTATTTTCAACAGTTGCTGTTGAAATTTCCACCAGGCTTTGCCTGTGCTTATCACTCAGCGTACAAAGGAGTGGGACACAGACTTTCCCCACAGTAAAAAATAATAATAGTAATAATAATAATGCAATTATGCAATATGTATGTTCTAAGCCACTGGGTAGAGATCACTGGAGAAGAAAACATCAAACTCACTACTATCTATTATTAAATAACAAAAAAAAAACCAACAACAACAAAATGTGGTCTTATACATATGTACAAAGTGGTGGGTTTTCTTCAAGTCTTGTTCTTCTAAAGACAAAGAAGCAGAAAAACCCACCAAAGAATTATCATAACAATTTAACATGCATGAAATCTTATAAGTGAGTCTTCCTACTAGAAGTAAAATGACAGTGCTTGTAACAATAACTCTAGGTGACTATGCAGTCCCAATCAGTAACTGAACAAAGTGGGACGTATTTTAAAAGGAAAATACAAATTTATCTGGACTGGCCTGAGGCTTTCAGTGTGGAGCAGACATGAAGCAGTGCCCTATTCACCTACCTGTCCCCCAAGCTTTTTGAATTTGGGCTTGAACTCAAACTTCTGTTATGTGATGAATGAACTGATACAATGTTAACTATTCTGCCTGATGGGACACACTTGTTTGTGGAGATATGCAGTTGCTTGATTCTGTAAAATCAATGCGTTTTGCAGATTTTTATTTTAGAAATTTAGGGAAGTGGTACAGTATTCTGAGGGACAATCAGAAAACACAGAGTTCAATGTTTAAGAAAAGTAGTAACTAATCATTAAGCATATTATTTTAAAAAATTAAGCTTATTTACAGAAACTAAAACAATGTTTTTGTTTCTCATTTGAGTGTCTATATTACAAGCATAAGTCCAGAATATACATCAATAAGTTGCTTTGGGCGGTGGTGTTTCACCATACATTTCCACATCACAGTCCATTATCAAAGGAAGTCAGGGCAGGAACTTGAGCGGGGAAGGAAATCTGAAGGCCAAAACTGTAGCAGAGGCTATGAAGAAATGCTGCTTACTAGCTGGCCCTCCAAGGCTTGTACAGCCTACTTTGAAATCTCACCCAAGACCAACAGCTAAGGGATGGCATTGCTCATTGTGAGCTGGGCCCTCCTACATCAACTATCAATCAAGAAAATATGCTATAGGCTTGCCCAAAGGCCAATCCACTGCGAGCGTTTTCTTGAGGTTCCTTCCTCCCAGTTGTGTCAAGTTGACATAAAACTAGGCAGCACATGCATTTTTATAGTTGATATCTTGGGAAAAAGACTGCACCGTGTTCAATTCCATGTCATCATTGTTTAGTGTACTGTATAGTTCAGCATTTGCTTCCTCCTCCTCCTCCTCCTCCTCCTCCTCCTCCTCCTCCTCCTTCTCCTTTTCCTATTCATGTCCTCCCCCTCCTCCCCCTCCTTCTCCTTCTTCTTTTTGAGATAGGGTTTCTCTGTGTAGCCCTGACTCTCTTGGAATTTGCTTTGTAGACAGGCTGGCCTTGAACTCAGAGATCTGCCTGACTCTGACTCTGAGTGCTGAGATTAAAGGCATGCACCACTACTGCCTAGCTAATTGTTTTTTTTTGTTCTGCTACTGAAAATGGATATTTTTTCTCATCTAATATACCCTGATTATAGTTTCCCTTTTCCTCTCTTCATCCCAGTTCATCTTACCTTCCCTCCTATCCAAATCCACTTCCTTTCTTTCTCTCATTAGAAAACAAATAGGCTTCTAGAGGATACTAATATAATATGATAAAATAAGGTAAAACAAAAACAAACACATTAAAATATGACAAGACAAACAAACAGAAGGAAAAGAGCCCAAGAAAAGGCACAAGAAATAGACACAGAGACCCACTCATTTTCACACTGAGGAATTTCATAAAAACATAAAGCTGGAAGCCATGTGAAAGAGGTAGGGGTAGGGAGGGAAGGAGGCAGGGAAGGTGTAGGACCAGGGAGGGAGGGAGAGAGAGACGATAAATTAATTAATTAATTAATAAGTGGATTTTTTTTGATGAGTCCACTTTGCCTCTTTGAAGTGATAAAGATACTTTTGAAGTTTTCCATGTATGACCTGATCACATCACTTGAGGACTTGAGAACTGGCAGTAATGCACAGCTTGAAGGATGAAGAGACACCACTTAGTGAGATGCACATTTATACTCCTCATGTGCGAACTTGTTGGTTTCTCCTGATTGTGATGCAGTTGCCACCACCACCACCCAATTTTACACAGAAGAACTAGATTTTAGGGAGATGAGGAAGACCTCCTGGGCTGTGGTGAATAGCTGATGGCCTGAGTCTGAGAATCATTAGCATCACCAACTCAACACAGTCACTCCTGTTTTCCAGTAGAGCTATAGATGCTTACACTGGGTAGAAAGGAACAATCACCATAGACATGGGATGTCCCATAAGGACATTCTATTCCTCTGCCTTTGGTTATTGCTCCAGGGATGTGTCTATGGACCACTTAGTATTGTATTTAAACCATTGATCAGAAAGTTCTATTTTATGCTTATCTTGAGCTAGAAGAATTGAGAATCGAAACTATTGGCCTTTGTCATATTACCAAGTAGAGTCTGAGAAAGAGAGAAGTGACATGAATATCACAATTTTGGGTCTAAACTGAAAAATGACCATATCTAAAGTTTCACTTATTTTAAAAGTTGTAGTCATAAGATGCATGTGTTTTTCTTCTTCCCCCTTCTCATCCTCCTCTCTATTCCCATTCTCTTCTCAGTGGTGTGTGTGTGCACACACACACACACACGCACTTGTGAAAGTAATTTGTTACTTAAACCTCCTTTTCTCTCAGTGAAAACAGAACAAATTCTGACACATGAAGTCAATAAAGAGTTAATGGACCAGAGGGTGTTGAACTCAGGTTCTTTGTCTCCGATACTGAAGCTCAGAAGAACATCTGTATAATCCTCAACACAAAGGAAAAGGCCTAACATAACCAGCATCACTTAGCAAGGGGACTCCTCCTAGTTTTGGTTAGGCTCACTACAGTACCCACATTCCCTTCTATTGCAAAATCAGGGAAATAATACTATCTGCCACTAGGAGTTGTGAACACTCAAAGAAATAACACAGGTAAAAGGAACTAAATAATTTTTGTCAAATTGCAGCCGCACAATTGATGTTAGAAATTATTATTTTTCATATATTTTTAAAAAATCCAATGTGTTAAGGACAATCTATTTTTCATACCCTTTTTTCTTTTAGAAAGAGCCTTCGGGGGTGTCATTCAGCTGGGTTCTTACTTTGAATACTTCTTAGTAAATGTAACAAGAGGGAAGAAAAGATTCACTTCATATGGTTTACATGCTTACCTTATGTGTAGAATTTCTGCATGGACAACTGTTTAGACTTGTTTTAGAAGCTTGCTTGTCAGTAGGGTATTGTGGTACATGCCTACAATCCTGTCATTCAGAGGCAGGAGGATTGTGAATTTAGAGCCAATCTGGGCTACCCAGTGATTTCAAGGCCAGCTGACATTCTGCTGTAAGACCCTGCGTCATGTAAATAAACATCCTAAGGGCGATACACATAGCCCTATTGTGCAGTGCTTGCCTACCATATAAAGACCTCAGTTTGATCCCTAGCACCCAAAGACTAAAACAATCAGCTTACTAAAAACAATAGCAATAACAAGAAATGTCAGCTCAAAACATAGCTGTTGAGTGTTTATAATAAAGTAAGAAAGTCACCAGAGAATGCCTCAGATTTGGGTATGATTTATAACTTTGAGAATCTGTGGTCATGTGAAAATGCACAGTTTTTGTTTGGAATCAAGATATATAGAAAAGTAAAGACAGAAAGGAGTGGAGTTAGAGGTGGGCTAACCAAAGCTAAAGATGTATGAAAAACCACTATGGCATGCTTTATAAGGTAATTAAGATATGTGTGTGTGTGTGTGTGTGTGTGTGTGTGTGTGTGTGTGTGTGTATATATATATATATAGGTTTGAGCATAGGTAATCTGTATGGGTAGACAATGTTTCCCTCAGAAGATGCAAGTTATTAAATAAAAAACCTCAACATTTGGTATACTTCCCTGTGAGTTATTAGTAAGGGAGGCCCGTGAGGCTCCCCAAAAAACACAGGTTATTGCCATTTGCTCTTGAATGTGCACAATAAGTAGATGGTAAGACCATATTGCTGATGGTACAACATACTTTGAGTGTACGACATAGAGCAATTAAGCTGTCACTGACCTGGAATATCTTTCCTGCTGGATAGACGGCATAGTGCTAGAAGGTGCTATACATGCTGCCAAGGGAGAAAAGACATTAGTGGTCTTACTCCGAGTTGGATCTTGAATGTTACAAAACTGACCTGCCAGTCAAAATATGCACAACTGGTACAGTAGTGGCATGAAGATTATGGGGTACCCAACCACAAGCCCAGTGGCTCTACGGGCTAACTAATGTTGTTATGCTATATGGGCATGCCATAAAATTGACTTCTAAATATTAATATACACGTTACCCCATTACTATTACTCTTTAGCCTTGGCCAGGGAATCGCCATTGTGAAGTGATACAGCAGTGCAGAGATTTATAGCTAATTTGAATGCTGATACTAAGTGATCGTTGAGGGTCAGTCTTCATTGGTATGCCTATATGAAGAGTCCTACATGGTATTATCAATATCAGTGGTCAGGGCACATCATGATGAGCTGGCGGAAAGAATGTAAGAGTCACAGCATGAGAAGGGGTGTTGTGTAATGCTGTTTTCTGGAAATACATTTGACATTGCACTTATGAGCTCACTGCAGCTATGGTCACAGACATAAGACCTCTACAAGGTAAAGGCAACACAAAGAGTCAACATTACAGCATACGACCCTCCGTGGACACTGCAGATAACCAAAAATAAGAAGAAAACACAAAGGGGGAGGGGCACACATTATGGGGTACCCAGGGAAACAGAAGGAGGGAGTTTGAGGTGAGTATGATTAGGAAACACTATATACACATAGGAAACTGTCAACAAACAAATAAAGATACTCTTTTTAAGAAAGGAAAGAAGAATTAGAATAATTTCAAGTATATAAGTAACAACATATAAACACAAAGACAGACATATCAGGAAAAAAATGTACTCAAGTTACAATTATGCAAACCTCACACAATTTATCTGATTACTTTTGCTCCCAAGGAGTATAAAGGTAGAGTGAATGAACTTCAAGATTCTAACAATTACCATTAGACGGGGACCATGACATATCAAAAAACTCTGTGTAAATTCAAAACTTTATGCCCCAGGGTATATTCAGAAATACTCTGGTAAAGTTTTTCAAATCCTCCCTTGAACACCAGTGACGTTCTCCGGGGGCAGTGGAGGGTGGAGGATGAGTGAAACATCTTCCAAAGCCACAGGTGCAAGCTAATTTTCAGAGGCGGCCCCCAGAGAGGAACAGACATTATATCACAACGGATGTCATTAGACATACAGAAGGCAGCATAAAATGCCTAATTTATTCACAAAGTGACATTTTATTTAGTGCAAATAGGCAATTTGGGCATTTTGGGGAGGCACTTTCAATAATAAAGGGGTGTGACTAACATAGGTTGGAACACCTGACATCGTCTCCATGACACAAGTTGCTGTTCTTTGTCAGTGACAGAATTTAACAACAACAGCAAAAATAAGATATGTAATGTTTAGCAACCTTCCCTCAAGAACATCCTCCTCCTTAGCCCATTGGTACATGACACCTGGCCTGGCCACATGCTTCTGAAGTCAAGTTACTATTATTCATTTTTAGTATAGATATACATCCTATCTCCAAAGTAATTCTTTTAACAACAGGCATTTGCATATTTTAGATCTGCATTAATTTACTCGTACAGTCAAAGGTTAACTACTATAGTAAATGGTGTTCTTAGCAGAACAAGGGGTCACTGTACAGTCTTGCTGTCCTGACAATTTATAGCTGTTTATGGTAGCCAGCAATATGGTTTGATAGTGAGGTCACCCTTAACTATTAATCATTTTATACATTCTAATCAGCTCTTAAACATTAAATAACTGCTACATAATTCTGAGTGAGAATTTCTCATTCATTTTATCCTTTTATGACTAGGTTTGTTGCTGAATATATACAAAGCATATTAGGAATCAAATGATATATTTTGACAAGTGACTGTCAAGTGCACAGCTTAACCAAATGTAGCCAAGTCTCTTGGAAATTGTGACGGAAGGAAAATTGTTTTTTTCTGCCTTTTTCTTGCCAAGTACAGACCTGATTCACAGCTTCATCTTAATATTCAAGATAGCTTTTCCAGAAGACCTTGGAGAAAGTGTGAGTTACACAGCTCTCTTTTAATGTTCATGGTCCACAATAGCCTCTGGTACTGAAGAAGTGAATTGTGCATGCTTTTATTTGTTTGTTTGTTTGTTTGTCTTCTGTCATATATTACATCCCGATCTCACTTTTCCATCCCTCCTCTCCTTTCACTCACGCTCACTCCCCTTCTCCCCCATATCAATCTCTGTTTTCCTTCAGAAATGAGCAGGGTTTCTTGGTATATCAACAAAACATGGCATAACTTATATGTTGCTTGTTAGATACCATAAGACTATGCACATGCCCTCATATCAAGGCTGGATGAAGCATCCCAGTAGGAAGAAATGAACCCCAAAAGTAGGCAAAAGAATCAGAGACAGCCCCAGCTCCCATTGTTAGGAGTCCCACAAGAACACCAAGCTGTAGAACCATAACATATACAAAGGACCTAGATCAAACCCATTCGGGCTCCCAGATTATTGGCTTAGTCTCTGTGAACCCCTTTGAGTTTTGGTTAGTTGATTGAGTGAATTTTCCTGTGGTGTCCTTGACCCCTATGGCCCCTACAATCCTTCCTCACCCTCTTTTGCAGGATTCCGAGAGCTCTAGCTAAGGTTTGACTGGGGGTCTCTGAATCTGCTGCTATCAGTTGCTGGATGAAGCCTCTTTGATAATGATTACATAGGCTCTGGTCTATGAGTATAGCAGAATGTCATTAGGTGGACTTTTTTTATTTTTTATTTTTTACCAGCAGTGTTTGGTTTTTATCCTAGGTCTCTAGGCTATCCAGCTTCTGCTTCCTGGCCTCCCAGACAGTCTCAGGGAGAAGTTCCCTCTTGTGGCATGGGCTACAAGTTGAACCAGTTATTGGTTGGCCACTCCCACAAGTTCTGTGCCGCCATTACCCCAGCGCATCTTGCCCCCGGCAGGACAAATGGTAGGTCAAAAGGTTTTGTGGCTGGGTTGGTGTCCCAGTCCGACCTCTGGAAGCCTTGTCTGGTTACAGAAGACGGTTGGTTCAGGCTCTGTATACCCCACTCCCAGGAGTCTTCACTAGGATCACCCTTGTAGATCCCAAGACGTTTCCACTGCACTATGTTTGTAGTTTGCCCTGGAAATCCTGCCCCCCACCCCCCCCCCTACTCCCACCCCCACCCCCCCTCCCCGTTCTAGTCGTCTCTCCCAGTACTCTCTTCCCAGCCTCTTCTGGAACATTTCTCTTTTAATTAAATCAACCAACTGATACAAATTCCTTTGAGAACTAGAAAAAAATATCTAATTGTGGATTTCAGATGCTGACAAGGAAAGGAATTTGAGGTAGGATATTTTGGTGCCTTCCTTTTATTACATTTTGGACCAATGCCTGCTGCTAAAACTAGACCTGAATGTTATCTAACTTGAAAATAAAACTAAAACCTTACCTCCCATGACTATGCAAACTACTCACATTGCATGCCTTCATGCTGAGAAAAATAACAATTCTTCAAAAAAAGACTTCAAATGGTTGCAAAATATAAGCTTCATAATTAGGAAGCTGGGAGAGAAATCCACCAACCGTTTCATTATTGTGGCTGCTGGTGTGTTTTGTTACCACTGTGGTAGATGGCTTTAGAGTCCACACATGGCCAATCCATGTGAGTTTTCAGGACATATCATTTCCCCTAAATAGAACATGGTTGCTGCTGTCACGCAGGTTTTCTGAATACCACCTCTGAATGTGGAACACAACCATTCAAAGAAAGTTTGAGGCATTTCTCTCCCAGACTTGTGAGCCGCTTAGTATAAGAGAAGCATCTGCTAAAGGTGAAGGCCTACTTTGCAATGGAAAGGGAGCCTACAAACGACAGCTTGCTAGGAGCTGTGTTCAGCATGCAGTCCGAGCAGGAGCGGTCCGCCCAAGACACACTCTCTTGTCATCCCCTTTCTCCTGAGTCAGCAGGGACCAGCATGTGCAGGGATCCTCTGTATGGTGGTTATCAAAGAGCATGGATTTGTTGATGCTGCTTCCCGACAGTTCACAAGAAAAGAACTCTCAACAACAGGGCCAGACGAAGCACATTTGAAGTCTTTTTGTCCTACAGGATTTCAGATCATATACCAGCAATGTGAATCCATTCTGAGGTACCAAGGAGCCAACAATAGTCTTGGCTAGATTAACCGAGGAAAGCATACAGAAGGAAAACGGAAAAACAAATTATTATGGATCTTCTCCTCATCTGTGATGAAGAGGATTTAGCATTGGTTTTCTGGCTGTGACAAATAGCTACCTGGGAGATACTCATATAAAATTATACAACTCTCCATGAGTTTCTCTGAATTTTCTGAAAAGAGTATGAAATGCTTGCCTTTTCTCACTGTTTGAGCTGTTGCTCAGATGTGCATATTTCACGTCATTCTGCATGAGGAAGAGTTCATCAGCCATTGGCGATATGTTAGTGAACACAAGTGGAAAAATCCCACTATGGTTATCTTGAAACACTTGCACTTTAGGCAAAAAATGGTATCATTTGAGGAAGAAGAGCAGTTATAACAGTGCACTTAATAGTCAAATAAATATAAAATGGGAAGCTCTCCTAGAACACATTTACTTATTGGCTCTTGCCTCTTCCCACTTGTCAGAGAAGTCTGCTGAGAACATATTAGGAATCCGCAGCAGTGAAACTCATTCCTTTGTGATATCACTCAGTGCTGCTGATCGACTATTATGTGGCAATTTTATTGGACACAAAACCTAATATGATTAGATATACTTTCAGGGATTTTTGTAATGATAATTAGGATTACAATTGAGGCCAATCTAAATGATATCCACTAAAGTCCTACAGTAAGACATCTTAGCATAATTTAATGCTGTCCATATCATTAACTGCCTGTAGAGGGTATGTGTACCAGTCAGTATGCCTCAACAAGAGATTTCAACAATTTTTAATTGCAGTGAAACCCATATTCCTTAAGGCCTCCTATTCCAGTGACTGCTGCTAGAGTTAGCAGTTCTTGGGGTGTGCTTATGTGTGTCTGTGTGCATCCATGCACTCCACTACCAAGTTATAAAACCATAATTCTTTGCATTAACACCAAGGGCTTAGAACCTCAGTAATATATCCATTGCTAAGACACCACACAATGGGAGTCTTATATGTGAGTCAAAAATGTTGAATAAAGATTAGCCTAGCTTTAAGCAGCATTACAAATATCTGATTCTGCATTTATTTTTCAATTGTTCATAGTTACTCCTTTATTCTGTTCTCTGCATGAAACTTCTATTTGACCCTAGATTGCTCATTATTACCAGAAACACAACATAAAAGCCTACCTTCCTGGGTTTTAATATCCACCAGTAATGCTCTGGAGTTTTATAGAAATAGATACAGGTATTGATTTCCCTCCACAAAGATCACAGGGAATTCATAACTTCTTGGCCATTTTAATTAGCATACAGTATACTTTTTTAGTGTAACCATCCTATCTGTATCTTTAAAAGAAAATTATTATAACTACACTACAAATAAAATAATGTAGAGGGTCTGGGTAAAATTTTCTTCTCTCAAAACAAATGCCCACAGAGTTTTTATGTGGATGTCAGGCTACAGACTTTTCATTTTGTCTCCATGGTTTTGCAGCTAGTTTTCTGTACATTTAAACCATGTCTGCAATTGATTGAATGGTTCAAAGCAATACAATGTTATTATAAAGCTTTAGCAAAGCTGTGGTGATGTTTGTTTTACAATTGTACATGACTTGTCACTGTGGAAAATGTAGCGGTATAAACACTGAGCTCTTAGTAGACTGGAGAGGTGGTTTCCAAATATGTGCCTGGGACAAAGAAAATTTCACACTGAATTCCAAGCTCTAGGGTCTCATTCTTGAGAAAGAGGCTCGTGTTTTATGGTAGTGAGACATGCCACTCAAGTTGCTTGCCATTTAATGCTACCTCTTAATTTATATTGTAAAAGCATCATCCCAATAAGAATTTCTCCTTGTTGCAATTAGTTCAAATAGATACTATCCTCTGATGCTGAAGACTGTCTTTTCTCAACTTCAGTTAGGCCTCAATGTAGTGAGATGACACTGTTTCCCACAAAATGGACTTCAATAACACTTTCTATTGATAATAACATTTGAATGCAAACTGCGAAAAGTTTCCTGTTCTTTAATCTCAAGTCTTTAATTGACTTGTTATGTAAAAAGGATAAGACTCTGCTTGGAGCAAGATGACTTTAACATCTTTTTAATACAGCCAGTCTCTATGCTCAACAAAGAAAAGGCTTTATTTAAGCTGCAAGTTTTAGCTTTTTAATTTTTTTTTAATTTTTAGGCAAAGAGAAAAATAGCTAACAAAAATCTCATAGTATGTTTCCACCCCTCCCCCTCCATTTTTTCAAGTGGAAGCATATTTAAAGTTTTATCTTTTATTCATAGCAACTGATATAGTTTAGACTAAAGTTTCTTTTTATAACAAGTACTAAAACATCAAAGAAGCATAGAGTTTAAATACTATAGAGAAAGTAGCAATACCTGTGATGATCTCTTGCTCATGGAGTTGGAAGTAGTGAAAGCCAGGCATGCTCAAAATGATGAGCATGAGATTAATGAGAGGCACAATGTGAAGAGAGTTAAACATTTAAATGCCAAATGAAACCAGTGACTTCCTTTTATTGTGATAATGAATTTGGACAGAGATTGATTGTCTTTCCAGAGTTTGCAGAGAATCACACTTAAGTCCACCCAACAGGCTATCTGGCACGTAGCCATTAGGAGAAAGCTGATATTTTGGCCATGAGAGCATGTGCTTCTACTGTGGACACTCAGGAGGTAGATGGAGCAGGACTGCAAGCTACAGGACAGCTTCAGCTATAAAACAAGGTCTTAACAAAATGACACAACACACACAAAACAAAGCAAATTTAGATGGATTAGGACTATTAGACAACATGGCATGGTGCTCTATGAATCTGATATGTGAATCTCCTGGTAGATCTTTTCAGAAAGTATTATTTACCTAAAATTATATGTAACATATGAAAACCCATGTGCATACACACAGAGTTTAAATGAAATTTCCCCACTAGGGCTGCTAGTATTCTCATGCCCCATTTTCCCTAAAAGCCAGGCATGAGAAGCCACCTAATGAGTTGTTAGTGAGGGGAGTGCAAGTGGTGGAAGGTAAGTCCCTACCACTAAAGACACTATCCACTTTGGACACAGGTCCCAGAAGACCTGAGGTGGATCTGATCTGAAAGCCTCTTCCCTGATGACTAACATTCAAGGTATGAAAAGGCTCAATGCAAGTTTCCAAGGGAGGAAGCAAACAATAGTGCTACTATGATGCCTTTGATAATGAGAATGACCAATATAGCAAAATAAGCCTAAGGGTACAGTGCATGCATACATTGGCAGCAACCAACAGCTCTCTAATTGAACTTAAGCCTTGCTCAACAGGAGGGAAGTCATACCTAGTACTAGAAACCTAGACAACTATGCAGGGCTACTGATGTCATGGATCTTGAAGGAAAACCTACAACTACCACATTACTAAACCAGCATGATTCCTACCTGCATTCTAAATAATTATCCTTATACCCACAAATAGGTGCAGCCTTCACCCCTCAACAAGCAAGCTTTTCTTTACAACTAAGACAAGTACAGAAAACCATAACTGATCAACATGCAGAGAACTATTGGTTGTGTGGTACCCAGTCCAAAGTGATTAATCTATATCACAGTTTCTCCACGTAAGGCTCAGAGTAAATCATGGAAAAGGAGGTGGGAAGACTGTAAGAGCCAGAATAATTAGATGTCTGATGTGAGATGGTGCCTCCTAGAAATATCAGGGAAGCTAAACCCATGAACTCTCAGCAATATGGTTGTCTAAACAATACTTGAAAAATGCTGATATAATAGACACGCTAATGTGGAAAGGGAAAATCTCATGGCTCCACACCTAGACAAAGAACTACAAGTAACTAAGGAATGTTGAGAGAGGGAGAAACAGCTTTCCCCAGGGAACCTCCTAATTGGTTATGCAATATCAAGTAGTCAACCCTGTAACCATTTCAATACAAGTAACTTTATATGTACTATCAGGTTATATAAATATATATCAATTACACATATGTATATAATTTAATATAATATATATTATGTATAATATATATTTAAAATTTATATATACATTATATATAAAGAGAGAGAAAGGAGAGAGAAGCTATGAATTTGAAAGGGAAAAATGAATGAGAGGTTACATGGGGGCAAGGAAAGGAAAGGAAAATGATTTAATGATAGTAGGAGTCCTGAGATTTTGCATTTGTAACAAACCTTAAGGTGAAGTCCTGGCTGTCAGTCTAAATCATCTAGGCACAAAGAAAATTTATGCATAATTCTCTCTGGAAAGCAGGTGAGAAAAAATCCTTGGGAACAGGACATTGGAGAGAAGCCAGCAAGGAACCTGGTTTGCTCATGACTACCTGAACTTTGCAGGCTAAAACTGCATGCTACAATTCAATGGAAGTCTATTACAGCATTGTAATAGAAGGTATGACCACCCTGAAAGAAACAGACTGCTTGCACAGGAGGCAGAGCAAGGGCAATTGCCATGAAGATGTACATTCCTATGGAAATGTCCTGACTTGAGGGCAGGAACATGCTGGAGAGCATATGGGTTAGGACAACCTAAAGAGAGTACCGAATTCTTACCATTCTGAGAGTGTGCAGCGACACATGGAGGAGATGTATGATGTGTTACTAGACACAGCTTGCAGAATCAGTACGGAGAAAAGACAGAGTAGAGATGGGGAGGGATTTCAATTCTCTAGACATCTGCCGGAAGTCTCATTTGGATAACAGCAGAATATCTAACAGGTCTTTGACTTGCTTTGCTAACAGCTTCAACTCCCAGAGGAGAAATTCTCCTAAGGGTGCTGCCATCCTCTACTCATTTTTGGCCAATCAGAAAGAATTAGATGGCATTTTAACAGTGTTAAGTAGTTTAGCAATAAGATATCATATCACTTCAGAGTTCAGGGGAGGGTAGGAGAGTGATGATAGTCTCACGTGTCAGAATCTTTGCAACTACATTCCAAATCACTTGGAAATGCTTGGCATGATATCTTCTGAAGGGAAATCATACCAGTTCTTAAAAATTCACTTTAAGATGTACAGTGCCAGAGTATCTAAAGGAGAATCAGAAAGTGGAGGTATCTAGGGATCCTGTGGAATGTCAGGTAACATTTTGATGGCCAAAGATAGACATGGCATGTTTTAGTTCTAAAGAGCCAAATCATCCCCCATTATTCCATTGCTAGGTCTTCATGTAGAGGATCTGGAGGGCTAGGAGAACTGCTAGTGCTACTTACGGAAAAGATGTACAGATTTATTTTGTTGCTGTTGTTTTCCTATGAGACAGGATTTCATGTAACCCTGGGTGGCCTTGAACTCTGTAGTGGAGTTGTTTAGGTTTTCTTGAACTCCTTGCTTCTACTTCTTATGTGTCAGGAGCACATGTGCCTATTGCTGATCCTATATTTGAATTAGGTTTGTACATCTTAAGAGTCATTCATCCTCTTTCTCATCTTCAGGGCAGGCTATGTGGTGTTATTTTTACCCAGGGAATAGAACAGCTTGTTCAACTAATTACAAATCATATTGGGTGCCACCTTCATCACAAAACAGTGGTTCCTCGTGGGTTTGATTCCCACAAAGCAGCCCAAATTCCAGTATTATCAAAGTTATCTTATATGCATCCCCCATTGTCTAAGAATGATTAGGCTTATAGACCTTACTTGTTTTGTTCCCAGTGTGTTTCTAGCATCTAATCAATGGCTACTATATGCTAAACAGTCAATACATGTTAGTTATAGAAATACAAATGACAAAATAGACATTATTCTTGGACCTTACATCCAAGGATTCTGAGTAATCTATGTTCTTGGGTCTTAAAAATGCCTGTTGTACATGACATACTCCTAATTTTATTTCTTGAATACTTACCCCAATCCTTTACTTCCTTTGCCAATTCAATGTTTTCATTCTAATTACTTCCTCAGAAGGAAATGAGGGTGACTGATGGACATATCAATTTCCTTTTTGAATCTCTCTTCCCTCATCAAACATATACATTAAGTATAATATAATAAGGTACAATTGTACCTCAAATATGAACAATTTGAAAATCAGGGAGATGGCTCATTTGGTAAAGTTCTTGCCCTGTGAACATGAAGACCTGAGTCTGGACACTGAAATCTACATGAAGCCAGGCACAGCATACAATACCTATAAACCCTGCACCATGGGGCAGAGACAGGTAGACCCCTAAAGTTCATTGCCAAACCAGTTTACCCTGATCAGTGAGCTCCAGGCTTAGTAAGAGATCCTGTCTCAAAAAGTGAAGATGTGGATTGATACCTTACATCAATTTCTGGCCACCACGTGCTCACCATGTGCACGCATGCACATGCACACCCAAACTTGCAAGTACTCACACAACCCCTACACACCGAGAAAACTGAATAAAGAATTTACAAAACAGAGTGGAATAAAATGTAGGCAAAGGGCTAAGTCAAACTCAGCTTTGAGACTCAGATCAAAAAGAAAGGGTGACCATTATGTATCAAATGAGGCACTGGGGCTAAAGTTGCCCTGTCCTTCATGGGGACCAAAACTCATTTTCTAAAAAAGACACATTGGGTCACACTTTCTCTGCCTAGGATATAAATGAGTGATGCCAGAAGCTAAGTTAAAAGCCTAACAGGGGACACAGTCTCTGGGATAAACCTGTGAAGGCTGCCCTTGGGTCTTGGGACAAGATATGGATACCATGATACAGAATTCCAAGTCATGGACACAGGACTAGGAGAGCCAGTTAACAGGCTGAATGCTATACAGTTGAAGGAAAATTACTGGTGAAGATGAAATTTAAAACTCCAGTTCCAAAACTATTCATAAAATATACTAACATTACAAAATATAAAACCAACAACCAGGTGAGCAATTTACTCCAGTAGGAGGGGAAACAACATTCTCACACACACAGCAAAAATAACTTTAAACTGAATGTGATTATCACATTTTGAAGATAAATGATGAAATTGTGTCCAAAATATAGAATAGAAATTATTCTAAAAATCATGCGAAGAGGAAATAAAAACAGGTGGAAATTTTAAAAAGAACCAATTAGTATTGCCAAAATGAAAAACAGTCAATTATTTAAAAACAGAAACAAAAACATCAATCTAGTGGAGGAGTAAAAACAATAAACAGGTAATTATCTAATGACGTGGTGAATGCAGCTATGGAGATTAGCAGATGTCATGCTGAACGCCTTCACACACATGGCTCTGCTCTGGTTCGGGCTTTGGAGAGAAACAAAATCTGAGAAGTAGATGGAGTTGCACGGAGTCTTGAAAAAAAAGAAGTTAGAAGACAATTACTGGCAGAGATAGAGAAAAAAAAGGGAAAAAAGAGGAGATATCTACAGGGTATTGTCATTGGAACAAGGATGAGCACAAGCAGGGTGGATGATGAGTGGGCCTATGGACAAGACAAACTGTGAGGGACCTGTGATGCTATGCATGTCTGGATGCCTAGATTGAAATGTGATACATCCAGCTTTATTTTTGAGATGAGTCACTTTTAATGTCTTTGCAGAGAATAGATTAGAAGGTTCAACAAGATTGGGGCCGAGGTTAAAGAGGCAGGAGGCTGCCCGGCTGCCTGTGTGAAAAGAGATGATATGAGGAATTCTTTCCTTTTCCATCTTTTCTTTCCAAGCCTTCAGCTGAGAACCTTGAGTTGTGTCTGAAGAAGACAATTCATTCACTTGGCAATCAAACCATTCCTAAAACTGACAATGATGAGATTATTCATAGATCTAGAGCCAAAAGCACTGTGTCTACAGACAGATCGACCAGAAGCCCTATCAACACAAACACTGTGTGCTTTTCAGTGAGAGAGATGGATGAGATCTTGCTCTAAATGACGCATTTTAATCTCACAGTCCTAGAGACGACCTGGCCATTGGCAGAAGACTTGAGTCATACTTGTCATGATAGGATCTGAACAGGGTCCAGAACTTCTATGCAAATGGACAAATGCCATGCCAAAGGATCAGAGGAGAGTTCCATTCTCACAATCACACCATAGTGAGGAAGTCAGTAGAAGGAAAACAAGTTCTAATTAGAGAAAATGGGAAGATTCCCATTTTCAAGAGTAAAATATAACAAAAAGATAAATATGTATAGTGATAGATCCTAGACAGCTCGTGGTCTTCCTGTGAACAGCATGAGGCCTTCTTCATGCCCCTAACTATTAACATTGCCATAAATGTAAAATATTAGTAATAATCATTATACTCTGCATATGTTTAATGTCTATCAATATGGCTACAACTCTTAAATTCCCTTAAGCTTCTTCCCATTAGAAGCAGTAAATTAAATATATATGTATATTTATATTTATATATATCAAACAAATTAAATGCTGCTAACAGCTTTTCTAATTTGTAAACACTTGAATAAACATGAGCTTTATCAAATGCTTAATTAATCTGAAATGCCAACTTAAAAAGTGAAGTAATGAACAATAAGCATCGTTCCACCTCAGGATGTCATTCCATCTGTGTGCTTTCTACAGATGCACCTTGCATGGGAAACCAGTCTACTCTCATGGATTGAGATTAATTTGGAATTGGTCGAAAATGGTTAGCTTTTTGCATAAACCATTTAATAAAAAGGAAGATTTTTTTTTAATTTTTAGTAAGAAAGTTATCTTTAAGTCAATGAAAGCAGAGCCTAGATTTTATGTATCTGTGTTTTTATTCTTTGCATCAGAATCAAAATCAACCATTTGCTACAATTTGATCAGCAGAAGCATTCTTGTATAAGACCGTTAGTGTAGTGTTTTAAACTTAGGTTTTCACATTAACCTTGCTTGTAATCTGCAATCTAAAATATTCTGTAATTACTGTTTTTCAGTTCTATTTTTCAAGTACTAGGTATTAAGCCCATGGTTTTACTCAGGCTAAACCAGTGTTTTATATCTAAGCTATATCCTTACCCACAACTTGTGGTTTTCTTTTAGAAACAGGGTCTCCAAAAGTTGTCAGGGTGTACATGAACTTGCAATCTCCCTGCCCTTGTTTTTAGAGTAGCTAGGGTTACAGGCTTTATACCAACATACCCGGCTCTCCCCAAAACTCACAGGGATAATATGTGTGATTAATAAAAGCTAAGTGTGGCATCTGACAAGCTGACCCTTAAGTTATTCTCTCTGCACATGCATTAGACATTCAAAAGCACTCCAATAACTACTGTGCAAACGAAGAGCTGTGAGACATGAAGATTGCTCTAAAAGGAGACAAGGGGCAACATCTCCTGTATGACATTTGTTTGGTGAGTGGAGGTGAAAATAAGAGAAACGACTAATAACACCCATGAACTCTTCAACTACAATACCCATTTCATGAAGAAGTCTCTAAGGTGCATTAGTCAAGGGGTCTTATATGTGCAAGACTTTGTGTGTGTGTGTGTGTGTGTGTGTGTGTGTGTGTGTGTGTGTGTGTGTGTGTCTGTGTCTGTGTCTGTGTCTGTGTGATATGTGCATAGTGGATCAAGAAAGATCTCCTCTAAATCTACCCTGCTACAGACTGCGACACTGAGGAGTAAGATACTGAAAGTTACAGTGATTCATGACAGAGGTGGACAGGGCATCTCTATGCCCCACTTCTAAATCCTTGATTGCACTTTCTATAACATTCTGTGAACTACAGTGTGCTAATACTCCCTGAAAACACTGTATCTTGCATCCCAGCACCATTCTTGCAGAAAGTCACTCTTCTTCCTCTTAGTGGTTCTTCACAGGTCAATCTTCCCAGCTACTGGAGAGAATGTCATACAGGAGAGAATTCAAAGTCTCACTGAATTGAGGCAGATTACATCTATTGCTGTCCCTTTATCTCATGGCCAGCTTCTCTATTATAGAAGGAAATTAAGTTGGTCTGGCATGATTCACTCTCCACAAAACCCTGCTTGCTACTCAGAACTCTTTTCCTTTCTAGGTGATTGCAGTACAATTTTTTTAAATATATTTTTTTTACTATCTTCTTGGTAGTTACACTAAGCTGACTAGACTGTAACTAGTGGATACTTGACTTTGCAAACATTCATTTTGTTAAAAACAGGCTCTAGATGTACTCTGTTATTTTTAGACCCTTCCTATGATATTTTTAAAATTTATATAAATTAGTAATAGATTGTCCTGGAAAACTAAATACCAATCTTGAAGCAAAGAGAAATATCACTAGACCCTACTGATTCTACTACATCAAATTTTACCAAGCATCTTTTACAACTGTTTTCTCTCTCCTTTTTTGTACTATCTTGACTCTATAGGGAACACTCTTGATCGTATATTGTAGATAAACTGGTTCTTAAAGACATAAGTAAAAAGAATAGAAACAAGACAAAGTCTTTGAAGCACTTGCTTGTGTTCTTCCTCATTTGTTGATCATTAGCTGTCTTTCCATTTCTTAAAAGTTAAGTTTTTCTTAATTTTGTTTTATATCATAGAAAGGGGCAGCCCTCATTACCTCTTCTTCCTTGCCTTTTTTAATTCTTATGTGTTATGATTTATTTGTTTTATTTTTTTTCTTGTTTTGAGGCAGGGTCTTTGCATTTGGCCAAGACTGGCCTAGATCTCCTGATCCTCCTGCCTCAGTCTCCTGAGTATTGTGATTATAGGTGTACCACAACTGCCATACCTGGCTTACATAGAAAGAGCCTTACCTCTATTTACCAGAGGATAACATCATCATATCATTCTTCTCCTTAGTGAGGCTACTGGGTTAAGATTCTGGCCATGTTACCCTACAGTTGCAGGGACAGAGGTGAATGACATTCATTCTTTTATATTCCTTTATACAACAATTGAAATTGATCACTTATTGGTACATACAGGTAAGTTTTAAGTTTAAAGGCTTTTATATGACAATTACTGAGGAGATGTGAACATATATCTATCAATCAGAGATAGAGAACCAATGATATACCAAAGACACAAATCCAACCAAGATTAGCTTGTTGAACCAATGAGTCATGGAGCATGGATGAGGCGTTACTTACAAAAGCATCAGTGACTAAGACAGTTACCTCATTGAAAACCCTACCTCACCACGGGTAATGAGTCACACAAGTTGTATCACTGGAGTTGCCTGAACATCTTGCAGGTAGCTCCACCAAAGGATTTCCCCTTATCACTGGCAATTGCTTTCTGCACAGACAGTTTTCAGAAAGGACCCGTGTATTAAAATTCTTTTGTTCATGTTAAAGTTCACAGACAATGTGTTTACAGGACTTCAGATACAGCGTTTTAACCTTAGGTTTCACATTGATTCTGCTTGTAATATACAGTCTAAGATTCTTCTGTAGTTACTGTGTCCCAGATCTGTTTTTCAAGTACTGAGCATTAAACCCACAGTCTTGCTTATGATAAGCATATGCTCTGCCACTAAGCTATAACTGCATCCCACATACTGTCCTTTCTCCTTCCTCCCTCTGGGGAAGAATGCTGCAAAACAAAGGAAATCAATTTACTGTGACATGTGCAAGGCTGCTGCTGTCACAGAACTCACTTTCTATGGGTAATTCAGGTAAGTGCGTATATGTAAACATGGTTTTACCCAGTTATAATTTTATGAAATTACAAGGACAGAATAATTAGCCAAGAGTGCTATCAAATGAGTGAAATTCAAGGAATAAACACACACACACACACACACACACACACACACACATACATGCACACATGCACACATACCCAGATACCCAGGTTTTCCTGCCTGAGCATCCTCACTGGGTTTTCTCAGCCTCTAGAAACCAGCCACTCTGCAGGCATGCACATGCAGAAGGCTCTGTGAGGCACACAGGCACAACTGTTTATCCATGCCCTCTTAAAGCTAGCAAAGAAGCCAAAGTTTGAAGAGTTTGTTACATTTGCCCATTTTTTCTTCTTTCATATAAGCTGAAGTATAATCTAAAGATTTATCTTCAAGAAGGAGGACTCGGGATGAGTTGGATTAGGTAGCTTAGGGTTTTAAACTTTTCTTTGATCTTTCAGGTGACTGTTTCTAAAACAGCACTGCTGATAGTGTTGGATAAGTCACCTTGGTTGGCCTACAGACCAAATGGAGTTTACTTAAAAGCCATATATTTTACATATAGCCATGTATGCCTGAAGCTTTATACAATTGATGTGACTATTTCATTATTTTGGTACTATAAAACTTTTCCCCACAATGAAGGTAATGCTGCAACCTATACAGCTTAGGGATTGATCTAAATGGAGTAATAAAGAAGGAAGAAATGACAGACACACATACAGAAAGTCTGGGAATGGGAGGGTCTTAAGCTCTGATAGAAATGCACCAAGAACAGCCCAAAAATTCAGGGCATTTATTTTATACATCTGAATCTGGAAGGCAGGTTTATCCTCATACAGCTGAATGAGGAGGAGGTAGGTTTAGCTATCTCTGTAGAAAGTCTTTATAGAGGAGCAGTCTGAGGCTGTAAACATCTGGAGGGAGGAAGCTGTGGTACTTTCTACTTTCAGCACACACTGTGAACATACACACAGGACCCAGGGGAGAGCTTTGCCATTTCCCCAAGTCTGACCTGGGGAAGGCTTAGCCATTCCCACAGGACTGAGGCATTGGGGTCCTGGACATGATCATGTTCATCATGTCAAGGACACACATTCACTCAGGACTCCATTCACTCCCATAATCCACCACCTGCAAAAGCTTCCACTAGTCTTGGTTTGTTTGTTTTCTGACCCTCCTGGCAAAGATTTAAATACACACAAAGATGCTAACTATAGAAAAAATAATATATTGCAGATTTCTAGAATGTATTCATCCCACATGACAAACTTTAAACTACTTAAAAAGCAACACTTTCAAGTCCCTGTTCCCCCTGACAAGCAACACTAGTTCTAAAACTCTACTTTAAGGGCTTGTGTAGTTGGAATCATTTGGGTTGGTCCTTCTGTGACTAGGTTATTTCACCTAGAAAAATGAGTACCTGCTTCCCCCTGTTGTCACATAAGCCTTCCCTTTGCTTTCAGCCTAATATTATACCCTACGAATTTGCCCTGATGTCTTCATCTACTCAAACATATGTTAGACATTGCAGATGTTTTTGTTTTTTTGTTTATAAATCTTGACTATTGTGACAATACAATGATGCAATGAGCATGAGAGTGTAGCTACCTCTATGAGATCTGGATTTCTTTGGTAACGCACCCAGAAGCAGGATTTCTGGGTTGCAGGGTTGTGGCAGTTGTATATGTAATTTTTGAAAAAAAAAAACTAAATTACTGTTTTCCCACAGTGCCTGCACCATTTAACAGTCCTGGAAGTGGTTTTTGAGCCATTTTTAATTTTTCCATATCTCACTAAAATCCCAGCTTCATTTTTGTTTATTAATACTAGCCACCCTCACAGGTGTGATATAGTATTTCATGGCATAAATAATTCCTTTGTATGACAGACTGACATGTCATTCAGAACTGGACTATCATTGTCTCATAGAAGAGGATCCTCAAACAAGCTTAAACAAAGACAATAATAAAATGTGACAGTCGTTCAAAATTTTTGTAAGCACAGGGAAAAAAACCAGTTACTCTGCCATTTAAGGAATTTCAGACATACTTTGTCTTGCTCAAGTGAATAATCCCTGTTTCCATCTGAATTGCAGATCTGGCCTCTGGCCAGTTTTGCCATACTAGACAAGAATGAGTTACAAAGAATTTAATCTGTTTTGTGACAGCATCCAGTTATAGAAAATCCATACAACTTACAACCTCCCCAAATTATCCAGCCAGAAGCAACTCTTCTGACTGCTTCTCTCTGAATCCCTCTTATAGAGACAAACCAGGGTCCCATTCATTGGGTTGGGAAAGGGGTATGCTCTAAACTTGCTTCTCCACAGGTGTCTCTGGTGGTCTTTGGTAGTAGCATCCTTATCTTAAGCTCACTTGATGCTAATAACATTCGAACTCTAGTTGTGACAACTAAAAACCATTTCTACACACCACTAATAGACCCACACAGTAGTGGGTGGGTGATTCCTGGTTGAAAACCAATGTGGTTACTGGACCAAGATTTTAAATCTGATGTCAGCCCTACTGTCAACACATTGATAAATATTGTCAGTCATTGAAAACTCTGAACAGAAGGAACCTCCTGTTCTGAAGCTTTCTATCAATTTTCCTTATCTTCCTTATTTCCTTTAAAAAAAAAAAACAACATTCTCAAGTTCATTGTGAAATTACCACTTCAATCATTTATGTTACTTGAGTCCTTTGTGCAGCATTTGAAGAAATTTTGTTATAGCTTTCAGTAAATACCTACCACTTGTAAAAGAGAACAGCGAACATGTAGTTATACTTTTTTTTTTAATAAAATCTGTTTTGCATGGATTTCAAGCCCTCCAGGCACCCTGGTATCTGTTGTTGTTTTCTTATTTACACTCACTAGAGAATCTCAAAAACCAGGGATGTTTCCAGAGACTGCTGTGAGAAGTTAGTCTTGTGTTTATTAATTTTTTGTGCATATGCCCATAGGCCTTGGGGCAAAGAGTTCATTTAAACAAATATAAATGATACATAAATAACCACATTGCCTAGAACTCTTCTCTATGATTAGTCCCACAGAACAGCAGGACCATTTTGTGATCCCACCTGCATGCTGTTAGGAAAGTATGGAGTTGTACTCACTGTCAAGAGTACTTATGATATTTTACCACAATGGAATGGAATAAATCACATTTATTCACTTGGACAGTGATTCTAATCACCTTCTATCTCCCTTGAATTCTGCTATTTGTTGAATCATTAAGATTCTTTTGCTATAAGCCAAAGAAATCCATCCTGTCTAGGTTAAGATCAAAGTTCTTATTAGAAAAAAAAAAAAGAATAAAACAAAAAAATAAAAATAGGTAGGGTCAGGAGCTTCAAATGGCCTTTGTGATGGACTCTATTTCTTCCAGCATCTTCTAGGGTCTTCCAGGGTTTTCCAGGATCTTACTGGGAATGAGATGGATGCAAGCCTTCTTGATGTTTGGGTCACTTTGCTCAGGCAGACTTTTGTAGGATAAAGTACAACTCACAGCTTCTGAGAGGTTGTATGACAACTCTTAGAACAGAGAAGGAAAAGTAGCTTGTTAAAATCTCTGTGAGCTTACATCTCATCAAACATAGCCAATTATTATGTTATGAAGAAAATGATCTATCCAGTGATGTACTTGTCCTATACCCTGTAGTCTTTAAGTGTACTTGGGGAGGGATTCTGGTCAGTAAATATTAGCTATTCAAAATGCTTCAATGAAAATACGTGATTGATGGTGGGATAACCATTTGATAGAACAGAGAGGGATAGAAAATTCTATTTAAAGACACTTATAGCACATTCACTGAAAGATATTAAATTATTTTAATGGGAGGGGGAAAAAAGGTTCTTCAGTATTAGGCATATCAGATGCCCTGGAGTCTTTAATTGTATTGGAGTATATGGTAAAGAGGGATAAAAAATATAAATCAGCTGACTTAGAAATCAAGATAT
Organism: Peromyscus californicus insignis; assembly: GCF_007827085.1. Classification (NCBI taxonomy): domain Eukaryota; kingdom Metazoa; phylum Chordata; class Mammalia; order Rodentia; family Cricetidae; genus Peromyscus; species Peromyscus californicus. The sequence goes on along the minus strand of NW_026294551.1, from coordinate 84,771,079 downwards.
AATCTTTGAATTGACATATAAAAAACCAGAAGGCCCTATCTTATGTGACTAGGCTTAATTCAGTTGGATGAAGGCCTGGACAGAATAGAACACTGACTTTCCTTCATATAGACTTAATCCTTTTGGCCAGGTGGATGTCAAATTTTCTATAGTGAGTCTATCCATCCATACACTCATCCATCTACCCACCTATAGATAGATAGATACATACATACATACATGCATGCATATAAATAAGGATCCTAATAATTCTCTTGATAATCTCTATAACATACTATGCAAGGAAAGGGGATATTTTATGATCGTTAAAATTTTTATTTTAATTATTTATAACCAGTTAGTGAAAAAAATATAGCAATCACTGCCACCCCACCAAGTTTATACAAGTACAAAATGATTATTATAAAAAAAAATAAAACAAAGGAAAAAGTCTAGAAATTGTCTCTTATTTTGTCTAATATAATTCTCCTCTGTCCTTCTTTTTCCCTTCATCTTCTTTATTCTCTTTCCCTACATAACCATGCCCAGTACATGACATTTCAGTCAATATTGGATCACAAGTGCGATGGAGTCCTGTAAGTGTATATAACAGACTTCATTGCAATAAGCACTGCCCTGACATTACTCACCGACTCTATACTGTTTACTTATTGTTCATCATTTCAGTCATTTCTGATTGTAATGCAGTCAGCAATGTCAACAAAGGCATCCTCATATGTACTGGCATACAAGGAAAGAAGTCCTGGGTAAAAATACTATTGATCCAAAAATGTCAATTCATATATATATATATATGAAATTTGTGGAGCCATTAACTTGCCATTATTAAGTGTTTGATAAGTTGGCGAGTAGGTATTACCTTTCCAAAATGGAATTTTGAAGACAAAAGTTACAAAGGGGACATGGTTTCCATGATGGGTGCTGCTTATATTGGAAAAATTCCATCAAGTTAGAAGAAATTTAAGACTAGATCTACTAGTCACTGGGTGGATGATACAATTGCTAGTCATTTAAAAGGCTGGCAGATGGCTTTCTTTTTGCTTAGGGGCAATAGCCTTAGTGTCTCCTGCTTTTACACCAACCGGTTTTGAATCACTGTCCTTGGCTGACACTTATTTTTCTCCTATCCCCTGCACCACATATACATCATGAACTTGAACACAATGCCAACTCACCTCTCAAAAGGAGATGCATTTAAAGTCAAATCATTAATTTTGGAGGAGTTATTTCCTAGTGATTAAATTTTAAGTATTTAAAATACTTCAAATGAAAATATAGATTTAGAATGAGTAGACATCATTTAGTCCAAGAGTACATACTTATGTGTGCATATGTATATGTTAATGTATATATATATGTGTGTGTGTGTGTGTGTGTGTGTGTGTGTGTGTGTGTGTGTGTGTATTGTTACACAGGGGTGAGATTTTATCTTTCATTTCTCTGTATAACAGGGAAATTCAAAGACATTTAATCTATATTCTCTATTTTTCACATGAATAAATTTGCCAATCTCTAGCAAGTGCCAAATGCAAATTTATTATAATTTTAAATTGGCTCTATAATGGGCTCAGTGACAAAACATATGATTTAATATTCTTCATTATGGTATTGTTTATGTTCTATTGGAAAGTTTCTTTATTACTATTTAACCACATTAAATTTCCCTAAGGAGTATGATTATCCATTAATGATTTAAAGAAATGCATCACCCTGGACTGGTTAAAGATCTGAGTATCATCTTTGACAGAAACCAAATGATATCTGAGAAAGGGAGAGGAGTATCTGTTCTTCTGTGACTTGAGTGTAAAAGCACCTAGGGACAGTGGTAAAGGTGACAGGGGCTGGATGTTTTGGGCTTAACAAAAAATCATGTTACACTTTGAAGCAAAAGATAAAATTATACTGAAGATTTTCTTGTTCGCTAACCTAAGTGAAGATGATAAACTTCCATACTTAGAGTATCTGTCTCCATCATAAGCATCACTAGCCTTCACTAAAGCAGGACCTCTAGTCATTTATTATTAAACTTTGTTCTCATATCTGAAGAATCAGCTTCAGGTACAGAAGGCAGTGAAGTCCTGAAGATTTATGCTGAATTGGTAAAGAGACACTGTAAAAAGTCATTACTAAAGTTGAAGTGGGAATTTATTTAGATATTTTTTGAGATACTTTTTTTGGCACAGCTTTAAAAAACTAGAAGCAAAGGAAATCACTCCTTTTAAATCATTCATTTCTGGAACTAAACATTCAATAATTCTCCTCAAGTAGAATACATTCCCTTGGCTTTATCCATTTTACTTCATTATTTTTCAGCATAATTCAACCAGCATTTTTATAAGTTTAGAAGCTAGGTCAGAATCTAAGCCCTTGAGGATCTTGCCAATAAATCATTACAGACTTCTTATTCATGCCCCAGTTATCCATGATGAACAAAGAGCACTTACCAGACATCACAATTCAGACACTCACTCAACATGTATCTACTGGGTTTCTGCATGGTGTGGAGCCCTTGGGAAATAATAAAGGGACAATAATTTCCTTCTGTGAGAAAATATACCCTGTAGTAAGGCTGCCTTTTTCTCCAGACTAGTTTATCATCATTTATCTTTTTCCCTGGCTCATGTCCCTTTGGTCTTATGTCCTCCAACTCATGCCCAAAACTCAGATTTTTGTCTTGACATTGACCTTTACTGACTGTATTTCCCTTCTGTGAAATTTTATTACCAGCCACCCCTCCCTTACTTATCTCCTCAGACAACTGCTGCCATCCATCTTTTCTTATGCAACAATTTTTTGACTCAGAGTCTAGAAGTTTCTTTTATGATATTTTTTTCTTGCTGTAAATTGTGATTATGTAAACATTAATGGAATGATTTTTCTAATATCATCCTCTTTGCTCATAATCTTTATGAAAGATGGATGAGGCTTTTCTTGTAGGCGACTATTTCATTGTAACCAAGTATATTCCAGGGAAAGCAAATAAAATATTTGCAGAGCAGTTGATAAACTAAGAATGGAAGCAATCGCCAATGACTGTACAATATGACTGCAATCCAAGATGCAAAACAACAACACAAAAGATGAAAACAGAAAGCAAAAGTATCTAATCAGGCAAGGTACAGTTGATGAATCTATAAACAGTAAAAAATTAGGAGAATTCAGCCAGTGATGACAAAGTGTTATGGGACAATGCAGAGGCAAAGACATGAGAGTGGAGTGTTGCAAGATGTGGAGAATTTGGATTTGTAACAATTAAGACACATTTCAAATTCTTTGTAGCATACTACAGAATTCTGGCACAAAGAAGAAAGGCTCAAAGTAGACAGAAGAACACAAAAAGACTGTTTGCAGAGGACGACAGAAGGGTGGGACTGAGTGGGCCAGGTTGCTAAGTAGTGCAAGCAGAGAAGAGGGGGATTAATTTGAAGAGTTTCATGGCAGAATAAGGGGCAGCTGCCACATGTACCATGCTAAGTAGTATCAAGGGACATATTTTTTAGAAGGAGAAAATAATGCCAAGATTTCACTTTGCTACAAATATAATTTTTATGGAATAAAAGGGCATATACATGAACAATTAGACATATATTTAATACAAAGAATTGTAAACAATTATGTACAAGGACTATTTTATTTTAGACACATACAACATGAGCTAGCTTTACTATTGCTCTGGGAGTTTTACTACTGTTCGTACACCTAGAGACTGAACTGGGATTCAGATCACTCTGTCTTCAAAACACTGGGTATGGCTCAGTAAATTGTGGTGATATGTAGAGGTTGTCTATTGTGTAATATAATATTAACTTAATATTAATCTAATATGATTAATTATTGCATGTTACATATACTTATACAATATACTAATCATCATTATTATATAAACATAATGTAAATTAATAAAATACTAATATATAACATCACACAATATATGAATACTTTGTTATTGATATTTAATCCTTATTATAATATATTGGTTAATATATTGTTTTATATATAATCTGATATATTAGTTATATATGGTAATTAACCTCCATACTAGAAAAGCAAATGGAAATGGAACACATTAGAAAAAGATTTCAAGTAAATAAAGTTTAAGGCTTTGTGCAGGCAATTCTTACAACTCTTCTTCGCCCAGTACTGACTTTCAGCCCTCTGTCTATGTACACCCCTCTTCTCTTCCTAGGCCCTAGCACCATTCACAGGCAATACAAGTTCTATTCTAGCTCTAGTATCAGACTCTGTATTCATTCAAAACTCTTCCCTTGTATCCTAGGTTAAGAGATGACTTCATTCATGTTAAAGTTCTAGTACTTCTTAATCAGCCTCCTCAAAAAAAAACTTTGTGTCCTAACATTAACCTTCCTGTAGCATTTAATAATTCAATAATTATTTAGCAATGATCTCATTTATCAAGGTTTAATACTTACAGACACAAAAACGTACATACTAGAAAAATGAAAATATCCAGGCTTTCCTTCACTAAAGACAATAGTGGCTAGAACCTTCTTTCCAATCAGAATTGATTCCAAACTTAATAAGCCACACAGGGAACAAGCAGTTCTGGTTATCTTGGTAATGTATGTGAAAGTTCTAGCAAGGTGATGATGAACTGGTGAGTTGTAGACACTGGCAAATAGAGATGACTAGGTGTATGGACAGGAGAAATCCCAGCATCCCAAGAAATCCAAACCACATAGACAAACACTCCTCCCAGACATAAAGATAAAGATATACCTGGCTTGAATGAGTCCAGGGTATTGGACCTCACTTTAATCAAGAATTCCTGGGACACAAGTTATTTGCAAGGTCTTGGATCTGCAGTAGCTTAAATAGCCTTCTTGAATCTCGGTGATCAGAGGAGAAAATAGAGATGGATGAGCTCTCCATGGGAGCAGGTGGTTTAATCGGCTGTGGTTGTGTTTCCTGGTGCCACCTGGACTTAAATGTCCCGTGCTGAACACCAGTGAAAAATGGCCTTTTCATTTCACTTAGGATTCTCTCCTGATCCTTAATGTCTTCCATAATTAAGGAGTAACTACCAAGGCGTGGGGCATTTCCAGGGGATTAATGGCCAGCTGGGAGAGTTGATGGCCCGGAGCTGAGTGGGGACTCATTAACCTCAGCTGGTCATTAATTCCTCAGGCACTGCCTGGGGCTGGGGGTCCTGAGGGCGAGCACTTCATTTGACTGTATTTCAGGAAAAGAAAAAAAGTAAACTTGAAAATACACAAGGCTCAGCTCATCTTCTGTGGCAATGCAGAATGCAGTCTCTGGATTTCATATGACATTATCTTCTCAAGTCTTCCGTCTCAGGGAGAATCCCTGAGATATTAAAGAGAGCAAAAGTAAGTGTGATAGCTCCCAGAAGTTACCAGTAATGTCAAAAGCCTAGAATATGCTAAATGACAAGGTTAAAAGGGTAATATTTCATGCCAACCAAACTTCCTCCTTAATCAAACATACACAAATAAAGGCAAGGAGGACTCCGATAGTCTATTCTTCACTAGTCTTTCCTCTCTCTCTCTCCTGATTATTACATACAAACAAGTAGAAGGTGGTTAATAACACCAACTTCTTCTGAGTGGGTGGATATAGGCCATCCTTTATGTATCTAGGACAAGAGTTCTTGGAATAAGTGATTGGAGAATTAACTGGACATATGCCACGAAAGTTTCCCATCTGCCTGCCCTGTAATATAGAACTCATCTTTTCTGCAGTGTTCCTAGGGAAAAGCAAGCAAACAAACAAACAAACTTTGCTTGTGTGGATAAGAATGTGACAGTCAGGGGTGCTCACTGTAACAATGTGTGGAACAGCAAACGCTCCAGCCTGCCTAAATGTTCCTGACACATTTGCAAAGCTCCTCAAATCAACTACAGCAGGCAAACATGAAGGGGAGACTCGTATTATATGATACAATGACAATGAAAATGACACACCATCAAATCTGGTTTTTGTGACTGCATAAGTCAGAGAGCAGGCTAGGCCTGGAGGTTAAAAAAGAGGGATGCACATGACAATAAACCAATAGATACATATATAACCCAGAGAGGAGAACAGTGGCTATTTCTAGAACAGTAACATTGTGAAGACATCAACTTTATCCATGTTTCTATTTTTACTTTTTGTTCGAACACTTTGTTATCATTTAGTACTTCTATTTTTATTTTAATTAATATAAAAATGAGGGAACATTACAAAATGCCCATATTTTGTATGTCGCTGAATGTATTAGGCATTTATGTGGTAGATGAGAAGTTAAGAATGAAAATTTTTGATTGAATTCCTAGAAACAAACTTGCAGAAGACCTCCACCCCCTTCTAGTCTAGGATTCCCAAGAACTGTGTATCTTGAGATAGGGGAAATAAAAGTCTTCTATACAAAAATTGCCTGAGAACAATGGAAGCTACTGCAAGAGTGACTATTATCCAATCAGTATATGGTGGGGACAATAAGACAGGATAATGTCCCAAATGATTTAGCGGTAGCCATAGAGCTGTGAGTCTTTGGGTTCAGATGAATGTAATAGCAGGTACTTAATGTGTCTGTTCCTGAGGATTAGTGATCATTTTAAAATCTATGGAGATATTTCAAATACAGACATATCAGAAGGCCAAATTCAGAGTCAAAACGACTTTTCCCAGCCTGGCTATTTGTTAGCTATTTAACCATGACAAACTGTTCAAATGTGCTGGTCTTCAATTTTCTCATTCACAGAAATAGACGTCTAATAATAAGAGTACTAGATTCACAGATTGATGCAAGGATTATATAAGTTAATTTATGTACAGCAGTGGTTTGTAATCATTTAATAAACAATATCCATTATTTAGTAAGGGTGCTGTTACAGGTAACTGGGATGGGAAGTTGAGATCAATCACCATGCCATCACTTGCAAGTGTTAACTCTGTAATTTAAGTGACTCTATGGGAGAAACTTTCATTATTGGTTAAATGAGTTGAAGAACAAATTGAAACAAAATATCTCAAAGTATGAAAAATATTGCAAAATGAGTATCTTTTTATTCCAATCAATAGTGGGTTGTTGTCGTTTACAATGACATTTGGAGTTGTGTGGTAGAATTCTTCGCTCTTGTTAGTTATTTTCTTCATATACTGAGGTCAAATCCCATTGTATTCCATACCGACAATTTTGTCCCAAAGGTAATGGAGAAGCCAACACATGCTTACAAATTTAATGGCCCAGAAAAACAAACAAACAACAACAAAAAAAAACAGCCATGGCAGTGAAAATTCCTCTTTCAATATTGCCTGAGTTGGTCATGGGATCCTGGGAATTATTGCATATGATCATCAGCTCCAAGTTTGCTGTTTTAAGTTGGAGTGAAGCCATTGATTTGAGGTGATGCTAAGAAGTTTATACTGTGAGTTCATCCTGTCATCCCGGTCACTACATGTGAGCACTTTGCCTTCTCTGCCTGAGGCTTTTGTGTTGTCCACAGAAACGGCTCAGGTCAGTCAGCCTTATCTTCCTTAAGGCTTTATTAGCTTTATAACTATACATTGGTTCTCATTTTTTTTAAAGGGAAGAAAGCTTATACTGGCAACACTAATGTAAGTATAGATGGTCCATTCTTTAAGTGTGGATAGTTCCTGGAAAGGTCAAAAGACGGCATCAGACCTAGAATTAGGATGGTTATTAGTCCCCATATGGAACTAAAGCTAGGTCCCCAAGAGCAACAAGTGCTCTTAATGACTGAACCAGATCTCCAACCCAAGAAATTCCATTGAATCACAATAAATAGTAGCAGGTGGCATCATGGGAAAAAAAACCTCTAGTTTTCTTTCTTCATTTTATGACATCAGAAAGAGTCTCCATTTGTAAAATTTGGCCAACTTAAGTTATTTGTTTCAACACAGACCTCCAACAGAATAACAGTTCTGAGACAGAATTCCATGGCCGTGTTTGGTTGTGCACTATCTGTGTGCATTTGTTTTCAATTACTTTCAATGATCCAAGAAGTTGTACCAAGTTTAACTTCTGTAGTAATGGCATAGTAATCACATTTTAATGGGTTTAGTATATCATTTAAATGGAGTAATGGAAGGAAAAATACGAAGTAAATAATATTTGGATGAGTGACGTTTTGAGGCTGTAATAATTTAATTCATCTGAGACATCTAAATGGATCAGCCCTTCTAAGGACAACAAGATCCTTCTGGAATGCCAGGCCTTTGTTTTATGCCCAGCCCAGGAATTTGCTAGGGAAAAAGAACAGTGTTTTTGAATGAGTGTTTTAAAAACCAACAACAAAGGGCTGGAAAGACACCTAAGGGGTTAAAAGATCTGACTGCTCTTCCAAGGGACATGATTCCAAGCACCCACATGGCAGTTGGCAACCATTTGTAACTCCACTCCCAAGGGATCTGGCCTCTGGGGGACTAGGCACATATGTGGCACACAGACAGACATGCAGGGGAAACATCCATACACATAAAATAAAATTAAAATTAAGCCAGAAATAAAAGAGGACAAGTTAGAAGTGGTGGCGCATCCCTGAAATCCCAAGTGGAAGGCTAAAGCAGGAAGATTGCTGTGAAGCGAGAAGAGCCTGGGCACCAAAGTGATTGCAGGACCAGGCAGGGCTATGTTCAAGAACTAGATAGTCAAGACAGTAACAAACAAAAGTGGCAGGAAGAGGAGTAAGAGGAAACTTAGACTCTGTCAAGAGTTGCAAGAAGTCAGGCAGATGGCTAGTGTTTTTTCTATGAGCAGCCCATGCATGTCCGGTGAAGTTAGATAGACCACATTTGGGAAGTGGGGAGGGACTAGGACTAGCAGTAGGCATCCTTTAACCTTAGGAGGCACCAATTTGGATCTCTATCAAGACCAGAGTGTTCAAAGCATGGTCCCAGGACATAAAGCACCTACTACCTTCTACCCTGTAGAAATATAGCTTGTGGGGCCCCACCCAGAGCTCCTAAGTTGGAAGTTCTTGAGCTTCAGCCCTGCAGCCCTTTCATTTCTCGAGTCCCCAGGTGATTTTGGATGCATACAGCATTTTGTCCACAGTCACAGCGGCAATTAGACATAATCAGAACTCTGATTCCTCAGGGGGCGAGAAGGCAGGCTCAGTCTCAATTTGATGAGGTTTGCTCACCTCAGGGCCTAAGCACTGCTAGTTATCAAAATGGTTTTTCAAATGCAAGAAACTCTCCTTTTTGTAACTCTCCATATTTAATATCTGCAGAGAAATTACTTAATGTCACCACATCAGCTTTCTAAAATAAATGCCGAACACTTTCTAAAACCCTGGAAAACAGGTACATTGAGTCTCTGGGCTAGTAACTTTTCCATTGCTTTGAAAACACATCAGAAAGAATCAACCTAAAAGAGAGAGTTTAAATTTGGCCTGTGATCTCAACTAAAAGTGTCACAGTCATAGTCTCTAGGCCCCACTGCTCTCTGTACATCATAAGGGGGTCTGGGGTAAAGGGGATCTATTAACTCATGGTGATTGGTTAGAAAAGAGAAACAGAGTGGAATGGGGCAGGTTTGAAAAGTCCTATCATCTCCATTAGAGGACTATGCCCATTGACATCATTTCCTTCTCTTAGGTGCCACCATATCCTAGGGGTTCCATCATCTTCTAATGGTGCCTAAAAGCTGATGGTTAATACTTCAGAACACTCCAAATCTGAACTATAACAATATTTCTGGATTTTTAATTCAATCTTATTTTTTTTTCAAAATGAGCAAATCTAGACTACAGATCAAAGCAGCTCACAGTACAAACGGCTGAAGCAAGCTCCTGAAATTCTTTATGTCTAAGACCTCACACTGTGCGGTTGGCATATAACCTGGGATAATCTAGGTGGGATGTTCCTTTCCTCTGTTCTCAGAGCACAGAACAAAAAAAAAAAAAAGAAAGAAATTACAAAACAAATAGGAAGGGCTTGTCTGGACAGAGCCAGAGGCCATTTCAAGAGCTCTTACAGGCCTATTTAAAACATTTCTTCAAAGGAGTTCCTGCAACAATTATTACAGCTCATTTGCCTGCAAATGTGCTCTCCGTTGTTAATCAGCCAGTCATTAACCCCAGTAATATCAATGTATTGTCACCATGCATTTCAAAGAGGCAAAGGAAGATGGGCAGAGGGAACTGCTAATTTGAAAGGCCCATTACATTATTTATTCTCCCAAGGTAAGCCCTCAAAACAAAGAGTTTTGATCTCAGCACTCTATCCAATGGTCCTTTATTTAGGTTCATGCCCAAGGTTCCCTCTGATTGCCAAGGAAATGATCTCACAGACCAAATAACACAGTTGGAAAAATTGGAGGATTAGGACAGAGATGAAATTCAGGCGAAGGTCTATAGTTAAGGGGTCTGAAAGAGCAATTGTTCTTGCCTTCTTCACAAGCAGAAAACCAGGGCCTCAGATAGAGAAGCCAGGAGAGGCCAAAGGGGACCATTAATTATCTAGTGGAGAAACTCGCAATGTCCTTAGACTGCAGTTTTTCTCCTAAAGGTGGTCATTTAGAAATCCTTGTGGACACGAGGCCTCCTGCTTGTCCTTACATCCGTTTTCTAAGCCCCATGCATCCTGCACATGCCCTGTGGTCCTCTGGTGCCTGTCTCTCTACACAATTTCATGAAGTAAGCAGAGGCTCTTAAATGATGGGATTTCTGTGAGTTTTTTTAAGGAGAGCTCCATAAGTTTCACCAACTGTATTTATAGGATTAGGATATAGACTTGGGGGATGTAGCTCAGTTTTAGATCCATGGCCTCTGAAGGACAAAGGCCAAGGCCTGTTCCCCAGCACCGTATAAACTGAATATAGTGGAGCATGTCTCTAATCTGTAATCCCAGTACCAAGGAAGTACAGACAGGAGGGTCAGAAGTTCAGGGTCATTTTTGGCTACATAGCAAGCTTGAGGTCAGTACGAACTATGAAAGACCTTTTCTTTTAAATAAAATCACTATAAAAACTGTTCCAAGTTAGAGTTTGAATGGCTATATATAAAATGAAATTACATTGGTTCTTATACATAAGGCATTGAACCACACAGGAAGCCCATTTTATAGAGAAAACATCAGGTGTCAGAAATTTCACCTTGTTCAATCTAGCAAATAAACCCAAGTATAAACTTACAAATAAATGAGCTACATACATTCATTAAATTCTGTGTTGCTAGAGTTTTCCTGCCTGGCCCACAGTCGGGACAAATCTCTCTCACCTGCCAGTCCCGCAGCCGTCAGACCCGACCAAGTAAACACAGAGACTTATATTGGTTACAAACTGTATGGCCATGGCAGGCTTCTTGCTAACTGTTCTTACAGCTTAAATTAATCCATTTCTATTAATCTATACCTTGCCATGTGACTTGTGGCTTACCGGTACTTTACATCTTCCTTATCCTGATGGCGGCTGGCAGTGTCTCTCCCACCCAGCTTCCTGTTCTCTCAATTCTCCTCTCTGTTAGTCCCGCCTATACTTCCTGCCTGGCCACTGCCAATCAGTGATTTATTCATTGACCAATCAGCAACACATTTGACATACAGACCATCCCACAGCACTTCCCCTTTCTTTTCTTAAAAAGGAAGGTTTTAACCTTTACACATCTCCAAAGTCAGCTTGGTATATTTGGGAATTTGGGCGTAGCTTCTCTTACTACTTCCTGCTGGAGGGGGGCGCTGTATCTTCTGGGGCAACAAAGAAAATTTTAGGATCCGTGAGGCTGTATCATCTGAGCCAGTTGCCTTGAAACGGTTCTGGATGTTGGATCATCTGGGCCATGGTTTCATTGGAGACCTTTCAGGTGGTCTTGGCTGGTCAAACCTGATGTGTCTTAATCTGGAACAAATCCATAGCCTCTGGCTTTCTGTGGAAACAAAATCAGAGTCTCCTTTCCAAAGTAACATATCCTTATATCCAAATTTTGAAGTCAAGGTACCTTTAAAATATGCATATTGGTTTAACTCAGCTTCCTTTACAATCAAATATCTCTCTGTAGTTAAGAATCCCAAAGACAACACAATCCAGATTTTCTGTGTGATATCCATCTTTACGGGGCTTATTTTTTATATTAATTTTACTGTATCTTTAAAGACTTTATTTTTTAAAACTATGTATTTGTTTCTGCAACTGTATATATCACCTTTTTAATCTCTTTCAAGCCTACGTATATTTTACACATATTTTAAACTATTACATCTGAATCTGTCTTATTGTGAATCTATTGCTTTAAACTGCAGCAGCTGTGGCTGCTGGCTCCGCCTACCTCAGCTTTCCAACATGGCGGCGGTATGCTTACCGCCAGCTCTGGGAGCTATCGTGGGTCTATGCTTTTATCCAAGCAGCATGTAGCCCAGAAACCTCTTTTTTTTTGTTGTTTTGTACTAGCTAAGGCTAAATCCACCAAGCAGCTTAATGTGCCACTTGCAGAGGCCTCATTCCCGCCATACCGCAGGTCGAGCGCGCACAGTAGGAACCCACCAGTAGCTCAAACCAGCAGCTGCCGCTCATTTGAGAGAGACAATTAGGAACTGTTTTTAGCTCCGTTTTAGAATCTTTTCTCAGTTTTTAGGTGGAAACTCTTGCCACCACGTTGGACGCCATTTGTAGCTGGAGCTTTCCTGCCTGGCCCACAGTCGGGACAAATCTCTCTCACCTGCCAGTCCCGCAGCCGTCAGACCCGACCAAGTAAACACAGAGACTTATATTGGTTACAAACTGTATGGCCATGGCAGGCTTCTTGCTAACTGTTCTTACAGCTTAAATTAATCCATTTCTATTAAACTATACCTTGCCACGTGGCTTGTGGCTTACCGGTACTTTACATCTTCCTTATCCTGATGGTGGCTGGCAGTGTCTCCCCCACCCAGCTTCCTGTTCTCTCAATTCTCCTCTCTGTTAGTCCCGCCTATACTTCCTGCCTGGCCACTGCCAATCAGTGATTTATTCATTGACCAATCAGCAACACATTTGACATACAGACCATCCCACAGCAATTCTGCATACATGAAAATATTTCAAAGTAATACATAAACAGTATTTTAATAGTATAACTGAGAGATATTAGTAAATCTTAACTGTTTGGAGTTATATTATGTGTCTAATAATTGATTCCTGGACTAAGTTCAAATTTTTTTTTCCAGAAACAGGTTTTTAATGGTATTTGTCTATGTCACACATAAGGCATCAACAGAGAAATCTTCAAATGTGAGGCAAGTTTCCCTTCCTAAGACAGTGGCTGCTTAGATTCTAAACAGATAAGGATCTCCTCAAAGTGTATCTAGGGGAGAGGGTGGAGAGGGACTGGGAGGAGAGGAGGGAGGGGAAGCTGTAGTCAGGGTGTAATATATGAGAGATAAATAAATAAATAAACAAGCAAAATAAAGGTCTCCCCACAAGGAGATGCTTTGATAAGAATTTAACCGCCCGCCCCCCCCAGAACCACATGAAAGCACACTGGAAGAAGCATGCACATCTGCTTAATGAAGAATCATTATTATAGAGGACTAGACTCTCATGTAACCCCTCCAACCTCATTTTGCATACTCCCTTCTTCTGTTATGGCAATTTACATACAGGAAGCTATCAATTTCGTTAATTAGGCTTTAAAACAGCTATTTAAATAAGGATGAAACTTTTTTCCCCTCAGATAAAGCAAGGCAACTAAATTATGCCTGTTGTCATAGATTGCCTAGCTGCTACTTTGCTAGAAGGCTTCAAAGTGGAACTTTGATGTGAAAAGAGTCTTAGGGAATATGCATATGAGAAATGATCTTGAAAAGAAAACTTTAATGCCATGTCTTAGAAAAGTAGAAAAATACAATGATCCCAGGCCCCACCTCATTAGACGACAGGCAAAGAAATCAAAGAGGATTTATATATTCGTATGAAATTGATAGCCATAAAAATATATCTTTATTTGGGTCTCAAATTTTCAGATACGCATTGTTTCCAAACATTGAGCTAGACAGAAAATACACTGGTTAGCCACACATGCTCAAAATAGCAAAGGAAAAATCCTGGGATGATTCCTGTGGGAGATCCTGAGATCTTAAAAAACATCCCACACATTTATGGGATAGGCTGATGCTAGTTGATAATGTAATGACTGAACATAAGCAAATGGTTTTGTGGGTGGCAGTGGGGATTAGCCTGGTGACACAGAGCTGTGCTGAAGCTTACAGCAGACTGAGGCATTAATTCAAAGACCTCCTCCTCTCAAGCAAAGCCAGGACTCCTCATGTTTTACTGTAGAAAGGGATTTCAGGACTTCAGTTTGAAGTTGGAGTTTGTGGAGTGAGAGAGGAGAGAGAGAGAGAGAGAAAGAGAGAGAGAGAGAGAGAGAGAGAGAGAGTTGGTGTATTAGAGGACAGAAGTAAAGCTTAAATGTCATTCCTAAGGATGGCCCCACCGTTTTTGTTTGTTTGTTTATTTGTTTGTTTTTTGTTTTTTTGTTTTTTTAAATTGTTTGACTGGATCTCTTGGCCTGGGGACACTCTGTGATTAAACTATGCTTGCTTATCCAGGAACTCCAGGGACCCTCCTGTCTCCACCTCCCTAGATCCAGGATTACAAGCAGCCACCATGCCAGGATTTCCACATTGGTTCTTGTAACTGGAATTTTCTTTGGAGCACCATCCAGCTCCCAAATAAAGACATGAAGATTTATTATTATTTATGAATGCTCAGCCTTAGCTTAGGCTTGTCCCACTAGCTCTTTTAATTTAACCTGTTTCTATTCAGCTATGTTTTGCCTCAGTGCTTTTTACCTTTCTTAATCATTTTGTATGTCCTGTTTTCCTGATTCCTCTGTGTCTGGCTGACTAGCCCCTGGTGTCTCCCTGTCATCCTTTTCTTTCTCCCCTGAGTCTAAATTCCTCCTACTGCTTATTCTCCCTGACTGGAAGTGCCACCTATACCCCTCCCTCACTATTGGCCATTCAGCTTTTTATTAGGCCAATCAGGTAACTAAGGCAGGCAAGGTAAAACAGAGACACATCTTTACATAATAAAATAAGCACGACACATCTTTACATAGTTAAACAAATATTCTGCAACATAAACAAATGCGTCTTTGCATAGTTAAATATTCAGTAACAGGTTCTAGGTACCAAAGCCTTGTTCTCATACGTGCACGGTGGACCTTATGGACTAAGCTCACTTCTCAGCCTATGAGAGAATTTAATATTGATTTGAGTTCAGGGTTTAACAGAAAAAAACAAACAAACAAGCAAAGAAAAACAAACAAACAAAAAAAACACGCTGAAGTGAAGAGAATAAGCACCCAAGAACATGCACATGGGATTCTCAAGGAGTCTGTTTTGTGTTTTCACAATAGCCATATGTGTTTGTAGCTTCTGTAGTTACATCTCAAAGAGGCCTAAAGACCCTAAATGAGATCATAGGTTGGATCCTGATGGCTAGTAGATAGGGCTACCTGATGAGGTGAAGCCCTGATTCACAAGGCTTGTATGGAAAGTTGAGATGCTTGTACTATAAACCAATGTTACCATTTGTGAGAGTCCCCCAGAATTTCAGATTTTACTCTGGGAAAGGACTATGACCATGTACAATTAAGCCTTAAGCATGATGCACTGTTATTTTAATATTATTATTTAAAATATCTCTCTATGAAAGGAATATCATCTAGATGCAGGCAACCTTCACACTAAGCGAGGCTAACTGTGCCGGGAATTCCTTACCCACAACTGATCAGAGACTTCAGCCAATCAAAAAAATCTAGGTAAATGGCTCTTTTCTCTTCCCATTTCTCCTTAATTCTGCTTCTCTTTCAGAATAAAACCATTTGATTCTGATGGTTCTCATGGGTTAAAGACTTAAATGGAAGATCAAAAAACAAATAAACAAACCAAAAAAATGTTAAGACAATATAGGCATGGGGTTTCTACATAATAAACCCAAAGCATTTGAAAAGAAAGAAAAGCAGAAGGAAATATACTTACACCAAATGTACTGGTTCTGAAGCCCAAGCCCTGCACAGAAAGCCTCATCACAAAGGTAAGTCCCAGGAAGGTTCAAGGGAAGGGAAGTGAACTGGCAGCTTTGGATGCACTGGCATACCTGTCCACTTATTGGTGAAACAAATGTCTATGTGGAGAGTTGATACTGGTTAGGATTCTTCTGTTTCATCTGCTTTCAGGGCAAATGTGGCACAATGAATTAATGATGAATGAATTGATCTCCATAAGAGATCATTTTTTTCCCTATTCTAATTGTGTGTGTGTGTGTGTGTGTGTGTAAGACAAAGAATAAAAATTTTGACTGTTAGCTCATTTCTCTTTGCAGGAAGCCACTCTAACAAAGGTATTGTCAGAGGAATATATATACACATTTTTTTTTTGTTGAGCTGCATACTTTAGTCTTGATGAGGTCTTACAATTGTCATCAAAAGGCTGCCATAGATTGCTGCTGCAAAGCGGTGCCTGATAAACACCTTCCATCGCCACCAGGGAAGCAGCAGAGGTAATCTTTGAAAAATAAATAAATAAATTCTAAAAGAGCTCAGGATGACTTGATAAGGATAAGGCACTCTTAAATGAGAAAGCCTTTCCTGGGAACTGAGACTAAGACACCACACAGTTCCCATCAAATTAAAATGCTAATCGGAGGGTGGCGGGCTGCTGTATCTTAGATCAAGTTTTAGTTTTCTTTGGTTTTACTTTCTGTCAGGGTTATTCTATCATAATGTATCAGGAAAAGCATTGCGCTCACATCAAATCAAATCCTTAATGGAAAGGGTGGCAGCCTAAAGGACTCTTGATCAACTGCTAATTTTGTTTTATTCTTCTTCCTCTTTCAGCTAGTCTCTGAAATGAATAACTCTGCATTCGAAAGAGGTTTTTGAGAAAAGCTGGGCACTAAAACAGATTAAGATGAACCGAAGACACAGAGAACCATTATGTCCACAGAATAAACAGTTTTAGTCCTTTAATGTTATAATAAATGCATTCTGTTATGACGTGTATAGCTTTCACGCTAAAAGGACTCCTATTATACATGTACATGTCTCTGCTAGAGATCCTGACACCTGAAGGGCAGCCAGGAGGTGACCGTCCCGCTGCCCATTCTCAACCTAACATTTTGAAAAGCAGACAACTGTTAAAAAACATCCCTCTGATCAAAATGGAGAGGGAGTAAATTTAGGGTGGCTGAGAAATGTCCAATTTGCCGCTTTAGGGATCAAAGCAATCAATTTATTTGGAGGATGGGGAAAGAGCTTGAACAACAGATTCTGCTGCGCTGCTTTTGATGGCTAGAGCTCTGGGCAAAAGAGGTTTGCCAGTGAGGCTGTGCTCAACCCTAGGGGATCTGAGCTAAGACTGGAACTTTAGAGCCCTGCCTGCCCTCTTGGAGTATGAGGGGATGCAGATCCAGCAGGGATGTGACACAGGGAATCAATTGTCATCTAAGTGTTCTTTTACTGTTTCTGATGTAAAACCTTCCTTCTAAGTACAGGAAAACAATACCATCCCCACCAACAACAACAAAAATTACACTTTGATAAGCTAGTGACAAGGTGGATTTGGGTGGTGTTTTATTTACTTTGGAGTCTGGCTTTGCAGGTAATAAGATATCCTTTATGTGACTGTGTGATGTGTGAAGGCATTTATCTTCACAGTCCAGGGGGAAAGAAAGCTAACTAACAAGAGAAGCAGTTCAAACGTTAGCACTCCCCTGAAAACTCAGGACACAGACAAGCCTTTCAGATCTTCACACTCTATTGTTGATGGGGTCCAGAGAGAAACACAGGACTCACTCAGGTAAATATATGATGAACACACACACACACACACACACACACACACACACACACACACACACACACACACACACACGTTTCTGTAACATATGACTTGAAAATTCCCCTCTTAATTTCCAATTCATTCTCCAAATAATAACTTGGGTGTGCCCACTACTATGAGCTATTCTTGCAATGAAAACATGTCAGTGAGTGATTTCATTCTGCTGTGATTGAGATGTTGCTCTTACCTTTTTATGTTCCCCAGACTTGGTAAATACACTCTGAAATAAGTCAGCTCTGTCCCCATTTTCCAGGTGTATCAAGAAGACCCACCCATCTCCACACAGTTCTGGTAAGTCAAAATAACAAAAGATATCAAAACAGCAAAACACCCTTAAAACACATGTTTTGTATTGATTTTGTTTTGTATTGTTGTTTGTTTGTATTTATTTTTAAAATAGGATTTCAGCCATTTAGCCAAAGCAGGCCTTGAACTCTAAATCTGCCTGCCTCCAGATTCTGTGATTACAGGTGTATACCACTAAACCTGTTTTAACTCATTGCTGGGATGGAGCCCAGAGCATTGCATCTGGTAAGCAAGCCCTCTGCCACCTTAACTGTTGTGGCGGGGTTTTTTTTTTTTGTTTTGTTTTTGTTGTTTGTATATTTGTTTTGTTGTTGCTGTTGTTTTCCAGAGAAGTGAAATGAATGGAAATCTAGAACAACAAACTATTTCCAGAGTAAATGATACCTGAATTATAAAATGTCACTTGGGTTCATCATTCACAATTTGGGTATGAACACGACGTGTACAGGAGCAAAACAGAATTTAAAAGGTGGACATTCCTGATGGGAACACTAATGATCTATTAAGCTCTCAAATGCGGGAATCCACAATTACAATGATAGGTAACACTGCTGCTAAGTGCTCTGTGTTTCTGGGTAAGATGCATTCTGTAGGGAGTGAAACAAGGACCATTTCAGGAAGGGATGCAGACCTCTGTCAATATTTAAGTCCATCCACACCCTGCCTGTGGTCACTCCTCCTTTCAGCCATCTGGCTCCTGCTGATTCTATTCTCCAGAATCTCACTGAAGCCCCCCTCTCTGTCCCTCATGAAATGCCTGTCTGCTCCTCTGCTAGAAAAGCTGCCCCAGAATCTTGATTAACCTGTGCAGTCAATGAGCCTCTATGATTTTCCTCCCACTGAGCTGAGGTTCACAGTCAGTAAGTCAGTTTATTTCTGTAGTTTTTCTCCTGATCTACTGTATCCATTTTTTCATGTGTGATGTGTGTAAATTTATCTATCCATCTAAGTTTTGTGATGAAGCACTGAACTGCCTGCCTGATTTTAAATGTTCTTGTATAAAATATCCCTAAACCACTTTGATCCAAGCATTTGGTGGGGGAGAGCTATAGAAAAAGAAAAAGCTTTTGAAATACAGGTTTTGATCAATTTTATATTATCTCTTTTCAGGTCTCGAATGTCTGTTCCAAGTGCTGCTGCCTTAACACACTAAGCTTTACAGTGGTTTATGACTGATAATGAAGAACTTCTCAGTACTATTTCTCCCAAATTCCAAACTGAGATTTAAATATATAGTAATTATAACTGATATCACACGTGAATACTAGATTAGAACACAGCACACACCAGCCATCCCCAATGCTTTTGTTAATGCTAAATTCCCAACCAACAGAAGCTCAAAAATGCATCAGTAGATTCTAGAAATAGTAGTTCTTGTTTATGCTCTGTGGATTTCTCCTAGACTCCCCTTATAGGAAACCCTAAAGAGATGATGCTAACATCAAATGAAATTGCTACTTTATGTCCTACAGATTTAGATTATCTGGTTCTGTAGCTTTAGCAAATTTGAATATTTCTAAGGAAGGCTATTCAATAGAAAATAACTTTTGATAGGTATATAATACTCACTCAGGATGATTTTTTTCTAGATCCATCCATTTGCCTGCAAACCTCATGATGTCATTGTTTTTCTCTGCTGAGTAGTATTCCATTGTGTATATGTACCACATTTTATTTATCCATTCTTCAGTTGAAGGGCATCTAGGTTGTTTCCAGGTTCTGGCTATTACAAACAATGCTGATATGAACATAGCTGAGCAAGTGCCCTTGTGGTATGATTGAGCATTCCTTGAGTATATGCCCAAGAGTGGTATAGCTGGGTCTTGGGGGAGATTGATTCCCAATTTTCTAAGAAAGTGCCATATTGATTTCCAAAGTGGTTGTACAAGCTTGCATTCCCACCAGCAGTGGAGGAGAGTTCCCCTAGCTCCACATCCTCTCCAGCATAAGCTGTCTTCAGTGTTTTTGATCTTAGCTATTCTGACAGGTGTACTTTAATCACTCTAGTGTTTTAATACAGATAAGTTCAAGGATAACTTTTTTTCACCAAAGAAAAACCAGTAATTTTAAATACAAAGCATACAGGAAACTTTCATCTCCAGTCAGATTGGCAAGGCAGTGCACAGGATGCATACCTGACTGAAATGTGTTTCAAAGAAAGTAAAAGAATCTCCCTGATACAACTCAAACAAAGCATAGAAGGAACATCTCCTCAGCCATTCATCTAGGTCTTGTGGGGAATATATGATAGTGTCTCTGCCCTTCAGAAACAGAAAATTTGCAGATGGCAAAGTAGTTAGCAGAACTAACAGCTCTTACAGAAGACCAGGCTTGGATTCGTAGCACCAATAGGACAGTTCACAACCATCTGTAACTCAAGTTCAAGGGGATTTAGTGTCCTCTTTTGGACTCTGTTGGCAATGCAAACATATGGTGCACATACAGACAGACACACAAACACTCATATACTGAAAATTAAAAAATAACTAAAGCCTGAAGTAAAACACAACAAACATAGAAGCAAACTGCAGATGTGAAATTTGAAATAATATGTAGGTTCTCAATACAGCAAGATGATGTAAGGCAAGTACCATTGATTATCAAAGCAACCTAAAATTTCTTTAGATAGATGCTGCTCTAGAAATCAACAGATTTGGTTTCATCCTGAGGCCTTTATTTTTCTTGGGGGTAGGAAAGGCAAAGGCAGAGATTTACTTGGAATTGGAAGAAAAGGAAGGGTGAGATGAATTGATTGGAAGAAAGAGGGTGGGAAATTCAAGGAAGAGGGATTTACCAAGAATTCTCCAAGAATGTTAAGTATCGTTGCTCTGATCTAGGGCACATTATACCTCTGCTGTCTGGAGTGTTTCTAATGATGGCAATGGAGATGGACTTAGTCACAGCTGAAGATGCTGCCATGAGGTAACCAAGCACTTGTAGTTAGGAAGAGTAGTCCTTGCAGAATGCAGCTACAGAAAGTTCTGCCTAAGACCGGTTCTGAGTCCAAAACAAAAGTCTAAAGGAAAAACTGCTAGGCCACACCCAGGGAATGGGGGTAAATACTAAGGGGTCTTTGTGTAAATTTTTCCTTTGCTCCTGTCCCTATTTCCCACCCTTATCTCTCCAATATTTTCAATTTATTACCACCGGAAACTACCCTAGATGCTTTGGCCAACCATATTTCACTGCCATTTCTACTCAACAGACCACACAATTTCTGAGGATATCATTAACCCAGCCTTCAATGCGCACAACATGCAGAGAAAGTGAAATAGCAAATGTATTTGTAAGACCTCTATTCCCCTACACAGTAATGGCTTAACACTTTGGCATTAATTCCATTTGTCAAGCTGTAAGATAAATACAGGCACATCAGACACTTTCCCAGCATTTATTCAAAGGCCAGACAGTGAAGACCACTATTTAAATGGGAAATGTGTTCATTTGTTTTTGAAAACAAAGCAGAGCCTCACAATTCACGTCAATCTTCTTAAAGAGGCAGAGCAATTTTCCGAACAACTCACTGCAGGCTAGACTTAATCTCTCTCTGAGAATTCTGACATCCTGCAGGCAGGTAAGACGGCTCAGCAGGTAAATGTGCTTTCCACCTTGAGTTTCATCCCTGGAACCCATATGGTAGAATGAACAAACCAACTCCCACCAATTTGTTCTCTCTGGCCTGTGGATGAGCGCCCTGGTGTATTCACACGTGCACTTGTGCGTGCACCGTGCATGTGTGCACATACACACACACACACACACACACACACACACACATACACACACACACACACACACACTTAATTGAATTAAAATTAATTCTGAAATCCTAAACTAGATAAACGTTTCATATTCTCTGGTAATCAAAGGTTAAAAAATACAAATAGTGCCTTACAAGTGACATTTTTTTTTTTTTGAGATTGCTGAATAGCTGAATTGAGAGCTTCCTCTAATTTAAATCCATAGCTTCTAACCTTAGGCAAACAACATCAATTATTCCATCCAGCAAAGCTTTTTACATGCAATGATATTCACGCATGGAAAAGTGATCACATCTTGATAGAGATTTCCAGAGCTCTCCTTATGTCTTGTGCTTAAATTGGTCTCCGTTTGTATTTCAGTACCAGATAGATTCTCTTCTTTCAAATGATTATAAATGTATTTTCTCTGGATTTCCAAGTGACCTAAAGCACTAGGCTCTAAGGCATGGTCTTATTTGGGATTTCCCTTTAACTAGTGTATTACACTTTAAAAAGAATCAAGAATGGGTCAGAAAGGTATAGAAATGTTGAAACTGTGTCAAAGCATAAGTATTTTGTACATATAAATATAGTCAGGCCTGGGAAAACAGCTCAGTGGTAAAGTGCTTGCCTAGCATTCATGAAATGGGAGGATCCAGGTAAAACAAATGAAAACAGAGCAGTAATGGTTTAGGGTAACCGGAATGGAGTCAAATGGCTACTGCCATCCAAATCTCAGCCATATCCTCAGCTGGACCTTGGAACTGGGCTATACATACATTTACCCCTCAATGAGATCTGACCTTCGACACATTGTAACCTCTGCTGGCATTCTCTACAACAGAACCTTTCTCCCAAACCACCAAGAAAGAAAGTGTCTTGATTTTCTATTCGTGATTTTGAAAGGACTGTTAATTCATTCATGTTATCCCAAGAGAAAGAAGAGGACAACAATGTAGGTAAGAGATACAAGTGTCCTCTTGCATGATTACAAGCTAGAAATAATCTGGTAAGCATCCTTACTTTGGTGTCTGAGGGCCAACAATCAGTCTGTTTTCTTTCTCCATTTAAACACTGGTGTTCTAAAGAGATTACACACTAGACGATATTGTTATATACCAGAACTGAAAAAATAAACTGTCAGAGCTAAAACAATCTAATATATTTAAAGCATTATGCTGTCAACTCTAAATCAAGATTTATTTCTAAAGTTGCAATACAAAATCAATATTGGAACAAACATCTAAATTGAAAACTGGAGGAGCTCAAGAATTTACATTCTGTAAGGGATTTTTATTTAAATGTATGTTTCATATTTATAGCTGATAAAATTCTCATTCTAAAACCCTGAAATTTGTAATTATATATGTACTCTGAAGTAAAATGGTCAATTCACATAATCTATCAGAGATATTGTAATATAACAACTCAAGGCAAAATAATGATAAAATATATAATCCGATGAACATCATGTTTTTAAATCCTCAGACCTCACATATTTTAATCTTCATTACGACATGCAGTTTTTCTGGAAGTAGATCCTGTATTCTGTGTATCAATGTAGCCTGAAGTGTTAGATTTGTAATCTGAACACCCAAAACGTTGGGGGTAGGAGGATTGTCAATTCCAGGTTGTATCAGGAAACCAAACCAAACAAACAACAAGCAGGTATATGGAGCCCTGAGATTCAGACCTGTGGGTCAGACTGTCTGCTTTGGACCAAAGTGTGCAAAGTGAATGTGTGTCCTGTACAGACTGATAGACCCACTGTTATCAACAGCACTATTAGATCACATCAAACAAAAGGGAGAAAAACAAATCCTTCCTGGTTTTTCTTCTAGATATAAAATATTAGAAAAGATGTAACTCAAGTATAGATATGCACATTCTAAAAGATATGGAATTTAGAGACCAGAATATATTTGAATTGAACCCTGAAGTCACCAGTTACCATTCCACGTGCTCATTTTGTGGGTGGTATGTGCTAGTTTGAGATCAAACTAAGCATCAGAACAACCATCTACTACATTTCAAAGGGGAGAACATGTCTGAAGACTTACTATGAAGTACAAGACCTGAAACTTAAAGCAAACTTTCCCCCACTAGAATTAGGGGGAGGAGGGGGGATATATTTCAGATATGTAAAAGCAGTTCCTGATGGAGAGGTTATTAAACACCACAGTAGGCAGGTAATAATACCTAAATGTCTGAGATGGGGTAAATGACCTGCTTACCAAAACCCAGACTGTGGAGTTTGGGACAGGATAATGTCTCAAATTCCCCTGCAGCCACAGGAGTTCACAATTTTATTATCGAAGGATGCGAAAACATTTTAGCACACGCTGGGCTTCGGCAATTCCACTGGAGCCCGAATGGACTTTGAGATGCAAAGACCTTTTTTAAGCCCTACTCCAAGAACATTTAATATTTGAAATTATTTGAGATGAAAGCATAATACCCAATTGTTACGACTTCCTGAGTGACTCTCTTACTTGCCTAATTACAGCAAGCAAGGTTGTCAATAGTAAAACATTTTCAAGAGATTAACTTTGCCCAGTAAGAGTTCCTGTGGCAGCCTGAAAATCCTTTAAAGTGTTCCACACATTTTGCAACCCTGAGTGGGCAGCCACTCATTTTTGTATTTACAGATAAAATGATATTTGGATAAAGCAAAGGTCAGACTTAAAAAGAACAAAACAAGGCAGAATGACGTTCTAAATTTCCAGAATGTAGTCCCTAAGTCAGTAGCCACTACACAATGAGGCAAGAAGAGAGAAAAATAAGTTTTGCTTCACTCTCTTCTTTTTAAGGTTTTCCAAAAACTCAATTTCTCAGATAGGTTTTAAAGTGATGAGAAACACTTCTCAAAAAAAGGCACACTTTCTGTAATTTTTTTCCCTAATAATGTTTGTTCCTTTCAAAGCAGAAAGAAGTCTTTTTCTGCTTTAGTTAACTCCATGTGTAGTATTAAGTCCTTTCGGTGGTGAATATTGGTGGTTTTTAATTAGAAATTCTTGTTCTAGGAATGTGGATGTGTGCTTGTTATTAATCAGAAACATGACAAAGGGAATGTTCTCACTCTGTGCACAGGTACTACAATGCTCAATCTGACTGATCATCAGACTAAATGGAATGAACTCTAAAATTATGGTTTACAAAATGAAAGAAAAATGTGTCTCCCTTTCTCTCTCTGTCTCTCTTTCTGTCTCTGTCTCTCTCTGCCTTTGTCTGTCACACACACACACACACACACACACACACACACACACACACACACACAACACTTTGGGATAATTCCAATTATATTGATTTAAAAATCTCTGACACTAGTGGTTACTTCCAGATTATAAACACAGCACTCCTAAAGGTCATCATAGTCTTCTCCTTCTTCTCCTTCTCCTTCTCCTCCTCCTCCTCCTCTTCCTTCTTCCTCTTTGTCTTATTCCTTCTTCTTCCTCTTCCTCCTTCCTTTTATCTGACATACAGATCATATATCCCATGTACAACCAAAACCATACAAATCCTTCCTGTAAAATAGATACCAAATTTCCTCAAGGAATGTTTACCCTTTTAGTATCTTATAACTTAAAGATAACAATATGGATTTCATGACACTTGAGTACTGACAATATCAACGTTATTTTACATAGTAAAGGAACACTCAAAGAAAGCAACAGTTTTCTGCCTAATTTATATGTATATATGTGCAAAATTATTATTAACAAAATAAGAAAGAAACACTCATAATTATCAAAATCTTCTTTAGTCATATGTCTATCGCACATACTCATAAAGAACTGATTCTACTCTTTCCACCCCAGCAAACACCTCAGCTGCCCATGGTTCATTATGTATAGAGGTAACCCACATTTTCATTCTTTTTTTTATTAAGAAATTTTTTATTTATTTTACATACCAACCACAGATCCCCCTCTTGTCCTTCCTCCTGCTCCCCTTTCTAGGCTTCCTCCCCAACCCGCCCACCCCTGTCCCCTCATCTGCAAAGGTAAGACCTCCTATGGGAAGTAAGCAAAGCTTTATGCATTGTTTAGGCAGGTCCAAGCCCCTCCCTCTGCATCAAGGCTGTACAAGGTGTCCCACCATAGGTAATGGGCTCCAAAAAGCCAGCTCATGCACCAAGGATAGGTCCTGTTCCCACTGCCAGGGGCCCCTTAAACAGTCAAAGAGAAGGAAGAGGGATTCTATGATCTAGGGGCATCAAGATCATGATGGGGAAATCTACACATTTTCGTTCTTGAAGTCTGTATCATTATTTACGAGCCTTCCTATGTTGGGGGTAGATTATCCCATAGACTCACTCCCATGGATACTATGGAAGTGGTCCAATGTAATCATTCTGTCATCAGATTGCTGTCCACTCTAGTGAAATATGCTCTATTGGAGACTTGAAGGTACTGGTAGATTTGCTACCTAGATATAGTTGCATCCCAGGCAGTCTTTGTTAGTGGAAGTCCAAGCGGATGAGGCCATGTATAATTTCCATTCTCGTCACCATGACAAAAAAATATCTTCCTTTTAGTGCATTTGGAGAAGTCTATCTACATATCCTTCCCTCAGACATCTTTCTCATTAGTTTTTCAGTCATAAGTCATAATTCTTATAACTCTCTGACCATTCAGCCAAATTATTGTCTGCCATCTGTAAATCAGCATACAATTGCACATCTGGTTATTTCTCCTCTGAAGCAAATGTGTGACTACACACACCACTCAAAGTTCTTCCAACTGTAGATAAATATTTCTATAACCACTGTCCTTCATGGATGTCCCACAAAGTAGCTATAATGCTTCAGCTGCATAGTATGTAGACCCACTTATATAACAGGCCCTAGTTTTTTCTTCTTGTATCAGTTAGTAATAGGGTATACACCATGAGTCCACAGGTACAGCTTGGGAAGGAGACACTATAGCAATTAAACTCAATACATTCAAGGCACTTCTTCCTGTAAATTATTTGTGCCTTCAAATAGGCCTAATCAGGTCTGATCGTGTCTGTATTACTATTGTTTGATGATGGATTACTGCTTTCCATGTACAGATTTATAGCTTGGTGATCAGATAACTATGTCCATGATGTGAATCTCAGGTCATATGGCAACTTCATGGATCACTGTCAAGCATTCAGTTTCCACTACAGCGCAATTACAGGTCAAGAGCTGTTTCTCAGAGGGAGGATAGTTGTTCATGAATGATGCCAGGGTCTTGTTCAACATTTCAAAGGGCCTTCATTATAAGTCATGCATGGGAGTTGGATCAGGGCTCCATATAGCTTCTTTGAGTTGCACTGACACCTCAACTTCCATTTAGTCTGTTAGATCATAAGGCTCAAGTAGCAGAAAAGCCTGCATAGTGACTGGAACCTGTTAAAGAGCCTTTTTCTGTTGTGAATGAAAAACGCCCTCCATAGATAGGCTCAGGCATTTCAATGATTGTTTCCTTGTTAGTGTCGTTATTGGGTGAAGTTTAAGAGAAATGGCCTTGTGGGAGGAAATATGTTTATGGAAGTAGGCTTTGAGAGATTTATAGCTTTACCCTACTTCCAGTTCTCTCCCTCTCCCTCCTCCCATCCCCACTCCCTGCCTGTGGTTGAGGATATGATCTCTGCTCTCAGAGCTTAATGCTCTTGCTGCTATGTTTCACCATGATGGGCTTGATATCCTTCTCAAGCCATAAGCCCAAATAAACTCTTCCTCCTACAAGTTGCCTTGGTTGTTGTACTTTTATCACAGCGAAAGAAAGTCACTTAGACAGAACTTAGTGCCAAAGAGTTGACTGTTGCTGTGAAGACACTGATCATGTAGTGTGGGGAAAGAATGTGGAAGATTTGGTAACATTGGACTAGGAAAGTGTTTTGATGCTGTGAGCAGAGAACAATGGACCATTCTAAAGGGAACCTAAAAAGACAGTAGTGCTGAGAGTTATGTATACTATGGGGACCCAGATCAAGATATTACATAGGGAAGTAAGGACTTGAACAACAAATGGTCTAGCAGCCATTTCTCTAACTTTTTGTTAAAGAACCTGTGTGCCTACTGCTCTTGTCTTAAGAACTTGTCTGAGGCTAAATTTTAAAAGTAGTGAGCTACTGTTTTTTTTTTTTTTTGAGGGGGAGATGGAGGTTCAATAAGACATAATAATAAACCTGTGGCATATATTGTGACTGATAACAATTATGTAGATCTACAATGAAAACAAGCAAGTAGGGGAGAAAGAAACACAAAATGTACAATTTGTAGAGAAAAATAGTACTAGGAAGCTTAATGTTATAGCTAAGGTAGGTGCTAAAAGAAAGGCTGTAATTGCTAAAGAGATTAGCCCTGAGAGGGCAAGAGATAGTGAGAGGGAGAGATCACTGAGTGAGACTGTAAAAGGGATATCAGGGTTGCACTGAAGACACCAAGATTTTAGAAATGCCAAAGGCATGAGACATCTTCCAAGAAGAGCTGCATACATACATGGAGCTATAGGATTTGATGATTGCCCTGAAGAATATCAGCCTTATTTCCTCACTATGACACCATTCCTCCTTTTTGGAATGGTAATGTATATTTTGTCATGGTTTGTTTGAAGTATATACTTTGCTCTTTAGTTCTATAGAACATTATAGTTTAGAGTACCTTGAATCTTGTAAAAGACCATGGACTTTTAAACATTATTGAGATTGTGAAAGACTATAACTACTCTTGAAGCTGGACTAAACACATTTTTGCATTATGATATGACCATGAGATATGGAGGCCAGGGAGTGGAATGTGATGATTTAAATGAGAAAGGTCCCTTACATAGGCTCTGGCATTTAAACTCTTGGCCACTAGTTGGTGGAATTGTTTGGGGAGGTTTAGGGAATGCAGTCTTTTTGGAGGGAGTCCATTACTGGAGACAGCTTTTGAGAGATTTATAGCCTTGGATTACACCCAGTTCTTTCTCTCCAGTTTAAGCTTACAGTTAAAAATGTGATCTCTATCTCCCTAATTAGTCACTACTCCCTGTTGCTTTAACTCCCTGCCATGATGGACTCTCATCCTTCTGGAACAGTGAGCTGAAATAAACTCTTCCTTTGATAAGTTGCTTTGGTCATGGTGTTTTATCACGGCAACAGAAAAATCACATAAACACCTCTTCTGGGCCCCCTTAGAAAAGTTCTAAGTCACATAGTGTATCATAGTAACACACCCAAGGAAGGAATGTGCTGCCTTCAAAATCCAAATAGACCCACAAAGATCTGTGTTTCTTTCTTGGTGGAGCAAGAGGTGGAATGTAACAACTTAGTCTTCATTTTGAAGGACCATATCTATGTGCCCCCCCCCCACACAGACACTTACTTTACTGAAGTAGAAGACCACCTACATTTTTTTTATGTGAAAATGTTTTACCAAGTTCAGAATGGTTCCTACCTCCTGCTCACTCCTGAAAATCAGTATGATGTCCCAAGTGGAACAGACAACTGTGAGATCATATAGAAGAGACATGGAAGCCAGCTGAAAGCAAATTGCTTATGCTGGCTGGGCTTTACAGACAGATGTGGAACAAAGAATCAATTGATAGGTCAAAAGCTTCACATCAAATACCAGCAGATATGTTAATGTTCTCAAGAAAGTAAACCATATATTACACAGTAACTTCATCTGGAACTAAGGTTATAATCAACTGTCATTTTTTTTTTCATGATCCGTTTGTCTTCCACCCAGGCTAAATAGGAGAGTTAAATAAGATATGGTAGGACCACCACCAATGAATCTTTCAAGTCTTGATGGAGCCACTGATCTCTACAATTTCTCCAGGAGCAGAATATTCTTTTGTTTCATTGTTTTCCCAGGTAGAGGCAGTTCTATTGGTTTCCACTTGGCTTTCCTAATGCTAAAGAGCCCTTCCCTCAATTCACAAATTAGGTAATCAAGATAGGGATCTGCCAAATTCTAAATATATATATATTCCACTGTGAATTTTGAGGATGCTGAAATACTCATGGGATGAGTTCAGGGGCCCATTAGACCCACCATAGTTAGCTTTTTACATTGATCACTTGACTTCCATCAGCTCTTATCTTGACCTGAGGGACACAGTACAATTTGAGTTCTTTGAGAATTCATGTCAGCTCAGAACTAGTCTTTAGGAGGTCTTAGAAGTTCTGATTATTTTCTGGTCCCCAATGGATAATTATACCATAAAAACAAAACAAACAAACAAAAACAATAAAAAACATCGGTCCACTTGAGAAAGGATGAGAGAAAGATTAACAATAAAATTGTTTTGTAGTGTAGCGGGGGCTTTCTCAAGGGTCTGAGACACTAAATTGACTTAAGTCTAGAAGTTGGCTGGAGTACCTGATTCTTTGTTATTGTGATTCAAGGTAGCCCTTCATTTATTTGCTCTGGAACTTCTCTGCTCATAAAGATCAAGGAAGAATTTAGT
Source organism: Peromyscus californicus insignis (assembly GCF_007827085.1). Taxonomy (NCBI): domain Eukaryota; kingdom Metazoa; phylum Chordata; class Mammalia; order Rodentia; family Cricetidae; genus Peromyscus; species Peromyscus californicus. The sequence goes on along the minus strand of NW_026294551.1, from coordinate 84,740,796 downwards.
TGGCCTTCTATTCTTTATTTCTGGGAACACCATGACTAATTAGTCAATGCCATAGGTCAACATGACTCATAGCATTATGATCATTTCCTATGCATCTGCTGTCCATTACAGTAAGTTCACTTACCTTCCTTTGATGACTGAGTGATGTCATATGGCCCTTACCACTCCAATATCCCACTAGATCCATTGCGTTTAAGTTAGCCAATTGAGTTTCTGTGAGTCCAGCAGCAACAACTTAAGGAAGGAAGAATTCATCTTGGTTTATATTTGCACAGGATACAGTCTATAATACCAAAAGTATAGGGTAATAGGAGCAGGGGGTGGTGGTGGCCATGTGTCTATACTCAGGAAGCAGAGAGTTAAAGCATGCTTGTGCTCAACTTGCTTTTTCCTACTAACTGATTCTAGACCATGGATGGTACCATGTACATTTATGATAGTTATTTGTACCTCAATTAATTTAATTTAGACACTCTCTCACAGATGTGCCAAGAAGCTTGTCCCTTCCATTGATTCCAGGATTTAATCAAGTTGACAACTAATAATGATCATATTCTTCATCAACTTGTAGCCAAGTAGTATCAGGCATCTCTAGCCCACTCAAATCAAGTTATCTTTTGATCAATATTTCAGCAAACCAATCAAACAAACTGGTGGTTTGAATAATAATGGCCATCAGAGACTCATATATTTGAATGCATAGTCATTACAGAGAGGCACTATTTGAAAAGGATTAGGAGGTATGGCTTTGTTGGAGGAATGGTGTCACTAAAGTTAGGCTTTGAAGATTCAAAAAGCCCATGCTGGGCCCAGGGTCTCTCTCTCTGCCTAAGGATCAGGATATAGAACTCTCAGAAACTTCTCCAGCACCCTGTCTGCCTATGTGCTGCCATGATCTCTGCTGTGATGATAATGACTAACCTCTGAAATTGTAAGCAAGCAAACAATTAAATGTTTTCTTTGAATTGAATTGCCTTGGCCATGGTGTCTCTTCACAGCAATAGAACAGTGAACAAAACACAAACTCTTAGCACCTCTTTTGTAATTTTGTGAGATTCAACATTAAACCCAGCATCTCTGATCATATCTATAAATTAAGTCTCTCCTAGTTGTAATTTTCCACCACCTTTATATCATACATTTAAAATTAATTGCTGCTTCATCAGATCTCTGCTTATATGAGTTAGAAAACTCTAGAACTTTTAAGAAAGTTCTCTGTATCTCACCTCTAGGAGCCTGCAGAAGGTGAGACCTGTTTATAGGTCTAGAGCAAAGATGAGTATTAGAGGTGAATGCTGAGGAACATTAGCATTGTCTTACTTGGTGTTTTCTTCAGAAAATGTCACTCTCACTGCCATTTCCATGGATGATGCAGAGTTAATTCCTTCAGGCAAATGGGATAGGGCAATATTGTAGGGGTGTCGAGACAGTAAGGGTAAGGAGAGTGATTCCTCTGGCCAAAGAATCCCATACGATTTCATTGTCGATATTCACAATCTCACCAGAGCTTTCCCACACATCTCCATCTCTGCTTAGAGTATCCCACTCTTTTCTAATCAAACTGCCGATAGCCTTTGAGGCTGAGGCTTACATGTGGGCTGTAAGTTAGCCAATCTCATGATGAGGGCTCATGTTTGGTTTTCAGTAACTTAAGCTCCATGACTCCATGAACATAAATCCTTTCTCAGGGCATGCTTAGAAAAATTTAAAGACTTAAGTACATCTGGATCTTGAAAATCCCATCTCAGAGCTCTTGCTTTCCTTTGTAACTTTGTGAAGTGATGTTAGAAGCAAGCAACTTGCATCATATTCACTAGTTTTCCAGAAATGTTCAAATGTTATATAGAGTCACTAAATCTTTCCTTCCTACAAGTGGTGAATCAAGGTGTCAAATATATTTATCATACAAAAATTTAAAAAATACTTCATTGCAATTCATTATTAGGGATATCCATAATAAAAAGAGAATCTTTAGAAATTTTAGGTATGGGCAATATAGACAGTGAGCTCCAGAAATCACTAAACTATTAGAGAAAACTGTCCTTGCAATTCTGTTTCTCAAGAAATACTTATGGTGCCAAAATCTGTGTTAAGCAGGATTCTCTCTTTATAACAGTGTGGTGGTATTGTGTTCCCCCAAATATTGTGCACTCTAATAAACTTATCTGGGGTCAGAGAACAGAACAGCCACAATATTAAACATAGAGGTTAGGCAGTGGTAGCACATGCCTTTAATTCCAGCATTCCAGACACAGAAATGCACCTGGATCTCTGTGAGTTCAAGGCCACACTGGAAACAGCCAAGCATGGTGATTCACGCCTTTAATCCCAGGAAGTAATGACAGGAGGCAGAAAGGTATTTAAGGCATGAGGACGAGGAACTATAGCCTGGTTACGCTTTTAGGCTTTTCAGCAACAGTTCAGCTGAGATTCATTCTGGATGAGGACTCAGAGGCATCCAGTCTGAGGAAACAGAATCAGCTGAGGAATTGGCAAGGTGAGGCGGCTGTAACTTGTTCTGCTTTTCTGATCTTCCAGCATTCACCCCAATACCTGGCTACAGGTTTGCTTTTATTAAGACCATTTAAAATTCATGCTACATAACAGTGTGTGTGTGTATGTGTGTGTGTGTGTGTGTGTGTGTGTGTGTGTGTGTGTGTGTGTGTGTATGTGTGTGTGTGTGTGCATGCACATGCATGTGTGTCATGTATGTTCACATGTGTGTACAGGTGCATACAACCATGTGTGATTATGCAGAGGCCAGAGGATGTTTTCAGTTGTTCTGTGTTGTTACTCTTTCCCTTATTCTCTTGAGACAGTTCTCTCAGTAAACCTGGATCTCAGTCAGTAGCCAGAAAGCCCTGGAGATCTCAGTCTCTACTTTTTACAGTACTGGGATAATATATGAACATGTGGCCACACCCAGAATTTTAACTGGTGCTAGGGATTTGAACTCACAACCATATGCTTGGATAGTGAATGCCACTATATGATGAGCTATTTCCTCAGTCCTAGGTAGGGTTATCTTCAGGAAAAATCCTAATAGAACTAATATATGTGTCATGGATGTTATAATATTATATGTAGTCATTATTAAAGGAATTTATTAGGTTGGCTTACAGGACAGGAGCTAGGAAGTTCCATACTATCTATCTGTATGCTGTACCAGCAGGGACTAAATTTGGTAGCTTCTCCATTCAGGAAGTTCAGTTCCTCAGCAGTCTAATGGTGCAAGCTGGAGGGATCCCTGGGAAGTTGCCAATTGTGAGTGCCACTGGGAGGCCAAAGAGACTGGGGTCTGATTTTAGCACAGAACTGAAGCTGTGGCATTAGATAGACTTGCTCGGGTAGGAGAAGCTACTTTTCACTGTTTCAGTGCTAGGCTCTGAGATGCAAGATACTCATAGAAGATGCTGAATTCACATGCTGTGGATGAAGCTTGTTAGCTTTTCCCTACTCTGACACAATACTTTATATAAAGAACTTGGAGGATGAGAGACTGATTTTGACTGCTGCTTTTAAATGGGTCAGGGTCTCTTGTTTCTGAGTTGTGATGAAACAGAATTTCATGTGAGAAAGGCATGAAGGAGCAAAGCTTTTCAGCCCATGGTGACCAGGAAGCAGCAAGAGAGAGTGCCTATGCCAACAGGCTTGTTCCTTTTGTTTCATCTCCGGCTCTAGACTATTGAATGGTGATGGCTACATTCAGGGTGGAATTTCCACCTTAATCTCTAGAAGCCCCCACAGACACAACAGAGCTGTGCTTCTCTTATATCTTAGGTATCTCTAAATCCAATCAAGTTAACAATCGAGAATAATGGCCATAATAATACAATGATGCAAAAGTCTGCAACTTACTGTCAAAACTCGGATTGCTGAAGGCTGATAGAGCACTCAAGCTTATTCTGAAAGAGAGGGCTCATGCACAAATGAAAATATATATAAAGAAAATGGGTTTAAAGGAAATTAGTGTGGCTGCAGTGAAATTGAAGGAGTTTGCAATGGGTTGTTGCAGCGAGGACAAAGTAAGCCAACATTTTCATGATGTAACCAACTTGACCTGTGATTATACTTTGAGAATACCACTCTGCTGATACATGGACAATACATTTGAAGAGATGATAGATGAGCAAGAAGGGTAGTGAGTAGATGGGGGCAGCAGTTCATGTTGGCACAAATAAAGCATAATAAATGAGATAGAGAACAGATGATGAAGTTCTAGATAATCTGCAGAAGGCAAAGAGGGAAAATCTGCTATGGACTGTACACTAATCGGTAATAGATGGTCTGGATACTGGATAAGCAAATCGGTACCCGTGTGTTAAGCTCTGTTATTTTCAGACCTAATCTGCATTAAGTATTCAAGGGGAAGTGGAGAGTATGAATGGTATATCTCAGATTAAACTGTTATAGGATTTTGTGATTTGTAAGACACACTTACATGTACAAAACACATTTTTAAAAAAAAATTCACCAGTTATATAAAGGCCTTCTCTCTCCCATTCAATCATATCCTTTATTCTTGCTTCCAAAAGATGATAATCGCTTAACCTGTGTTTTTTAAGAATTGAATGGCCTTCTCTCCTCTCCTCTCCCCTCCCCTCCCCTTCCCTCTCCTCCTCTTTTCTCCTCTTCCCTTTCCCCTCCCCTCCCCTCCCCTCCCCTTCCCTCTCCTCCCCTCCCCTCCCCTCCCCATCCTTCCTCTTCTTTCCTTTTCCCCCTTCTCCTCTCCTCTCCTTTCGTCTCCCCTCTTCTTGTCTACTCCTTCTTCCCTCTTCTTCTCTCATTCTTTTCCCTCCCTATATCACAAATTCTTCTCTTGTCTTTTGCCCCACCTCCCCTTCAATATGCCAACAAACCCTCTTTCTCATGAATGGACTCACCTTGTAGCCCAGACTGTCTTAACTTACCTGCCATCCTTCTGCCTTTAAGGTGCCATGGTTGTAGATATGTGCCATCAGGGCCAATTTGACTTTTTCATTTGTATGTAACAAGTTCATATTATGGTTTTAGCCACAATTTTTAAATTTTAGATGTTTGTCAGTCATTCTCTATATTGGAAAATAAAGCTTTATCTTTTATATTATTTTACTTTTGTTTGAGATGTAGCCCTGGCAAAACTGCAACTTTCCATATGACACAGGCTGGCTTCAAACATGGGATTTTTATGCTTAAGACTTCCAAGTGCTAGGAATACAAGCATTGGCTGACATGTAATAAAGGACATTCTCTGCTTTTTCAATTTGATTTTTTGTTTTTGAGATAGTGTCTAACGTAGCTCAGGATATCCTTCAACTTGTTGTATAGCTGAAATGACTTGGAGTTGCTATGATTTTTAAAAATATTTCTATATTATTTATTTATTTTGCATGTGGGTGTGTGGCATATGCATGTTGGGTGGGTGTACAGATTTCAGTCTGTGTGTATGAGTTTCAATGTGTGTGTGTAGGGTGCATGTGTGGAGGCCAGATGTCTAGTTAACCATCTCCCTCAGTTGCTCCTCAACTTATTTTATGAGACAAGGTCTCTCAATAAGCCTGGAGCTCCCTGACTCAGCTAGACTAGCTGGACAAGAAGTTCCAGGAATTTGCCAGTCTTTCTCAGCTCTGGGGTTGTAGACACACACTTTTATAGGATTACTGTAGGCCTGAACTCAGGTCTTCATGATTGATGGTAAATGCTTGACTGAAAGAGCTGTGTTCTCAGTGCCTAACTTCCAACTTCTGAGCCTCTTGCCTCCATTTTCTGAGTCAACTGGCATTGTAAGAGTGTACCAGAACAAACTTTGGTCTCTCTCTCTCTCTCTCTCTCTCTCTCTCTCTCTCTCTCTCTGTATGTGTGTGTGGGTGTGTGTGTGTATGTCTGTCTGTCTCCATCTCTTTGTGTGTGCCTTTCTCTGTGTCTCTGTCTCTGTCTCTTTCTGTGTGTGTCTCTGTCTCTATCTCTCTGTCTTTGTCTGTCTGTCTCTCTCTGTCTCTGTCTCTCTGTCTCTGTCTGTCTGTCTGACTGTCTCTCTCTGTCTCTCTGTCTCTGTCTCTGTCTGTCTGTCTGTCTGTTTCTGTGTGTGTGTGTGTGTGTGTGTGTGTGTGTGTGTGTGTGTGTGTGAGTGTGCGTGCTTACCTGTGCCAGTATGTCTAAGATTGAAAGGCCATCTCCAATACACGAATGGGTACCAATTTCCAACAAGCAGACGACAAAAGAAATAGAACTTATGTGAAGAAGAGAATATTTCCATGCCAAGCCTAAGGGGTCTATGTAACTTCCAACCACATTTCATTTGCCAGAACTCAAACAAATGCCCCAGCTCCGGTGAACACCATCTAAAAATTATAATCTAGTTGCCTAGGCATGCATAGAAACTTCTATAGCTGGTATAATGCTATTGAAGAAAAGTCTAATTGTTCCAGTCATTGTAATTCGACATAATTGGCCATGGGGTTACATCATTGTAGCATTACAGTAAATTAGGTAATATTCTATCAAATTGAAAACACACACCTGCTATGACTTTGAAAGAGAAATGTCACCTCTATTCCATTCTCTGCTACAGTTCTCAATTTATCAGATTCATCCAGAGAAACTAAATCCTTCAAATTGCCATAAAATCTGTGGCAATAATTATGAAAATGATAATAGTAACTATAATGACATTTATTATGGTCTAAGTCAGTATCTGATACTATGCTGAACTCTTATGTGTCTTTCCTACTGTGATTTATACAATAAAACAAGAAAGATATAATATTGGTATCCCCATTTCAAAGATGAGCCACAGAGCCACAAGAATGATATCATGGTCTTATGTTTGAGACACACTGGTCTCAACCTTCAGTCTATGACATTCAAAAAGGTAATGTTCTTTGTGCTATGACATGCTGTTCTATACTACATCATAGGACTTAGTCCTACAGAAACATCAAGGGTCTGATGTGTTTTATCAGTATTCTTTCCACTATTTTATACCTATTATATATATATATATATAATTTGACTCATTAGAAGCTGCTGAACATTTTCAGTATTGCTGACTCTTTCTTTTTGGAAAAATCTTGGGTATTTGCTCTGCGTGGTCAAACTGCTAAAATTCATAAGTGGCATAAATAATTTGACAATAGCAAGCCTGTTGTGTTTAATGTACATTCTTTGCTATAATTCTGACTCAACAATTGTCCTCCCTGGTAAATCTGCCAAGCTGAAACAATAAAGGGTTTTAGCTGCAAAGTGAAGTTTTCTGGAATTACAATATTCCTTTTGACCTCTGAGATGACTGAATGCTATTTAATTTCTTCCTTTTATTCACAGAAGCGAAAAGGACTTGGAATCATGCAGGGACAGAGGTAGCATTTCCTTTCAAAACCCTAGCCAGACATTAATACTCCCAGGAGAAGGGTGGGGATGCTTTTGGTTTGGTGTGGGAAGGCTTTATTTACTGTAATACTACAGATGTCCTTCTTCTTCTCGGGTATCGCAAGAACTATGATGTAACACTGGAGTCAATTATTTCAAATTATAGTGCCTGGAACAATTAGACTCCTGCTTCCCTAGTAGTGAAACTGAAAATTGAATGGAGGCTGAAATGGAACTAGTTTATAGCTGGCTGAAGGTAGCTATACAGGAGCAGCGGGACGGCTGCCTTTTTCAAGAGCTGGAGCTTTTAGGTACTGTTACTGCTAATTACTTTAGGTGAGGAACACTATGGCTGTCAAACTTCACAATCAACTCCGGCTTTGAACTAGCTCAAACAGAAATGCTTGAGTAGTCAGGAAGCATTTCTTTCACTTGCCATTTCATAGAGGTGCTAAATGCAAGAATGTAGTCAGAGTCATTGTGCTCCGTCCCTTCTGCAGGCTGATTCAACAGCATTTGATCTGATGGAAAGGTTTTTAACTTCCCTTCTATACATAGCCCCAGCATGATCAATGCTGAAATGCATCTGCAATTGGGCCTACTCTACATCTCATTTGCCTAAAGAGTTTATAGAATGAGATCACAAGCAGCACAATCTATAAATGAGCTTCTGACAAGGAGGGAATGTCAGCCAGAGATGCCGATTCTAAGAAGTGATACCTGAAGATGACTCATAAGGGTTTCAGACCCCAGGCCTGTATCATCAGCAAAGCAGGCGGCCCAAGCAACAGGAAGAAAGCTAACTCCTGCTCTCTTCTCGGCAGGCAGCTCTCTATTTTATGGTAGCATTTATTAGTCCTTCCTCTATTTGCTCCTTAGGTGCATCCTACCTACACGTGTCCTTGTTCCTAACTCAGTGATAAGTTTATTTTCATTTCTTCATTTACACCATTGATAGATTAACAATGCATCACTACCCCCTTTAAGAGGAGACTTTATGTGTTCAGAAGAAACCAGTGTAAAGTGAACATCTATACTGAAGTTCCTTTTAAACCAAAGCACTGGGGCAGCATATGAGATTGTCTTGACATCTATAAGACCAATGCAATGTAAGAGGTCCCTTTCTTTTCCTGTGGGTAAAATAAACTTGTGCATTCAATGAAGTTGAGAGACCAAGGCAATAGGACTGGAAGTCTTACCTAAGCTGGTGTTTCCCCTTAAAAACACAATGCATGAGATAGTTGTAGGAGTTAACAAACACTGAAGCAGCTTGTTAAACAAGCAAACAAATACAGGAACTTAAACAAATCCCCGGGTTGTTGACAACCAGAAGAGAACCACTGTTGGCTCATGTAGACAAGCACTCCCGAATATTGTGTGACTACGAATGACTATGGGGTCTATCTGCCTGGATTTCTATACTCATTTCCACCAATTGTTATGGGAAAATGACTTGGAGCAGCTTCATTTTCGTCTTCTGAAGTGGCGGGCGTTAATAGAACCTGCCTCTTCTTTTGCTAGGAAAATTAAATAGATGAATAATTGTCAAATACATAGAACATTGCTTAAGCCTTTAAGGATGCCTGCTAAATAACTAAAAATGGCTGAATGACAATTGGGGTGAGTTCATATAATCATTGTAAAAGATGATTGTTGGTGAGATATAATGGGAAATATATTTGGTCACTATATCCCGCTACTATGGCAAAGCTAAACCAATAAGCCTTTCAATATTTCTTTCATGATAGGAAATAATTCACAATGAACACCTTTCCTAAAACCTTAATGATTTAGGGTGGGATTCTTAGGGGGTCTCAGGACAAGGCAATTTCCAGAATGAATTTTGTCTTAGAATTTTCAGCCCTACTTACTACATACTGGAAATGGGTGGTGAGATTAAAAGTTATGATGTAATTATATTTAAATTTAATCAAATAGTCCCATAAACACTGATAAACAAGCTTGTTTAACCTCTGGGCTTCAGAATACCTGAAAATCCTAGGAAGTGCTAGGTGGTACCTGGAAAAGGCCAGGAGCCCCTCACATCCTTCATACCTATCCTTCATACCCTGCTCTATGCATCTTTTCACTGAGTTGTTCATCTGTATCTTTTGCAACATCCTACATAATAAACAAGTGAATGTACTTTCTGTGTCCTGATGTTCACTCAAACAAACTGACCAAATCCAATGTAAGGAAAGAAAAGGTCATAAAAAACAGTTCTGCAGCCAGTCAGTTAAAATTATAGATGATTACCTACTGCTTGTGAATGGGGTTAAATGCAGGTAGTTGGGAAACTGAGTTGTCAATCTATGTGATCTAATACTATCTCTTGGTAGATGGCACCAGAATCAAATTAAATTATGCAACACCCAGATGAAGTGGTATGAGAAATTGATGGCTGAGGATGGGAAAAAACTTTTATACATTTGATAAAAAAAATCTATGTTGAGCACAGTGATATAGGACGAAATCAAACAAAATCACCTGATTTTCCCATGCAGCAAACACATGAAACTCATTTGGTCAGGGCATTATCTATAAAAAGCATTGTGTCCCATATGTCTGGATGTTCCATTTGCAGAGTACATTGAGAGAGGAGACAAACATTGGATTGAGACGTGGTGCCATACATTTCTAGAAATTGATTTATTTGAGAATACATTGATTTAGAACAGATACTTGAAAGAAATATATGTAGTGTTGGGCATTTGTGAATATGTGCAGAATGAAGAGGATTAAAAATGCTCCAATATCCAAAGATGTTAGCTCCAAAGAGGGTTTAAGAGGGTGGGTTTGCTGAATGACATGACCATCTGCACTATGACCGAACATGGCTACAATGACATGTGACTCCTTTGTGGAAACCCTTACGCAATGAAATGAAAAGAGTAGTTAGATTTTCTTTGAAGAGTTTTCTCATAGCAAGAGATAAAAGCAGACATCTATTTTCTTTGATGTTTTTATCCTAAATTTTTGTATTTGATTTTCCTATAAGCATTATAGAAAATTTTCTTTTCCTGTAATTCTTTTCAGAGAAAGAAAGAATTATAGAAATGGTATGTCCCTTGTAGCTATCTCAAGAACTAAGAACAGATTTCTTATGGTGGGCTAGGAGCTTTGAATTTTCCTGCCTAAGTTTTAATCCATTATGCAAAATAATGTATCCACTTTAAAGCAAATGTTCTGCACTTCAGTGCTTCGCTTGTTGTTTACATCTCAGAAGGGCAAAGAGAAGGGTGTTCAACCTCAGATAAGCAGCACACATCTATGGACTATGATGATATCATTCAATGTCATGTTTATACCTAGTTAGAAATAAGTGAACATCTGTGGATTAAAAAATAGAACTGTAATAGTGGCCAGCAGGGAATAAAACACTTTATTGAGCTTTGTTATGTAGATGGGAATGTGCTTTGTAGAAAATGCTTTATTTGCAAATAAAACAACTAATTGCTAGCACTAGAAATACAGGCACAGAGTAGATTCTGAAAAAAAATTCAAGAAAGGATTATTTTGATGTAGTATTGGCTAATGCTGCTATCTTTCTCCAAATCTATATTGATCACTCATATATGTTTGTTCTTAATTACTAGGAATAAGATCCATATAGCTCTCAGTAAACAAACAAACAAAAAAGTAAATAAATCCTGCCAAACAACAATCTGTTGACAACATAGGCATGGGAAGTGTTCTGTTATCACTCCTAAGGCTTTTTCCTCAATTACTTGTCTTTGATAAAATTCATTCATTCATTCATTCACCCACTCATTTGTTTATTCAATAAGGAAGAACATTATATCAAATATGAATTTTAATGGCATGTTGAGGAGCACTCAGGAGGCAGAGATCCCTCTGGATCTCTGTGAGTTCAAAGCCATCCTGGACTATATGAGATTGACTCAGTCTAGGAGAGAAAACAAAGCCAGGCAGTGGTGGCACACACTTTTAATCCCACTACTGGAAAGCACACACACCTTTAATCCCAGGAGGTGATATGGTGGGCGGAGAAAAGTTCATAAGGTATGAGGAGACAGGAACTAGAGCCTTTTCAGCTGAGGAAGCTCATTCAGCTTGAGGCCTATGAGCTGAGGCTCTTTCAGGCTGAAGGGTTGATGAGGTAAGAGGTAGTGGCTGTGGCTCGCTCTGCTTCTCTGATCTTTCAGCTTTCACTTCAATATCAGGCTCTGGGGTTTTTGTTTGTTTGTTTTTTGGTATTTTTGGTTTTCCGAGACAGGGTTTCTCCATGTAGTTTTGGTGCCTGCCCTGGATCTTGCTCTGTTGACCAGGCTGACCTTGAACTCACAGAGATCCGCCTGCCTCTGCCTCCCAGTGCTGGGATTAAAGGCGTGTGCCACCGTGGCCTGGCCAGGTTTTTTTTATTATGAGACCATTTTAGAGATTCTTGTTACAAACAATAAATGCCATGACCAAGAGCTATTGAAAAAGTTAGTGTGATAGGAGAAAGGCTTAGTGCAGGGAGAAAAGAAGAGAACAGGAGTCATTAGAAAAGTTTCCCAGTGATAAGAAATGGAGTGACTCTGACATTCAGTGGTCTGGAGGATGAAGAAGAGAAAAAGGCAATGCCTGAGATAAGGATGAAACCAAGAAGACTGAAACGAATGGGAGGAGACGTGCTCAGAGGAAGTGGAACCGTGGTCAAATAAAGGGCCTTGTTAATTACTTAGACTTTCTTTGTATGGCTTCTCAGTGGGAGTCATTGCAAGGATTTATAAAATAGAACTCCATCATCTGGTCTACCGACTAATATAAGGTTCCAACTGCAATATGAAAGTGGACCACTAGGGAAGAGGGAAGAAACAGGGAAATCAGCTTCAAGGTAAGTGGAACGCCTGCACCAAAGTGAGTTTGTGTTACTGCTGTAATTTTTTCAATTAAAATTAATTCAAATTTCCCAAAGCTGGTGAATGACCAAACAAACTGTTCTATTCATATAATACTACTCTGCCAAGCAATATGAAGGAAGAGATTATTGATAAACACAACCGTGGCTATTACGGTTTGCATCATAAATATTCTCAATAGACCTGTGTGCTACAGTCCTGGTCACCAGTCTGTGATATAAGTGGTAAGAGATGGAACTTAGGAGGTGGGGCCTAATGATAAAACAAGAGGTATTGTTGAAGGGACTCTTGGGGTCCTCTTTCTTCTTTTTGCTTATGACCGTGATAGGGTGAACAGCTTTGCACTCATATGTGTTCTCTGCCATAATGGATTACCTCAGGCCCCAAACATTAAAATCAACCAACCATGGAATGAAAGCTTTGAAACAATAAGCCCAAACAAATCTGCCCTCTTTTTCAGTTGATCGTTTCCGGTATTTTGTCCTAGCAATTGAATGCTTGACACAGGGATCGATCTGAAATAAATTATGTATGAGAAGGAATGCAAACTCAGAAAACTACAGTCCAAATACACAGTTCCACGACACTCTCTAAAACCAAGCTTACAAAATTTAAGAGCAGAAAGTGCTTGCCAAGGTAAGGTCGGGGCTGATGGAACTATTATATATCTTCACTACAGTAGTGCTCTTGTGACTCTGTCAAAAATCAGAGAATTATATGCCAGAAAGGTGATTTATTTTCCTCATATAAATCTCACATAAGTGATTATAGAGGTTAGAAAAACTGTGTTGGGGATTGATAGTTAGTTTGGCAAGGGTAGTGTATACAAAGTTATGTTTTTGTTATTTCTTCTGAGCTTTTGGTAGAAAATAAAAAAATTGGTAAGAAGATTTTATATATATATATATATATATATATATATATATATATATATATCACTTAAAGCATTATATGATATTTATTGTGTTTTGATCTATTTTCATTATTATCCGAGTGCAGTTAAGATCGACTTCTTTTGCTCATGATTCTTCTGATGAGCTATGATGTTCTTTGCCATTACTTTGAAGAAGTCTTCAATAACTTCCCTGGTGTCTGTTATTCTAAGACATTTATATCTCAACTAGTATATTTAGTGCCTCAAATCTAAACTGAACCCCATGAGAAACTCTGCTAGACTCTACTAAGAAATGATATTTCAAGATTACAACCTGTATGCTGAAGTTTGAAGTTCAACATTACTTCATCATCCAATAAGAATGATAACACTGTTCATAAGTTTAGGTTTCTGTTCCCTATTTACTGTAGCTGTTTTTATGTGATAGTTCATGAGATTCCAAATTAATCAATCTGATGCCTCTAACTCCTCAGAATTTTTCTTTTAAGTATATGTGTTTTATAGAGAATTATTTGGTGGTTTGAGAAGTACAGCTGGTTAAGGGCATAGGGACATATGGAGATACATTTAGTGTCCTTGGAAAAGGTAAGTTTAAGAACCCTTTCAGTAATATAGACAAGTTCTTGATTAAGTGCCTCCAAATTCAGTTGCAATAATTCAAGCCCATAGGTATGGATTTGGGGAGCTGTGAACACAATGACGGTATTCAAATAAATGAGAACAGTGGAAGTGTGAACACAAAAATGATGGCACCACAGATTAAAGCTGAAGGCGAGGCAGAAGGAAAGCTGCCACAATTATCTGTGCTAAAAAGGGACAAGTTTAATGGCTGATGGTCTTGCCCTCAGTGTGCTATGTGATCTTATCGTGGATACCATTGCCCTTAGTGACATAGGACTTTGGATGTTTTAACATCTTCTTTTTTCTTGCTTCCACTGTTGAATATACCATACACTGGTGATGAGTATATAGTACATTCTACCTTAATAGTGATTGGATTTTGTCTTCTTCATATAGTTCTTAACCACATCCCTACTGGATTCCTTTGTAGGACCTTTTGCCCAAAATCAAGGTAACTGTATCAGTCTTTAAGGCTAATGCCCAATTTAACCCTATACCTAAATTCCTACCCTATTTTCTCTTCATATGCCTTTCGGCTTTACAACATTAATTTTTGCCCTCCAGTCAAATTCCCTGTCTACATACCTTTTACTGCATAATCTGTGAACTTTCCTTGACACAATTTTGCCCACTCAACTTCCTTTTTCCAACTTGCACATGTCTCTATTAGACTAGTGGTTACCCAAAGAGAGTTCCCAGCCTTTGCAAATATTGATTTGATGATTATTCTGTGTTTAATGCCCTGACTTACCTAGGTGAATTAGTGCAAGAGAAGCTAGAAGATATCAATATTCCAAAAAGAAAACTCATACAAAAATTGTCCGAGAAAAGAACATTAGTATTTCATTTAGAGTTTGGATAGAATAAGTATTACAACAAAGAGATGCTAGCAAGATGAAATGCTGTATAAGAAAATAAACTACTCAGAATTGAGATGTTACAGAATTAGTAATTAACAAGTTAATCTATGCCATGGTCAAATTACTTAACTTTTCTGTTTTTGTTTGTCAAATAAAAATTTTACCTCTTTTTCTACTTAGATCCAAGGTGTCTGGGCAGGATTGTCTTTGAGTTTTCAGTTATATAACAAATATTTACCGTGGTACCATGTACCATGTTCAGAACTAAAACAAGTTTACTGGTGAATAGAAAAAGTCTTGGTCTATATTTTTTGTTAATAACCCAGAGTGACACAGATAATAATAAAGAAATTGTCTAAATGAATAGGATACATTCATTGCCAATTAACGAAGTGTAAGGTAATAACTGCAGGCTCACAAATGTGGTGTCCCAAAAATTTTCAATGTGTCTATTTCTGCAACAGATACGTGTTATTAATCATCAATATGTCCAAAGAATTTTAATTCCTGAAGGAGTGCATGGGGAGGAGATGGACTGTCTCAAGCTACTTTAAACTTATATTTAATTGGCACCAGCAAGTCAATTAATTAATGGATAATGGAAAATAGAACAACCGTGGGGACCGGTATTCAAAGTATCTGGTCAGCACATTCTTTCCCAAGAGAAAACTCCCTACTTAAATAAAGATCAGGAATTGGCTTGGTGAATATGTAAAGAGAGAAAATGCTAAGAACTATGAAGCTGAGGCCAGGCATGCTAACAATAGTATGTTCAGCCAAACAAGGGGGCTCTCCCAAGTAAAACTGAAAACATATGCCTTCCAAAAGTATTGTGCTGCACAGACGCAGGTTCTGCCACCCCTCTTCACAATGCACCACCTCTTCATGCAGTGCACCCAAATATCAGTTTTGAGGATTATTGAATTTAAAATGTGAACTTTGGAGTCATGTGGATCTAGTAATAAGGATCTCAGATCCTCAGTATGTTCATAATTCTCTGTGTCAATTTTAAAAACGGTATGCAAGAAAGTATGAATCAGGGAAAGTCTTATTTGTGAAGTAAGAAAGACCTACATGTGATTCTCTGACATAACATTTACTGTTATGTGACCATAGACAAATTATTTCCTTTGCTTTTGCCTTAGTTTCTTGTCTACAGAATATATGTTCCCACAGTTCCTTTGCATGACACGGTTACGAGTTCTATAAAGAGAGTTCCCATTAGGTACTTGGAAAAGTACTACAAAAGTAAGAACTTGGCCGGGCGGTGGTGGCGCACGCCTTTAATCCCAGCACTCGGGAGGCAGAGGCAGGCGGATCTCTGTGAGTTCAAGGCCAGCCTGGTCTCCAAAGCGAGTTCCAGGAAAGGCGCAAAGCTACACAGAGAAACCCTGTCTTGAAAAACCAAAAAAAAAAAAAAAAAAAAAAAAAAAAGTAAGAACTTGATGGCAATTCACTACTATGCATTCAACCAGCAGTAAAACTATTACCATCATCTCCATTGCTGATGTCTGAAGCTTAAATCAGCTCAAAACTCCAGTATTATAGAAAATACTCAATTCTCAATGTACTCTTTGGGGAGGATGTAGCTATAATGTCTTGATGTGGTATTACCAAGTGTCATAAGCCTGGGGAGTCTTTGTAATGGTCATTCAAACATACTCTTCAACGTGTACAGAGATTATTCCATAGTGCTTACCACATGCTAACTTGGACCCAGGCACTATAGGTGGCTGGGAATTTAGAGAGCTTTTGAGAGTAGCTCTCCTATCTTATGGGTCAAAGTCTTCCAGGGTTTAAATCAGTCCAAGAAGGCATTCTTGGTAAAGCCTTCTTCAGATATCATTTGTTCAAGTCCACTGTTCTGTCCCTGTGATGCCGCCACCATGAGGTCCTCACCACAGCTGAAGAAAAGCTGGCACCATGCTCTTTGATCTCTAGGACTGTGATTTAAATATCCTTATTTCCTCAATATAATACTCAGCCTCAGGCACTTTGTAGTAGGAACAGAAAATGATGTGGTCAGAGACCTAAATGTTTCCTTACTCTCAAGATAATGCATAAAGGAAAGAAGAAGAAATAAAATACAAATTTCTACTTTGTTTTTGGATATATTTCACATGTATTTATAACTTTATGAATGTATTTCTTTTCGCATGGGGATGGTGATACACATGCCACAGCAGGTATGCAGAAGTCTGAGGATAACTTGCAGGAGTCATTTCTCTCCTACCATGTGGTTTCCAGGGACTGAATTCAGGTGGTCACGCTTTACCCACTGGGTCATCTCAGCAGCCCCAAGTTTTCTTTAGTTATTAGATGAAGACTAAGGAATGTGAATGAGCAAAGAGCCAAGTGTCCAAAAGAGCAAGAATCACCATAAGTACCATGACTTTCCTAACTACACAACGGAAAGTGGACAGAAATGGTGGGCATTTGCATTTACATCTAAGGAAATATGGAGAGCTGTGCTGATTTAATTCAGTATTAATAACAGAAGTTGTTTGATATGCCAGCAACTCCTTAATGCTCCCAAAGAATCCCAAATGTACATCATCCATCTCCTCTGACAAGGGGGATTATCCCAGTCTGCACTGAGATAAAGAAAAGAACACAAAACACTGTTTTCTATGAACAGTTTTTGTTTTTGTTTTGTTTCTTTTTTAAGACTTTTCTTGATAAATCTTCTGCATGTTGGTTCTTTCTGTTCCAATTAAAATAGATGCCCAAATTCACTTTGTGGATATAATAACTAGGATTTCTTTCAGGGCACCATTCCTAATTAAAAGCAGCATTTACAGAGAAAGGCTTTTACATACTTATGTATTACCTTATTCAATCCAAGCAAATTGCTTTCCTGTGTAAACTTCTGAATAGTTTCATTTCTTCAAACACTAAAAGTCATTCTAATGTAGATTTTGCATTAATTTCGGGGAAAGAAAATGGAGCAAAGTCTAATTGGAATTACTATTTCTAAAATTAATTCTTGATTTTTTAAAAATAGATACAAACAGACTCGTATTTATAAATGTCTCTCTGTGTATCTCGATCTCCATGAGCTGAGTGAATGCTCGACACATTGGTGATTCTGAAATTTACAGTCTTCCTTCTTAGCCTTTGTCTTGCTACAAAATAAAAGGGGCTTAGGATTATGCAGGAGACGGGGTGAAGTGAATAATATACCACAGGCTATTTACATACGCCAGCCAATTTAGTCCTAAGCAGTCCTGAGATTTATCCTTTGCCTCGTTTTTTAAAGATGAGAAAGTTGAGGCAGAGTGAGTCTCTGAGATCTGACTGAGGTCCTTAGCTTATATGGTGACAGGAAGGATTCAAACACAGGCAGCCTTAGTAGAGGGATCTTCTGCTGCCTGCTCTACCACCATGGCAACACTGTGGGCTCAGAGAGAGAAGCTGTCTTTTCAAAGGCAGACAAAGGAGCGTTGAAGATCTGACTGTGTTTCTTTCTGCCTATTTTACATGGGGAAGACTTCTTGGCCTTTCTGTTCTGGAGATATATTTTTCATCTTATCACATGGAACAATCGTGTCCACAGAATTGGGTCTAAAAGGGAGGTCAAAGTTAATGTAACCTCTGTCAATGGGTTCGTCTGCTTTTCCTTACTTTTGCTCACGAGAGTTCACTAAACTCCACTCTTCATTAGCCTTCCTCCTGCTCCTTGATGTAGTCCCAGGCTGGATAATGGCTCTGGGTGACAGTGCTATAATGGACATTAACAGAGCTGTTTTTTTTTGTGTATTGCATGGGACTTGATCTACCCTGGGTCTTATTAGAGTTAGTTTGCCTCAGGCCTTCACAGTCAGTATTTCCTATTAAACTGGTTCAAAAACTAGGCATAACTTAGAGTGGATGTAATTATACTTGTTTTATTTTCTTTAAAAAAAAGTAAACTGGCAGCATTTTTTAGAAGATGCTGCAGCTGTGAGTGACTGAGAGATGATCCTGTTGGATTCGGCCCAGATTGCTGTTGAGAGAATATCCCAAAGTGCCCGTTGATTCTGGAGGAAGGAAAAGAGTCACTCTGTAACTGTTCCTACTGGTCTGATTCTTGGCATTCCTCTGCTGTCTTACTATGGCATATTATCTAGCCATAATGGAAGATTGAAGTTTTTTCAAAGCCATGTTTCCCCTGCTTGCTTACACAGCCCTTCATGGGATTTTAACAAACCCAAACAGAAATCCAGAAACCAGCATTTGTGACAGTCCCTGACATAAGCCATCAATCTAGTGAGCAGTTTCTACTGATCTTGTCAGTATCTTCTGACAGTTCCTGCTAACATACATCAGAGTTGAAGTTTTGATGAGTTTAACCAAAATCGTTTGAAAAAGAAAATACACAACAATGTGCAATTAGCACCGCCCAATGTCACAGAAATAGAAAGCTTCATAATCAACAGGTTTTGAATTGCGTTATAGGAGATGAAAATAATCAAGCACAGTGCTAAAAATAGAAATTAGACCAGTGAAATGTGTAATTCACACAACAGAGAAAGGCAAAGAGAAATCTAAGGCTCAGGTTTTCCATGGGTTAATGTCTTAGATTAAAATATCAGATTATTTGACTTTATAGGCAAGTCCTGACATCACCTCTTATTTCTCTAGCTACAAGTAGGTGTGAATTTGGTACTATGCATCTTGTATGTTGGCATTCACCATTCTTTCTAATGCCTTAAAACTACCAGAATCCTCACACTATTGTTCATCAAATTTTGAAAAAGTATTTTAATTAAAAAAGAAATACATGTTTGTAGATGTAACCAACCATCTTATTAAATAAGAAACACAGAACCAATGCAAAGAAGAAAGCCAAGAGATCAGAGCTAAGAGCCTTACCCACCTGCTGCAGCTAGCCTCTTCAGCCAAGAGAGACCTACTTCCTGAGTGTTTGTCTTTATATAGTCTTTCTGTTCTGCCTTCTCATTGGTTGTAAACCCAACCACATGACCGCCTCGTCACTGCCTGTTTGTACAGACCTCCAAATCTTCTATGGTTGGTATTGAGATTAAAGGCGTGTGTCTCCAATGCTGGCTGTATCCTTGACCCCACAGAGATCTACCTAGCTCTGCCTACCAAGTGCTAGGATTAAAGGCGTGTGTCACGAACGCCCAGCTCTGCTATGGCTTGCTATTAACTCTAACCCCCAGGCAACTTTATTTTTTAACATACAAATAAAATCACATTTCAGTACAAATAAAATATCACCATATTTACCCTTTTCTATTTTAATAAAAAGAAAAAAGGAAAAAGGTTATAGCTAAAATAAGAAAAACTATATACAAAAGTACAATAACTATATACAATATATACAAGTAATAAATACCTAAACAATGTCTAGTCCATTTGTATTTGACAAATTCAGAGAAAATAATTCCATTATCTATCCTATTTTGGTAAGTCCAAAATGTACCTAATTTACTTTCTATCCTAACTAGTCTTCAACTATAACTAACTAATCTTCAACTATAACTAACTAATCTTCAACTCCCTCAGAGACCCAAGAAGGAAATAATATTAGCTAACAAAAATAAAAGCAGGAAGTGCATGCAATCAACTTCCAAAAAATTTGTGAGTTGACAGAAACAGCCAGCTGCCTGGACAGTCACCTGAGGTTTCTCCGCAGTGTTGGGGCATCATCTTCAGCCTATAGGCTTAGCGTATCTGACAGACTCATTTGTGAAGTAGGATGTACACAAGGTCAACAGTTCAACCTCACATTGGGTGAGAGCAGTCCATGTACCAGAAACACCTGAATTCCACTAGTGTCATGTCATGATTCAGGATTTTAAATTCTGGAAATTGTTGATGTTTTTTTAATTCAGCTGTCCATTCTTCTTGGCTGTGTATATATGGCTCATCTCAGCATCCCGTTCTTCTCCACATCCCTCTATTAAATGGCAGTCTACTATTGAGAGGCGTGAACTTAGTTACTCTTCAAGAATAACTGTTTCAGCTGCTGTTCCATTGTGCATCAGAAGCCATTGGCCCACTGCCTGTTCACATGTTGCTTGCTCCCCATTAATGTTCCTGCAGGGCATTTTTTAAGCAACCTCACAGAGGTTAGCCATTGGTCCAGTTTCAATATTATCAAAATTAATGTTTGGGTAAGAATATTGTGTAAAAGCCAGGTGGTGGTGGCCCATGCCTTTAATATCAGCACTCAGGAAGAGGCAGGGGCAGGTGGATCTCTATGAGTTCAAGGCCAACTTGGTCTACAGAGTGAGTTGCAGGACAGGCTGCAAAGCTACAGAGAAATCCTGTTTCAAAAAAAAAATATTGTGTAATCATTTGAATGTGTTTGGCCTCTTGAAATGATATAAAGTGAGGCATGTGGTAGAGCTCTACAGCCACATGAGTCAGAGGTACAGTGAGCTCAAGTGAAGCCTTACCACACAGCACATTTGAAGCTCACCTATTCTGAGAGATCCTGAAGATAATAATAATAATAATAATAATAATAATAATAATAATAATAATAGTGATTTAAAATATAGGTTTCATAAATGGTGTTCAATTGAGGGAAAGCTGTGAAGTCCATATAATGTCATGTCTTTAGCTAATCAACTTTTCAGGTATGAGGAAAGAACAGAAGAAAACCAAAAGATTACTTATTAAAGATTCATAAGATTACTTATGAATCTGTGTTGTCCTGGGACTCCTGAAGGGTGAACTATAACCAAGCATCCTAAAACTTCCTCTGGTTTTCAGAGCACAGATCTTGCCTTATAACTGATTAATCTATAGTTAATCATTTACATATTTACTTTTGGTCTCATTTTTCTGGAGACATCATGGATGTTTGCGGCTGGCAGAAAACCACTTGCCTATGGCATCCTCTCATATTTTGGAGGCTCATGTCCCTTCAGCAGCTCCATGCTCAACCTCCCCTCATCCATCTGTGTGCCCTAAGCCGGGTTTGTGAGAGGGTCACTTACATGCTAGGAGGACTTTCTTTTCTTCTTAAAAATAAATATCCCTGTTTTTATACATTTCAAGGTTTTCTATCCTATCTGTAGTTCATTTCATGATTCCAGGGTTTTGACCTCCTAAACAGTTCCCAAACTCTCCTGAAAACTTTAGAAGTTGACAAACTTTTTGTTTTAGCGACTGGTGAGTTAAGGCTTACCGCCTGGGGGGACACAGAGTGTCTTCTAATTACAGAACATTGCAGTTGTAGCGTCCAGGTGGCCACAGACAAGGTGAGCAGGAATGATGTAGCTGTTCTCCAACACAGCTCTAACTTATGAACTAGGCAGTGGGTGTGGATGTGATCTGGCCCGCAGGCCTTAGTTTGTGGACTGCTGCTAATAGCCATGCTTTCCTCCTCTCACTGCCTCACCCACTGACTGATTTTAGAGAGCACATCCTGTCAAGCGCTAGTCCTTCCGGAGCCTTCGTGGCTCCAGCATTTCTTCCTCGCTTCTGCTGGTTGTAAATGTGCAGGGTCTTGTGCCGGACACTCAACAAATCAGTAAACGTGCCCATGAGTGAGCAAAATAAAATCCTGTAAGACATTTAATCACAATTCCAAACCCTGCTGAAAGTCCCTGCTGCCCATTCACCATGTGCCCCAGGACTTTGTAACTGGCTCACAAAGTTTTGTCGTTTAACTTGTCCACTCTCCTTCAAAATTAGGCGTTACTTAGCTTCCATTTATAGGAAAAACTTTGTTTTGTTTTTTTAGTTACAGCTAGAAAAGTCCTCAGAAGTATGATTAGAAGCTCTACCCCCCTTATCCCTGGAACTGCGGTAGAATTACAATCCAATTATTTGTGGCATTTTATCATAATCTTTATTCTGCAATGGTGCTGCTTAGTAAAAGCTCTGGGATCTCTATGAACTAAAAGGAAAAGACTATACAATGGTTTCCTTTAGATGAACATGTTAAATTTCCAATCTGATACATTCACTAAAGCAGTTTTATCCAGTTTCTACAGCGGTTCCCATGTAGACACACGCAGAAACTAATCATGACTTTTCACTTGCTATGAGGAAATAAGAATACTGGAATTTTTAGTGCATTGCATGAAGCTTCCAAATGGCTAGGGCTCATCAGAACCAGATCAAATCAACTCCCTTTGCCTTCTAGCCAAGGCTTTTCTCAAACAACTTACTAGACTCCCATACAACTCTAATTTGTGATTTTAGTCTTAGTTAGAATCTTTTCTTACACTGATGCTCAACCAAGAGAAAGCAGGAAAGAGGACGGCCCATGATGAGGGTAGCTCCATCACTGAGTTTTTAAGGCCTTATATATAGCGCATACCAATGCGCACTCACTGATGTGTTCCCACAGGGAGAAGCTATGTAGATACGAGCAATAAGCACCAGAGATTAGGCCTTACACAGAAGATCTAAGGAAAGGAGGGCTTGAGTCACAATCCTATACAGGTTTTGAACCCAATTGGTCCGACATGGGGCCCAGCTGTGCTTCTGAGAATTGGAAGCTGGTGGTCTCATCGTGGGACACACAGATACAGGGAGCCTAAATGTGCTTTTAATTGTTAAGCAAATGATGAGGCTCCAAAGAGCAATAATACTGTCATTTGATTAAATGCCCTTATGGGTATAAAACTGGGATTTATCTAGAGGAAAGAAGAAGGCACAGGACAAAGCATATTAAGCCCTTCTTAGCATCTACTAGATTTGGTTATCAGGTCTAATAAGTAGTGCTGGGTGCTCATTTAAATATAAAAATGGAGCCTTATTTCTTTATTAATAATATCATAATTACTCTTTGGTATGTTCAAATTCATTATGTTTGATGGAACTTTTCCACAGTCAAGGACATCTCCTTGTCGTGAGCATTTTTAATTTTCTCAGCACATAAAAGCCCAGCCAGAAATGGGCCTTAATCCCTCATGAGCCTCCCTGGATGCCTTGGGGAGGTGGCTGGGTTCTCACTAAATAATATTTACTCATTATACCTCTTCTCATCAGTAACAATTGACTTTGATGTTTTGTAAAGTCAAATCTTTGACTACAATTTACGCTAGTTAAATCTATCTGTTTTTAAGCTATTCTTTTATTTCTCTTTAAAATTCAGGTTTCTGGGTAACAAAGCAGAGATTGTTCTCAGAAGCTGTGCTCAGCACATTGCAAATGACATATAATTAATAAAATTTGCACACACCATTTTAAAAGGCCATCAGTCTTACTCTCTCTGGCGAATGCTAGAATGTATTTGACCAGCTCACACACCAGTTATATTGTTTGAATGATTTATTTCTTAAAAATTATTTAAAATATCATATATGATGTATTATTGTAAAATTAAGTCACCTGTATTTTTCAATTCACCAGGTTGGATTTTTTTTTTTTTTTGGGTGGGAGAAGGGGTGAGTTTCTATGAATTTCTATGCTATGTAAGTATCATTGATATTATCAAATGATGTCAGATTTAATTAGTAAAAGGGAAATTTTACAAGCATTGACCTTGGTTCAGGGGGACTGGGGAAAAAAAAACAAACCTGAAGATAAGGAGATAACAATTGATAGATGGAACATTATTCTATTTGAGAAAACTAAAAAATGATAAAACTCTAAAAACTGAATGCATGACCTGTAAAACAAGATCAAGTTAAACACTGTCAGACTAGTTTTAAAAATAAAATCCCTGGCTGTGTGAAGGCAGCAGAACAGTCTAGTTCTAAGAAGTAAAGGAGGGTGGTTAGGAACAGCTCAGTGAAACTGGCTTTGTTACTTCAAGGAAAAGGGAAAGGAGATTGAAAGGTGGGGGAATATAGATCGCAAGGGTCTGAAATGATGGTGGCATTGGATGGGAGATCAAGTGTAAGCAAGGGCATAAACCAGCTTAATTATACATGAACAGGAAAAATGGTTCTCTACCTATGTTACACAAAAGATGGAGACCCCTCCTTCAGGGAACATAAGATTGTTTTAACCTAAGATTTATAAAGTATGCAATCTACTATGTGCCTTAAACATTGTACTACATGGGATAGAGAACTAATTACGTAATGAATATACAGCTGTTCAAATAAACTTGAATGCAACGAGGAACCATACACACTGATGTGAACATATTTTCTGTGAGTGTATGGGCACAGATTCAATGAATATTTTTTTGAGATTTGAGAGAAAAAAATGGGAAGAGTACTGATAATTCTGTGGATTTTTGTACTTACAGGAAATCCTACCACAATTTCCCTGAGCTGT
Organism: Peromyscus californicus insignis; assembly: GCF_007827085.1. Lineage (NCBI taxonomy): Eukaryota > Metazoa > Chordata > Mammalia > Rodentia > Cricetidae > Peromyscus > Peromyscus californicus. The sequence continues at coordinate 84,716,011 of NW_026294551.1, read as the reverse complement.
AATTTGCCTTTGTGCACTCTGATGTTAATAAAGAAGGAAGATTATTAAGAATATCATAAAGAAATCTTAAGGATATAACCCACACTAAGAGGGCAAGTGATCTTCATCTACCAATCCTGGAGAGAAAAGAAAACAAAATAAACTGATTCTTTTCACTGATGAATCTTAAAAGAAAGGCCAAATGGGATTGGAGGTTGAGCCAATATTAGTTAGGCAGTAATGACAGCAGTGTGTGTTGTGTTAAAAAAAAATGCGATCACATTTCTTAAAGATCTTACACCTCATGACTCGTCAGAAGCGGGGTAGGTATTAAACTGCTCAGTGAGGAGAGGGTTGAGCTTTAGCAAATGTCATCTGGTCATTCATTTACCTAATATTTACTGAGCGTTTTCTATTTGCCAGGGCCTCTGCCAGAAGCGGGAGATATAATGACTGAGCCTCTGTTTCCACGCAACTTCTGTGGCATTGAGAAGTGGATGGTAATGAAATAATCACCATCAGTCTAGAGGACTACAAAGTGAGGGCCTGGAAGCCCTGGAAAGAATGCACCTGTCTGAGTATTTTCCTGATGTAAGACAAACCAGTTTACAGAGCCAGAGGAGGCCTTCTTGGCAAAGCGGTTTTCATGCTTATCCATGAAGGGCCAGCCATGTCTAACTGTGTAAAGGAAGGAGCAGATGGACAATGGGGGGTGGGGTGGGCAAAGATCCTGGAGTGGAATGGAGAGCAATACAATTCTGCTTACAGAGTAGCTTTTTGTCTTAGTTCTCCAAATTGTCACACAAATATATTTGATCTCCTATTCTTAAAACAGCCCCAAACAGAACAAGTTCTTATCTGTTTATTATTTTTCGATAATTTTTTTATTTATTTTGGGGTGTTTGTGTGTGTGTGTGTGTGTGTGTGTGTGTGTGTGTGTGTGTGTGTGTGTGTATGAGCGCGCACACATGCTATGTTGTGTTTGTGTGCATGGCTTACTCATAACTCTGATCTATTTCCAGTTTAATTCTACTTTAAATTTGTCTTCAACTGACACAAGCTCTACTTGGTGTGAAACCTTCTCTCTCACCTGAACGTCACAGGCCCCTTCGTAGGGCCCAGCACCATGGTGACAGAGATGATACCCAACACAGGCTGGGAGATAAATGACTTCACCAATGAATGTAGGAGCCATGGAGCTGCCTATCTACTTTCATGTCAAATTTGAAACTATGAACGTTAACTTTTTTTTTAAATGACAAACTTATAAGAAAGATAAGTTGACGTGAATGCTTTTTAAGCGAATTAGAGACCTGGGCTTTAGAGGGCAAGTTTGTAGTCTGATAATTTGTTCCAAGGAAATCACCAAAGTAAATGGTGTGTGGGTGTTGATTGTTGCACACAGAGAAATACACAAAACAAGAAAGAAGTGTGTCTTGAAATCTTGATGAGAACACAAATATAGCTTTCAAAAACTAAGAACTGGGTTTCCATCCTATTCTCAAAGTTGAGAGCAATTTATAAAAATGATAGTGAGGCTTGAAAAAATGGTAATTTATCTTCCTTGTTAATTATTGATTATAAAGATATGATATGCCTTTCTTTCTCTCCTATACCTTACTGCTTTTTCCCTTTCTTGTTAACAAGACAATTTATGCTCAAATTGGTAGAGGAAAACATCCCAGAAGACTAGAACATAGTTCTCCCCTGTCTGTCCACAGAGGCTGTATTGCTATTGATTTGGGAATGTGTGGAACAGTGTTCTTTTTTTCTAACCATTGCTACCTCTCTCCAGTTGACTTTAGTAAACAAGTCAATATTTAACCATTTAGGTATCTCCCCACAAACAGTTATCTCATGAGATAACATACTTCTGAATTCCCAAATGTTTCCTAGGAATGCTACTAGTGTGTATTTCTTGAGTTACTTATTAGGAATTGCAATTTTGCTGTATTCAAGTGAGATCTAATGATGGTGAACCCATAATCTTTCCAGTAGGAAACCCAGACAGTGCTTTTGGTAGGAGGAAAAATTACTTGGAGACAAAAGGATTTATGTGTGCCTATGCCCATATGTAATATAGATAGAATCTGAGAATACACATCAATACATCTGCATTTCACTATTTTTTAAGGATCAGGGAAGATGGCTTAGTAAGTAAGCATGATTGCTTCCAAGCTTGTGATTGGCTTCTATCACTAAAGATAACTGACAGACTATACACAGAGATTAATACTCTAAAAAATACAATTTATACCAAGCTGGTTGAATAGCTGGTTGATTATGATCTCTATATAAACAAATACCTTGCAAACATGACACTAAAAATGATATTCTATTATCTGCTTTTTATCCACAGCTATCTTCCATGCTAACACATAAATATGAAAGCTATCTTTTTAAAAATTATTTCTTATTATCAAATTACATGTTCAAACTTGCTACTAACTGGTTGCACAACCAGAGTATAATATTTAACATCTCAATAGCTCAGCTAGCTGATTCATCTGAAACATGGGGAAACTCTAACACCTGTGTTATTAAGATGTAAAGAAAATTAAGTAACATAGGTAATATGTGGTATTTGATATGGAGCCAACATATAAATGAAGCAGGGGTGAGAACAATACTAGTAATAGTACTTGTACTGTTATTAATTTCATTACTTTCTCATGAGCAGATGGTTTAATTTCCACCAATGCAAGAAATGCTGCAGTAGATATACCTATATATAACTTTGCAGTTACATCTTTCCCTCTTTATGACTAGTTTCTAGCTGTTGAACAGATAAAAGGAACTATTCCTGTAAAGTATTGAGATATGTTGCTAGATGGTACACCTGAAAGGCTGCTTCAATCCATACACCCACATCTAAGAACAATTTCACACACTCCTAACATCTTAAATCTTTAGATGATTATGAGTGAGCTTGGCTAAAATTATACCCCTGATTTCCAAATGAATATTCTTATGGCCCGTTTTCCTTAATTTACAAATATTTAAAACAGTAATAAAAAGAAAGGAAAATGATGTTTGGGGACTCCAAAGAAAGAATTTTCCAACTGTGAGTCCTATTGATATTGATTAAGAGGGTGTCTGAGGAAGAGTTAAATAATACTTTTGGGGTCAGCAGCCTTAGTTACTAAGAAGAAAATTCAGGAAAAAAGCCAAGTATGTTTAATTTCCCACAATATATCACCTCAGCCATATGTGAGAATGATAATGCTCTCTTTAATGGAGAAACACTTACTGAAAAAGGGGGGAGTCTGGGGAGTAATGATACATATTTCTTATTTTTCAATTAGCTTTTTGTTAATGAGTGCATGGGACACATAAAAATAGCTAATTAATGTTTGAAACACCAATGTCACACAAAATAAGGACCCACAATCTAAAATGGAACATTATTCCTGGTTATAATTGTGATATCACATGTTTGTGTGCATGGTGGTAATCCCACTCTTATCCTTGATCATAGCTGGGTAGACAGATAGGTAAGAAAATTCTTAATATCAACTGGTCTTGGAAATAACATAAAAGCATATGATTATATGAAATACTATTCTAAAAGAACAAACTAAGTAATAATGTTTCTAAAATATTCACTATAGGAGACTCTTATTCTTTTTACTTAGTTTCTTCATCAATACCCATTCTTTCCTTTTTTGTGGTATGTTCCCTTGTATATCACTAGAGCTACAAAGTTGTAGACTTGGTTCTTCATTGATATGGCAAATATTTCCATCTAAATACCACCTCCATTGGAGTGGGGTTATAACTTCAAAAGCAGTATCCATGGCAGTAGGACTTGACTCAACAAAGAACAATAGCGTGAATTATGGGGTCAAATATCTCAGTGAACACGTGCTCCACATTAAAATTCAGCTCTGTAAGGGTGCTACAAAAACAACATTCTTGGGGAAAAAAATCACAAGGCACTTCAAATTATGTGAAACGTTTGGTTTGCAAGGACAAGTTTCTTTCTTTTTTTAATCCCCTGTAAAATTTCCTAGAAACACAATTTATGTCCTAACATGCTTAAGGGCTAGGGTTGTCCCAGGCAACAGCAGCTTTTGTTCAGCATTTCTGGCTTTAGATGGATTCATGGACCGTTTGCAATCAGTGTTGAAATGCAGGCTTCAGTAAAAACTGTGAGAAGCTGAGAAACGTTACATGCATAATTCATAATTCCCTCATCACTGGATGTATGTGTGTTTGAGGATTCAGGGTTACACTGCTAGCCTACTTCATTGAAAGTATGATTTAGATATAGTCAACAATTCTTTTACTAGTGCTTAAAAAAATCCCATACATTTTCATTAAAATGATTTTTTTTTTTTTTTTTTTTTTTCTGGAAGGTGTTCTTAATTTAGCATTCCTAACTTACTACTAGTATCTACAAGACTATAAATTGGTTTGTATGTATCCCTCTAACCTGACTATTTTTCTTTTTCCTCTCTTCATCCACAGTAGCCCCTTGACTGGTCTTAGAACACTCCCAGCTATTCTCTGAACCAACATGTCTAAGACATACCTGCTATTTCCAGCTCTGATGGGCAAAACAAGATGCCTAGTGGCATCAGTTCTTTTGTCTTTCGTTTATTTTGGCCAGGGACTCCTTAAGTGTTTTGCCACATGATTTTCTGCACACATCACCTCCACCTTGGACAGCAAAGAATGAACATCCAGCCTTTAGTAACCGTGCTGGGTAGTCTTATGTCAACTTGACACAAGCTAGAATCATCTGAAAGGAGGGAACCTAATTGCAAAATGCTTCCATAAGATCATGCTGTAAGGCATTAATTATTGGTGGGGGAGGGCCCAGCCAATTGTGGGTGGTGCCATCTCTGGGCTTGTGGTCCTGGATTCTATAAGAATGAGTAAGCCATGGGGAGCAGACTAAGCAATCATGAGGAACAAACCAGTAAGCAGCACCCCTCTATGGCCTCGGCATCAGCTCCTGTCTCCAGGTTCTTGCCCTGCCTGAGTTCCTGTCCTGACTTCCTTTGATGATAAACAGCAATATGGAAGTGTAAGCCAAATAAACCCTTCCTCCCAAACTTGACTTTTTGGTCATGGTGTTTCATTGACACACATTGGAAACCCTAACTAAAACAGTAACTTAAACGGAATTGGCAGTCCACCACTACTGCATTCTGCCCATTTGAAGGAAAGCACCGAGTCTAGTCTGTACCCTGAGGGAGAAAACAGAAGGGTGGTATGGATAGCAGGAAGAAGAGAATATCGGAGGCATTAGGTTTGCCTTCCAAGAACAACCAGGATGATCACCTGGGTGCAATATACTCAATGCCCTTGAGCCAGAGGCACTCAGCAAGGCTGAGTTGGAAGCAGTAAGTTTTGTAATAATTGATATCAGTAATGGTAACTCTTACACCATCTTGGGGTTTGTAGTTCTAGTTTTTCTTTTTGTCCCCAGACTCACAATCACTTCCACATAAAGTCTTGTTCAAATCCTCTCACCCTTTATGCTCTACTTGATATTATTCTTGGATGACTGCTACTCACTATTTATAATAAATTTTAAATTTGATGCAGGCATCCTTCACGGGGCTTTTCATTGTGTTTAGTATTTAGGTACACACTGAAAGGAGTTTTCAGTCTGGCAGTGAGAATGTAAATACTTGAATGGATAAAATTGAAATCTTGCAATAACTTATGACATCAAATGTATGTTTACTCCAGAATTGTTAAGGTTACAAATACATTTTCATTACTATGATTGGTTGTAGGTGTGGGTGATAACAACTACTTAACTATGAAAAGTGGCCAAATAAAATAGATGTGATCAACTTCATTTAAGTATCTAATCTGTTCCTCAATGTTTCTGTGTCTACTTGTGTTTTTGTAGAGATGACTGCATCAAGTAGATAGCAAAGTTTCCTGGAAAGATTCAAAAGATAACTAAAGGAGAGACATGATTTCAGGGTTTTCTAAGTATTCCACATGCACTTCAGTTCATGTTTCTCCAAGAATGGTGCTTCCGATGGTAATTTAAGGAAGAGTTATTCTTAACCAACCTATCATGGGTTAGAGATTTAGTGGTGTATCAAAGTCATTGAATGCTGTATTTTGGCATATAAACAAACATAAAAATTTCACGTGAATTAGAGATTTACAAATCTCAGGATTTCATGATGTTACCATGAAAGACTTGTAATATCCTAAAATGCTTTGAACTATAACATTATAAAGATGGTTTCTCTTATTCCATCTTTGACAATGCCCTCAGCTACTACTTAAATAAACTGCAGCTTTTACAATTTAGTTGAGGTGAAGGAAGATTCAAACAACAGAAACCAGTCAGGCAGCACTATGATGAGATCATTTTTGAACAATGTGCCAAAAATATCAAAATTTTCTCTAATTACCTCAATGAGGAATACTTTTAGGAAAGAATTGACACACTTGCCACCCCCATTTTCAAATGGGACCTCAAACTTCTCTGGGCAAACACTCAAACAGCTAAGGTGCATTACCTCACTGGTCTATGCTTCTGTTCTCATCCGTGCTCTGCCACTATGCATGGTGTGAGTTCAGCAAGTTATTAAATGTTTTATCTATACAAGAAGGCAAATGACAGAACATTCCTCTGGCTTAAGATGAGAGCTGAATGAATTCCCACATCCGGAGGTCAATACTCAACAGAGGGACAGAACAAAATGAAGACACCATACTCTAAATTTTGAAATCTATAAGAATTATCACTCCCTTATTATTCTGTATGCCCTCTTGCAAATTAAGGAGAGAAAAAAAATGTTTCCTTATCCTTTCTATCATGTATCTGTGCCTACCTAATATCATTTACCTATTTTCTATCTCAATGAAAATCAAAAATGATCATTAGATTACCATGAAGAGAAGACCTGCCCAACTTGGCCCCAGGTTCTGGCCACCGGGCAGGTTCCCTGCTAGCCCCACCGGGAAGGATCCCCTTCTCCAAGACCCCTGGCAGGCCCTGCAGTCTCCACGCCCTGCCCCCACGCCCATCCCCCTGAGCCCCAAGCCTCTTCCTGAGACTTAGAGGCCGGCCCCCAGCTCCCATCTTGCTCCGGACTTCCCTTTTGGAAAACTGGTGAGTACCCTTCCTTGCCCCAGACCCCATCCCTGGGCACCAGCCACTCCAGGGAAGACCTGCCCAACTTGGTCCCAGGTTCTGGCCACCGGGCAGGTTCCCTGCTAGCCCCACCGGGAAGGATCCCCTTCTCCAAGACCCCTGGCAGACCCTGCAGTCTCCACGCCCTGCCCCCACTCCCATCCCCCTGAGCCCCAAGCCTCTTCCTGAGACTTAGAGGCTGGCCCCCAGCTCCCATCTTGCTCCGGACTTCCCTTTTGGAAAACTGGTGAGTGCCCTTCCTTGCCCCGGACCCCATCCCTGGGCACCAGCCACTCCAGGGAAGACCTGCCCAACTTGGCCCCAGGTTCTGGCCACCGGGCAGGTTCCCTGCTAGCCCCACCGGGAAGGATCCCCTTCTCCAAGACCCCTGGCAGGCCCTGCAGTCTCCACGCCCTGCCCCCACGCCCATCCGCCTGAGCCCCAAGCCTCTTCCTGAGACTTAGAGGCCGGCCCCCAGCTCCCATCTTGCTCCGGACTTCCCTTTTGGAACACTGGTCTGGCTGAACCAAGTGTGCGGATAAGGCCAGTAACGAAGCACAAGGAGATGGGCAGACGTCAAGGCAGAAACATATACAACAAAATGAATAGCAATACAGCATCACCAGGCCCTAGCCCTCCTCCAACACCTAGACCTGAACATCAGAAATTGGAGGAAGCAGAAGAAAACAGCCTTATGAATGACATCATGAAGAAGCTAGAGGCTTGTGTAGAGGAAAAGACAAAAAAATGTGAAGAACGCTGTAAACAACTAGAGGAAAGGGCAAACAAATTAGAAGAAATCAATAAAGTCCTGGAAGAAAACAATAAAATACTGAGAGAAAATCAAGAAAAATCAATGAAACAAATGAAGGAAACAGTCCAAGACCTGAAAAGGGAAATAGAAAAAATGAAGAAGACACAAACAGAGGGAATGCTGGAAATAGAAAATCTGAGAAAACGATTGGGAACTTCAGATGCAAGTATAATCAACAGAATGCAAGAGATGGAAGAGAGGATCTCTAGCGTTGAAGATACAGTAGAAGAAATACATTCATCAGTCAAAGAAAACACTAAAGCCAACAAAGTCATGAACCAAAATGTCCAAGAAATTTGGGACACCATGAAAAGACCAAACCTAAGAATAATAGGGGTCGAAGAAGGAGAAGAATACCAACTCAAGGGCACAGAAAATATATTCAACAAGATCATAGAAGAAAACTTTCCCAACTTAAAGAAGGAAATGCCTATGAAGATACAAGAAGCTTATAGAACACCAAACAGACTAGACCCCCAAAAAAAGTCCCCTCGCCACATAATAGTTAAACAACTAAACGTACAGAATAAAGAAAGAATATTAAGAGCAGCAAAGGAAAAAGGCCAAGTGACATATAAAGGCAAACCCATCAGAATAACACCTGATTTCTCAATGGAGACTTTGAAAGCCAGAAGAACCTGGACAGATGTAATGCAGACACTAAGAGACCATGGATGTCAGCCTAGACTAATATACCCAGCAAAACTTTCAATCACCATAGATGGAGTGAACAAGACATTCCATGACAAAGCCAGATTTAAACAATACTTATCCACAAACCCAGCCCTACAGAAAGCACTAGAAGGAAAATTCCAACCTAAGGAAGTCAGATACACCCTCGAAAACACAGGCAACAGATAAAGCCACAGCAGTAAACCCCAACGTATAGAAGTACCCACACATCACCACCAAAAAATAACAGGAATGAACAATCACTGGTCATTAATTTCCCTCAATATCAATGGACTTAATACACCTATAAAAAGACATAGGCTTACAGAATGGATACGAAAGCAGGACCCATCTTTCTGCTGCATACAAGAAACACATCTCAAATTCGAAGATAGACACTACCTAAAAATAAAAGGCTGGGAAAAGACTTTCCAATCAAATGGTCTTAAGAAACAAGCGGGTGTAGCCATCCTGATATCCAGCAAAATAGACTTCAAACTAAAATCAATCAAAAGAGATCAAGAAGGGCATTACATACTCATCACAGGAAAGATCCACCAAGATGAAGTCTCAATTCTGAATATTTATGCCCCAAACACAAGGGCACCCACATATGTAAAAGAAACATTACTAAAGCTTAAATCACATATAAAACCCCACACATTAATAGTGGGAGACCTCAACACCCCACTTTCACCACTGGACAGATCTCCCAAATTGAAACTTAACAGAGAAATAAAGGACTTAACTGATGTCATGACTCAAATGGACTTAATCGATATCTACAGAACATTCCATCCTAACAAAAAAGAATATACCTTCTTCTCAGCACCCCATGGAACCTTCTCTAAAATTGACCACATACTTGGCCACAAAACAAATCTAAACAGATACAAAAGAATTGGAATAACCTCCTGTGTTCTATCAGACCACCATGGTCTAAAGTTGGATTTCAACAACAACAAAAACTACAGAAAACCTGCAATCTCATGGAAACTGAATAATACCCAACTGAATCACCAATGGGTTAAGGAAGAAATAAAGAAAGAAATTAAAGACTTCCTAGAGATCAATGAAAATGAAGACACCACATATCCAAATTTATGGGACACTATGAAAGCAGTACTAAGAGGGAAATTCATAGCACTAAATGCCCACATAAATAAGTTGGAGAAATCTCACACCAGAGACTTAACAGCATACCTGAAAGCTCTAGAACAAGAAGAAGCACAGTCTCCCAGGAAAAATAGACGCCAGGAAATTATCAAAGTGAGAGCTGAAATCAATAAAATAGAAACAAAGAGAACAATACAAAACATTAATGAAACAAAGAGTTGGTTCTTTGAGAAAATCAACAAGATAGACAAGCCCTTATCCAAACTAACCAAAGGACAGAGAGAGAGCATCCAAATCAACAAAATCAGAAATGAGAAGGGGGACATAACAACAGACATTGAGGAAATCCAGAGAATCATCAGGTCATACTTCAAAAACCTCTATTCGACAAAACTGGAAAACCTAAAAGAAATGGATAACTTTCTGGATAGGTACCACATACCTAAGTTAAATCAAGACCAGATAAACTATTTAAATAGTCCAATAACCCCTAACGAAATAGAAACAGTCATTAAAAGTCTCCCAACCAAAAAAAGCCCAGGACCAGATGGTTTCAGCGCAGAATTCTACCAGATCTTCAAAGAAGAGTTAATACCAATACTCTCTAAATTGTTCCACACAATAGAAACAGAAGGAACATTACCAAACTCCTTCTACGAGGCTACAATTACCCTAATTCCTAAACCAAACAAGGATACAACAAAGAAAGAGAACTACAGACCGATCTCCCTCATGAACAATGATGCAAAAATACTCAATAAAATACTGGCAAACAGACTCCAAGAACACATCAAAACAATTATCCACCATGATCAAGTAGGATTCATTCCAGGGATGCAAGGGTGGTTCAACATACGAAAGTCCGTCAATATAATACACCATATAAACAAACTCAAAGAAAAAAACCACATGATCATCTCACTGGATGCAGAAAAGGCATTTGACAAAATCCAACACCCCTTCATGATAAAGGTATTAGAGCGATCAGGAATACAGGGAACATACCTAAACATAATAAAGGCAATTTACAGCAAGCCAACAGCCAACATCAAATTAAATGGAGAGAAACTCAAAGCGATTCCACTAAAATCAGGAACGAGGCAAGGCTGTCCACTCTCCCCATACTTATTCAATATAGTACTTGAAGTTCTAGCCAGAGCAATAAGACAACATAAGGAGATTAAGGTGATACAAATTGGAAAGGAAGAAGTCAAGCTTTCCCTATTTGCAGATGACATGATAGTATACTTGAGCGACCCCAAAGATTCCACCAAGGAACTGATACAGCTTATAAACACCTTCAGCAACATAGCAGGATACAAGATCAACTCAAAAAAATCAGTAGCCCTCCTATATACAATGGACAAAGAAGTGGAGAAGGAAATCAGAGATACATCACCCTTTACTATAGCCACAAATGACATAAAATACCTTGGGGTAACACTAACCAAGCAAGTGAAGGACCTATATGACAAGAACTTTAAGTCCCTGAAAAAAGAAATTGAAGAAGATGTCAGAAAATGGAAAGATCTCCCATGCTCATGGATAGGCAGGACTAACATAGTAAAAATGGCAATCTTACCAAAAGCAATCTACAGATTCAATGCAATCCCCATCAAAATACCAACACAATTCTTCACGGACCTGGAAAGAATAATACTCAAATTCATATGGAAAAACAAAAAACCCAGGATAGCCAAAGGAATCCTGTACAATAACACAACTTCTGGAGGCATCACGATCCCTGACTTCAAGCTCTACTATAGAGCTACAGTAATAAAAACAGCTTGGTACTGGCATAGAAACCGACATGTGGACCAATGGAATCGAATTGAAGACCCTGACATTAATCCGCACACCTATGAACATATAATTTTTGACAAAGAAGCCAAAAGTGCACAATGGAAAAAAGAAAGCATCTTCAACAAATGGTGCTGGCAAAACTGGATATCAACATGGAGAAGGCTGCAAATAGATCCATATCTATCACCGTGCACAAAACTTAAGTCCAAGTGGATCAAGGACCTCAACATAAATCCAGCTACTCTGAACCTGCTAGAAGAGAAAGTAGGAAGTAGTCTTGAACGCATTGGCATTGGAGACTACTTCCTAAATAGAACACCAGTAGCACAGACTCTGAGAGAAACAATCAATCAATGGGACCTTTTGAAACTGAGAAGCTTTTGTAGAGCAAAGGATACGGTCAACAAGGCAAAGCGACAGCCTACAGAATGGGAAAAGATCTTCACCAACCCCACATCTGACAGAGGACTGATATCCAGAATATATAAGGAACTCAAGAAATTAGACATCAAAATGCCCAACAGTCCAATTAAGAAATGGGCTATAGAACTAAACAGAGAATTCTCAACAGAGGAAACTCAAATGGCCGAAAGACATTTAAGGAATTGCTCATCATCCCTAATCATCAGGGAAATGCAAATCAAAACAACTCTGAGATACCACCTTACGCCTGTCAGAATGGCTAAGATCAAAAACACTGAAGACACCTTATGCTGGAGAGGATGTGGAGCTAGGGGAACTCTCCTCCACTGCTGGTGGGAATGCAAGCTTGTACAACCACTTTGGAAATCAATATGGCACTTTCTTAGAAAATTGGGAATCAATCTCCCCCAAGATCCAGCTATACCACTCTTGGGCATATACCCAAGAAATGCTCAACCACACCATAAGAGCACTTGTTCAGCTATGTTCATATCAGCATTGTTTGTAATAGCCAGAACATGGAAACAACCCAGATGCCCTTCAACTGAAGAATGGATAAACAAAATGTGGTACATATACACAATGGAATACTACTCAGCAGAAAAAAACAATGGCATCATGAGGTTTGCAGACAAATGGATAGATCTAGAAAAAATCATCCTGAGTGAGGTAACCCAGACTCAGAAAGACAAACATGGTATGTACTCACTCATAGCAGGATACTAGACATGAAACAAGGATGAATTGTCTGCTACTCACATCACCAGGGAGGCTACCCGGAAAACAGGACCCCAAGAAAGACACAGGGATCGCCCAATGACAGAGAAATGGAATGAGATCTACATGAACAGCCTGGACATGAGTCGGGGTAATGAAAGGCGAGGGTCGAGGGAAAGAGAGCTTGGGGGAGCGGGAGATCCCAGCTGGATCAACAACAGAGAGGGAGAACAAGGAATAGGAGACCATGGTAAATGAAGACCACATGAGAACAGGAAGAAGCAAAGTGCTAGAGAGGCCCACAGAAATCCACAAAGATACCCACACAACAAACTGCCGGCAATGGTCGAGAGACAGCCCGAACTGACCTACTCTGGTGATGGGATGGCCAAACACCCTAATTGTTGTGCTAGAAACCTCATCCAACTACTGAGGGATCTGGATGCAGAGATCCATGACTAGGCCCTGGGTGGATCTCTGGGAGTCCAATCAACGAGAATGAGGAGGGTTTATATGAGCGAGAATTATTGAGACCAAGGTTGGATAAAGCACAGGGACAAATAGACAAACAACTGGAAACACATGAACTATGAACCAATGGCTGAGGGGTCCACACTGGATCAGGCCCTCCGAATGGGTGAGACAGTTGATTGGCTTGATCTGTTTGGGAGGCATCCAGGCAGTGGGACCAGATCTTGTGCTCATTGCATGAGTTGGCTGTTTGAAACCTGGGGCCTATGCAGGATTGTTTGGCTTGGCCTGGGAGGAGGGGACTAGACCTACCTGGACTGAGTCTACCAGGTTGACCTCAGTCTGTGGGGAAGGCTTTGCCCTGGAGGAGATGGGAATGGGGGGGGCGTTGGGGGGAAGGTGAGGGGGACGGGAGGGGGGAGAACAAGGGAATCCGTGACCGATATGTAGAACTGAATTGTATTGCAAAATAAATTAAAAAAATAAGTACCATATAAAATGTACCTTAGCACTAAAAAAAAAAAAAAAAAAAAAAAAAAAAAAAAAAAAAAAAAGATTACCATGAAGATAAGAGCACTGTTTGCTTCTAAGGAGAAATAAAAAGATTTCATATGATCTCAATGAAAGCTAAGCTGCATATGTGAATCACATTTTTTTATAATTCATAACTCATAAAAAATGAACACACGCCGCATTATTTGTTTGGATACAAAGACAATTTAGAGAAATAAAATTAAAACTAAACAACCAAGCTAGGTTTCTTTATACTTGTGCCTAACACCCAAGATTTTCTTTTAAGATTTATTTATATTTATTTTATTTGTATGGGTGTTTTGCCTGCATTATGTTAGTGTATCATAAGAGCCTCTTGGAACTGGATATATAGATGGTTGTTAGGTGTCATGCGGTGCTGTAAATCAAATCCAGGTTCTCTGAAACAGCAGCCAGTACTTCTTAATTGCTGAGCCATCTCTACTTCCCTAGTTCTTCAGTGTTTTAGGAAACAAATGTGATTCCAATCAATACAGTACCCCATTTTTCCTCTATAGATTAAATGCATGAAATACCAATATAATATTGAATTTTGAGTGCCATTTGTAATAAGATCACAGATTTTATTATATCTGTGAATATAGATTTAACTATTTCTATATTGCCATCAAGAAAAATTGGAATAAATACCAAACACTTATCCTTGGTCTTTTTTTATACTAAAGACTCTTAAGGATTTCTTTGAGTTCATTTCTAGAGCTATGTAGATAGAATGGCCATGGTCACTTACAAATGTGATTCAATATTAGATCAAAAAACAAGCTTAAATGTTCCTTGATTTCTACTGAACACCCAGTGCATTCTATAACAATCTTCATCCACTGTCATTTTTTTCCTTTCAAAGATGTTTTGAACCACTGTCCCTATCCTACCACCTGATATTCAGATTCCATGAACTATTACAACTATTGCCTGAGTTTTTCCTGTATCTTATAGCTAGATATGTTTATGCAAACTGCCCCATTTGGAACGGCATCATAACTGCTCTTACAATCTAACTTTAAGTCCCAGCCAAAATCTCATCATCTCAATGAAATCTCTACCCAATCTGTTTTTAACGTCGCTTTCACAACTACTGAGAATGAATGACTCTGTTTTTGTTCATTTAATTTCCATTGCTAGCACTAGAGTCAATTGTTGGCATCTGGCTTCTATATTATCTTCTTTGGGAACCTTTAATCTTTGTGACAAAATCCTGTAATTCATTCATGTATTCACTCAGGGCTAGTGCACAGTCTGGTAACAAAATACTGTACCTAGTGGTGGAGAAAGTGAATCAAAACAATTTTATTTTTATGCTGAGGTGTTTGCTCACAGTGGTAGTACAGTGGCTGATTCATGGTAGGAATCAAAAGTATTAATGGGAAGATTAATGATCAATCTTACTTCTTAAAGCAAGCAGAGCAGAAAAGATGAAAAAAAATAGGGCTTGCTGACTTTCCCCCATCCCCATGTATGTATCCATGGATGTTACATTTTATCTGAGAATAAATAATTATACAGTCCTCACAGGAAAAGCTCTAAGAATAGGATCATTCCATTCCTCTTGATTTTATATTTCCAATTTCAAATGAGACATATTGTCAACTCAAACACAGTTATGAGTGTCAGTTTCTGAATATAGGTTTTTCATTGGCAAAACTGTATAGACAAATTATTTCACTTGATTCATTGCGACTACTTTTAAACAGCCATTGGCTTTTGTAAGATTTCTTAAGATTTGGAATCATTTTTCACTTACATTTAGATGGGATAAAAACTCAACGAACAGAATGTGAAACACTAAAATGCCATGGACATAGAAAATTGCAGAATCAAACATTCTATTTTAAAACAAAGGAAACTTGAGAAGAAGAGTCTCCAAGTTCAAATGATTGGTTTCTGCAGTAAGTACCATACTGAAGGGCAGGATTAAGTTTGCAGGAAAAGTGAAGACTGCCAGATGGACAAGATCGGCAAAGCTAGCATGTACTTACATATGTGTCTCAGTCCATTCAGGCTGCTGTTCTGAAATACCACCAAGTGGGATGCCTATGGAAAAAAAAAAGAAATTTGTCATGAGAGCTGGCAAGTCTCAACATATGCTTCTACCAGGATCTGTTTATAGGAAATGGCCTTTCTTATTAATGTATTAATTTATTTCTGCCTGTGCATCACAATGAACAAAAGAAGGTCCGAGGACATTGTTCAGGACATGGTTCTCACCTTTCACCTTTGGGCTTCAGAGATTGAGCCTGATTCATAAATATTGGGTTACAAGCCCTTTTACCCACTGAGGCATCTCACCAGTCCAGGAAAAGAACTTTCCAAGTTGAGACTGCTATCCTCTCTCTCAATCTCAGCACTGAAAAAGGGAAGGGACATCTTTCCTGGGCCAACTATTTAAGGGCACTAATTCTATTCTATTCTTGAAGACTCTACTGTAGCTAGAGTTTTCCTGCCTAGCCCATAGTCAGGACAAATCTCTCTCACCTGCCAGTCCCACAGCCCCTCAGACCCAACCAAGTAAACACAGAGACTTATATTGGTTACAAACTGTATGGCCGTGGCAGGCTTCTTGCTAACTGTTCTTGCAGCTTAAATTAATCCATTTCTATAAATCTATACCTTGCCACATGGCTCGTGGCTTACCGGCATCTTCACATGCTGTTTCTCATCATGGAAGCTGGCAGTGTCTCTCTGACTCAGCCTTCCACTTCCCAGCTTTATTCTCCTCCTTGTCCCGCCTACAATTCCTGTCTAGCCAATGGCCAATCAGTGTTTTATTTATTGACTAATCAGCAACACATTTGCCATACAGAACATCCCACAGCACTCTACCTATACCATTTAATCAGTTTCCAAAAAGTATCACCATGGAAGCTAGGATTTGACCATAAGAACTTGGAAAAAATAAAATTTTACACACACACACACACACACACACACACACACACACACATACACACACACATACACACATACACACACACACACACACACACACACACACACACACACACACACACACAAAGTATGCATGCATTCATGTCATAGTCTGAATGGTTAATATGGGAAATCCTTTTCTTTTAAGTAACAGAGGATGACTTTGAACTTCCTGTCCTCCTGCCTCATATCTCAGGTGCTCTAATTATAGGGGTGCACCCATGCATCTGGTCCTCACTTCTCTTTTTTGAAGGCACCCTTATCTCTTGTTGGAGTTGATATGGTTATGCTAAGTGAAGAATATTGTGTCTTTTATGTCAATGCTTCTTCAAACTTCACTGTGCGTGGGAGTCACCTAGGGATCTTGTTAAAATGCAGATTCTGATTCCCAAGTCTGGCTGCGGATAATGTTTCTGCATTTCTAACAAGCTCCCAGGTGATGCTGGATCACAGTTGGTGCAGTTCTGTCCCATGAGACTTAGTGCATGAGAAGCACCTTTTGTTTCATATAGCCAAAGAGAAATTTACTGACCTTATTACATATATAATTAAAGCTAAAAACAGAAAGCTGGTGTAATTCACCAAGCTCCAAGAAGAAAGAAATGACAGATACCTGGACAACAAACGTTTTGACGTTTGATGACTTATATTGCATCACTCATACAGAGGGACAAAATAGTAATCATACAAGAGCTCATGAAAATGAAAGAAGATATTGTATTAAAGACATTTGCACATAGGAAGAGTTGAAAGCATCTACAAATGCATTTTTCATTTACTAATATTACTGGTAATATTATTAATCACCGCTATCTCATCATCATCAAAATAGAATATTAAAGACTGCAAAGGAAGTCTAACCCATTGTGTTCATTATAAAGGTGAGGAAATTGAAGCCTCAGAAGTGGAAGTGGTATGTCTATGCTCACAAAACAAATCAGTCACAGAACTAAGATCTAAATCTGATCTTTTAAGCATGAGTAATTAATTCACTCATTCATTCATCAAACATTTGAGTGTCAACTATCTACCAGTTGCTATGCCATGAATACCAAATGAGAACACAAGACTCAGTCTTCAAGCTACATCTAGGAATTGTTTTCTACAACAGAATCATTAAAGTAATTATACTCAAAATTGCCTTAATAATGGAAAAACTGCTATAATGAAGAAGTACCATGAATACAAATGGAAGATGTCATAGAAAAATATAAAATTACAAGTTTGCTGGGAAAAACTGCATAAAAGGAAGATATTTCAAGGAAAAAGACCAGTGTGCATGAAAGCAAAAGGCAGGATGTAGCAGTGTTAGAGCCGAACACATGGGCAGATGTCCTATCATGAAAGACTTGCAAGCATCCAAATGGATAAGATTGTCTGGTAAGCCAGAAAAACAAGTGGGTCACAAGAGACCAGATACTCTGGTAAGTCATGTTTGCCATGTACAATGTTTTAATTTATTCAGTTAGTTTCCAACATTTAGCAATTGGGACATTTCACAGGAATAATAAGCTTTTTAAGTTCCCTTGAAAACTGAGTAGGTCACAACACTCTGGGAATGCTATCCACATAGCAGAGCTCAGCTGGAACTAGATGACAATGACGGCCCAATAAAATTGTTTATCTGCTTTCGAGACTTGGCTTCCTCATGAGGCTTGGCTTCCTCATGAGGCATGCCTAGATCTTTGAGATTTGTAATTAAGGACATTGGAGTACTGAAATATTCTTATTTAACGCTCAACTGCACTATTTGTAGAACTCCCAGTTTCTTCCCTGCCTCTTTTCTCTATCATTCTTTCCTGTTCTCTTGTTCCTCACTTTCTCTTTTTGCTTCCTCTACTGTCTTTCCTCCTCCTATCTCTTCTCACTCTGCCTTTTTCTGTCTTTCCTTCTTTCCTTTCCTTATTTCACTAGTTCTTTGTTGTCTTTCTATGTAGCCCATGGTGGCCTCCAACTCAAGGTAGCTCTTCTCCTTTTTAGCTCCCCCAAACCCTGACTGCTATCACCAAGTAGCTAGTGGAATCAAAGCTTCTTGTGGAGATATGCTAAGGGAACCAATTTTCTAAATACTGCTTTTACCAGGAAAATCCGTCACAGACACCAAGGCATACATTTTGAGGACTTTTGCTAGTTACTGATTAATGTCCATGAGGTCAAAGTCAATAATATGACTGCCTTGAACACAATTTAGCTTACCCTCTCCAAGTAGGAATGATGAATTTCATTATACTATCTTTCACTATAAAAATCCTAAATTTCAAAAGAAAATATTCAGAGTGAGCCAGTTGTTTATCCATATGAATATTCAAATCTCCACATAAGTACAAACAAAGCTAACAGAAAATAAACCCCTGAGTAAATCTTGTGGATCAAATGAGCATAGACAAACTCAAAATCTGCATAGGTACAGCAAAGGCAGAACCACATGAAGAGAGCTCCATATACTAAGTGTCAAAGCACTTTGCAGACTAGAAACAAGCAGCCTTCAAAAACTTGAGTACAGTGATCTCCATAAGTCCTTTCACTGAAAATGTCAAAATTCACTAAGAAAGTTGAAATCAGAAGAGAAGTACTGCTGTTATTTACTTGAATATGCAAAATACATTTTTTTTTACTTGATGTTGTGAAAGAGATGAAATTACTGTTTTACGTGCTGGAGGTACAGTATAGATCGATTCAACTCAGGCAGTATAGAAATTATAAAGTATTTTTAATGGTACTTGTTCCTGTAGTTGCTGATGTAGAATAAGCAAAGATAATATTGATGCTTTTGAGCAACAGGGTAATGTGTCTCTGGAACTAAGTGGTCGTGGAGGACTGTCAGTATTTTCTCTATTTTCTCATTTCTTTGCCTTTTGCTGTCTTTGTGGTTGATCAGCTGTTTTCCACTTTCTGTTAGTTACATATGTCTTAAAGGATGATAGACCTTTACGTTTATCATCATCCCACGTTCCTCACTTCCCATTCTATTCCTTTTCAGCTTTGTTGTGTAGTTCCTGCTAAGAACTTTCTACGTATCTCAGGCTAGCCTTGAAATCTCAATCCTCCTGCCTCAGCTTCCTGAGGACTGACCTGGCAGATACAAGCTACTGCACTTGGCTGTCCCGGTCTCTATTCATCATGACAGTTTTTGCTCATAGTTTAGGCAGTTATTGCTACAGAAAAGAGTGATAACCTTAAGAAGAAATGTATGTTGTTGCCTTAGTTAGGGTTTCCATTGCTGTAACAAAATACCATGACCAAAAGCAATTCAAGGGGTAAAGGGTTTGTTCCAGCCTACAACTCCTCAGGTCACAGTCCAACATCAAACTAAGTCAAGTGGGAATTCAAGCCTGGGTCCTGGTGGCAGGAACTGGTGCAGAGGTTATGGGGGAGAGCAGCTTACTGGTTGTTCCCCATGACATGCTCTGTCTGCTTTGTTATAGCATCCGGCACTACCAGCCCAGGGGTGCCACTACCCACAAAGGGCTGCCCCCCAACATCAATCAATAATTAAGAAATTACCCCATAGAGTTGCTTATAGGCATTGCAGAGGCATTTTCTCAATTCATAGTGTCTCTTCTCAAATGACTCTTGCTTGCATTAAGTTGATATAAAACTAGCTATCAGTAATATTTAATAATCAATTATTAATATTTAACATATGTATGTTCCACAATATCATTATTTTAACAATGCTGTTAAGTCATACTTTACAAAACATGATTCTGTCTATAGAAGTATACAAGAATTTTGGTAAACATAATGCGTATTATAATCACCACAATCTATATTTAAAATTCTTTTTGAGACCTGACGGAGAGTCTTGAATTTGTTTACAGCTAATCTCTTCCCCCACTGCCATCCCAACCAAACATTAGTTCACTCTCGGGATTTCCATTTTCTGGCCACTTCACATAAATTGGCACATGGCATTTGTGGTTTTTGTGTCTGGCTTCTCCACGTAGTAGTTTTGAGATTCACTTAGTTTATAGCATGAATCTGCGGTTTGTTCTTTCTCATGTCGTGAATATGCTGGTTGTTGTTTGCCCATTAGCCAATCCAAGCAACTACCTTAATTTTCTCATTTACCTCACAACATGGAAAAATTCTTTTGTTGGTTTCACTATAGATATCCGAAGTTGCAGCCTTAATATCTCTCTGCTATTGGGCAGAAATATGAAGGTCGCATCTGGATGGTATGTTATCTCTATGTTAGACAAATCTTGATGATTATGACTTTGTATTCTATAGCCTATCATCTATCCAAGCTAGCTAGGTACTAATTAATCAAACATGGTATAATGTAAACATGACCCCAACTTTTATCAAACATTTTCAGTGTACAAATACTGATGTTGCTAGATGTTCACACATGTAGGAGCAATACTTAACCACAGAAATGAGATTTGGGAAAAGAATTACAAATGGAAAATCTTAATGAGAAGAATATGCTTAAAGATATATCCCATTATTTTAGCAGAGGTCAGTAGCACCCATTTTGCTCAGCAAAGGTTTAATGCCTCATGAACACAGAAAGATAATCCCACACTAGTTAAAAATTCCAATTTCATGTGATGGCAAAAAGAAATGTTATACCACTGATGGATTTGTGAAGAGAAAAAAAGCCACAAGCAAATCCTACAAAATATGCTGCTGTATATGCTAACAGGCTTTGGGAGATCTTTTATTCTGTTTATAATCAAAATACTGATATTGGTTGACATAAATTCAGAATGTATAAACAAAGAAGAGAAAAGCAAGAGAAGGGTAGAGGATTAAGCAGGGTATTGTATAATTTATGAACCACTGGAAAATTATAGAATATAAGAAAATAACTGAGCCTCATTATCAATGCACTACTTGGAAAATACAAACATTCTAAACACCACTCAAATGTATTTCCATTGTATATCCAATGTACGTAATTTGTAATTAGCTTTTTTCTAGAAATCCTATATTTTATGAATTTTAAATGAGTAGATAAGATATTTTCTATAAATTATTTTCTTTCTGTGAATCTTTTCCTTTCTTTTCTTTCTTTCCTTTTTAACTGCAAAGGAAGCCTTGGGGAAAAGTCTTCAACAAATACTTGATATTTCTTTGACATGATTTCCAATGAAGTTGCACTTCAATAGTTTTATTTTCTCTGAACTATGCCTAAGTTCTTAACATTTGTAAGTAGTAAAACCTTTGCTTCATTAAACAAAGTCTTCAGAATACAACAAATCTCTATACTGTAGGTCAGGAGCAGGAGTTTTGTCATAACGTTCTCTACTGAATGGCTGGAGAGAGAAATGGAGTCTCAAGGATGCGAGATAATAGCATCATTTCATGGGTGTTTGAAAGTACTTTATTCTCTTTATAGTACTTTGCTTGGGAATCAAGAGTTTTGATTTCTAAAGAGTTTATATTTCTAAAGATATATAAACCATGTGATTTTGGGGAAAATAAAAACCTCTTGTTAATTTTGACTCTATTTTGATTCCAGAGTCCTTCTTCCTTACGTAACCTACAATAGTATAAGTTTCTTTCTTTTTTAAGATTTATTTTTATATTGTATATCTGAGTATTGTCAAAAGCATGCCTGGTGCTTGTGGACATCAAAAAAGAGTATCAGATACCCTGGAACTAGAATTATAGAAAGTTATCATATATGACATGGGTACTGGGAACCAAACCAGATTTATTTTTTGCAAGAGAAGCAGTTAAGACTATTTTTTAACCATTGAGAAATCTCTCCAACCCCAAGGAATAAAATTTTTTTATATGAAATACCTTAGTACTTTCTCCAAATTCTCTAGCAATAACTGGGAAATGATTCTCTGGTAGTAACCTTGGGTACATCATTTCACCACTATATCCTTTAACTCAAATTCGTTGGTGTTAATGCCTTCATATGGGCATTCTGCTGATAGGTAGTGAAAAAGGATGCTGTATTATGTAGTAAATACTGTGGTATTATGAAGCACGTAATGAGGACTAGAGGAAGGGTCTGACTCATGACAACCACACTCCAGTGTTAGTACCAACAGAATATTGTAGCTGAGCATAGAGAACACCAAAGACTAATGATAGGATAAGAAATATATGGGGGAAAGGCTAAATAAAATGCCAAGGAGGATCTTGGGTCATAGTTTACTTGATAGACTGTCTGCCTAGCATGTACAGAGACCTAGGTTAAATTCCCCAGAACTGTATAATCCAGAGATGGTGGTGGATGCCTGCAATCCTAGCATTTGGAGGCAAATGCTTTGGAGGGAGAAAGATCAGATGTCCAAGGTCATCCTGAGTCACACAGCAAGTCAGAGGCAATCATGAGTTACAGGAGACTTTGTCAAAATCTTTCCTTCTCTTAAAACAAGGGAAAACAAAACTTAAGAAAAAAACATTAATAAATAGACCATATTGAAAGGGCAAAGAAGTTAGCTCTACTAGGCTTGAGAAGTAAATCATTAGATCAAAAGGTTCTTGTGAAGGTTCTGAAGCAGAAAGATGTTTAAAAATTCAATCATCATTTTGGTTGTGAGCCTGCACTTCAAAGGCTGAGCTATCTCTACAGGCTCACATGGGCTCCCAGAGACTGAAACAAGCACAGGGCCTGCATGATGCCCTCTGTATGTGTGTTAGGACTGTTAATTTGGTGTTTTGTGGAACTCCTAACAGTGGGAGCAGGTTATCTGACTCTTTGCCTGCTCTTGAGACTCTTTTCCTCCTCCTGGGTTGCTTTTTCCAGCCTCAATATGAGGGGCTTTGCATATCTTATTGGATCTATTTTTGCCCTGTTTGGCTGTCTTCATTTGGAGGCCTGCTCTTTCCTGAAGAGGAAACAAATAGTGAATGAATCTTGGATAAGTGGAGGTAGTGGTGGTATGGGGGAGAACTGGGAAAAGTAGAGGGAAGAGAAATTGTGGTTGGGATGCATTGTGTGAGGGAAGAATCTATTTTCAATTAAAAGAAAAGTGTAAATCATTCCTACAACCCAAGAAGAGCTTTGCATCCACCTTTCCAGAACCCTGGTTCAGTCAGCAGCATTACTCTCTTTCATCACTGCAAACTAGGAGATCAACATTTCTCTTTTTCCAATGCTGAGAACAGTTTGGTTACCAAAGTGCAATGGCAGACATATGGGTGATAAGCCAGGACCCAGAGCACATATGGAAAGCTATGTGATTGAACTCTAAAAGCAAGTGAAGATGGAATAGATGCTTCATTTCAAATACAGCCTAGGGGAGTAATTGGGATGTACCACAGATTTTCAGTGGAGATGCAAGGCCACTGTATAGGAGCAATGGAGATATCACATTGGGACTACTCAGTTGTAATGCATTGCATTTGAAGCCTTGTGAATCCT
Organism: Peromyscus californicus insignis; assembly: GCF_007827085.1. NCBI lineage: Eukaryota > Metazoa > Chordata > Mammalia > Rodentia > Cricetidae > Peromyscus > Peromyscus californicus. The sequence goes on along the minus strand of NW_026294551.1, from coordinate 84,692,092 downwards.
TGATCATAGTGGGAATAGATAGAGACAGAAAAGAATCAAGGGCCAGAGACATGTCCTACAAGCACTCTGAAGTGTAGAGGTTGGAGAGATGAAAAAGCAGCTGCAAAGGAATTGACAAGGAAATAAGGAATTTTAAGAAAAGTGAGGCTGTGTGGCACACTGGAATCTGTAAGGAGCCAGCCAGACATGCATGCTTCATCTACATTTTTTTCTTCAGATTTCCCTGCCACCTGGTGAATCTGAGCCACAGAACAGAGCCACCTATCCCCTTGTAGCTGAAATCTATAACATAGGCTCTGTTCTGGAGCTCTTTTAGTTATCTTTATCCGTCCATCGCCTTGCCCTTGTTATGTGATTGCTCCTGTTTCTCTCAAGTGCTGACCCTCCCCCCCTTTTTTCCCCACTCTTCTTTCATTCTAACACTAGGCCCAGGATAATCAAGTCTAGTCTCACCAATGTCCATACCCTTAAAATGACTAATCTCCCAAGTCTATAATTACAAGGTAACTCTAACAAAGAGGATGGGCTTCAGCAGCTGTCTGATGTTTCAAGCCAAGTCAGAACTCACGGTTCTCCAGTCTGTACCTTGCAGTCCTCACTAGTCTAAAGGTTCCCTTTGCTGATCTCGTATATTCTAGCTATATAATCCAGTTCACTCTTGATTATTCAGGGCCTCAGATATAGCCTCAAGACTGTACATAAGCTGTTCCTCTCATGTGGAATGCCCCTCTTCTTTCATACTCATGTACCAGATCTCTGTTTAGATGAGATTTTGCTCTGGAATCCATGGCACTGACTCTCATTATGTGTGATTTTTTACTATCTTTCAGCCACGACCACTCACACCCCTCTCTCTCTTTTTTACCTCTCTTTTTCTCCCCCCTTCCCACCTTCTCTCTCTCTCTCTCTCTCTCTCTCTCTCTCTCTCTCTCTCTCTCTCTGTCTCTCTCTCTCTCTCTCTGTCTCTCTCTGTTTTGTTTGCACAGCATTTCACTATGTAGCTGAGGCAAGTCAGACTAGACTTAATGTATGAGTCTCCTCCTCTTTCCTCAATTTTGGAATCATGGTCATGAGCCATCAAACCAAGCTTGCATTTATTAATTGATTTTTAATTAACAGGATTTTTACTGTGTTAGGTTTGGTCCCCAGAACATTGTCAGAAACACTGCATATATTCAATAATTAATGGCTCAATACATAATCAGCTGGAAATTTCCCTTGCTCATTGCCCTCACCTGAGTAACAGAACTTCTATGTGCTTTCAAGTTTCTTCCCTTTGCTCTATGAGGTCATGCCTGGGAGCCCTGAGGATATGTTTATAACGTGTATACAAAAAGTCTTTTCCCACTAGACCTCAAAAGAGGGCACCACAGCTACCAAGCATCTCATCACAGACTGGCCTTCCCTTCCCTGTGTGGTTCCTGCCTGCAGGAACAGTGGGCGTGTCCTACTTCTGCCATGGAGTGAGACAGCCTGTGCATCCAACAGACATGAGAACTCCTCACACCTTTTAAAACATTGGTAAATATCTTATCAAGAGCTAAGTGGAATTCCCTTTGCCTTGTGTCTTTGTATTGTATAAACTGTTCTTGGTGTTTCTATCTAAAACCTCTCTTAAAATGTGGTTTGTCTTTAGCCTGGGGAACATACTTTATGCCATTCATTTCCAATTCTTTTATCAAACTGACACATCTAGACACAGAAATAAATCTTATACTCATGATCACTTGCCCTGCCCTTTGATCTCACTGAATATAAGTTAGATTGTACACATTTAAGTGAACTCCTCTAAAACTAATATCAAGTTCAAGTGAGCTTCTTTTCTTGTCTCTGTAACAAAATACTCTTGCAAAAACAAATTCAGGAAAGAAGGGTTCATTCTAGGTTACAATGTGAAGTACAATCTATCATGGCAGGGAAGTCAAATTGGGGACTTGAAGTACATGGTCTCATGACATTCGCAGTCTAAGAAGGAAGCAATGAATGAATGAATGCTTTTTAAGCTTTCTTTCTCCACAGGACCTCAGTCAGGCAATGGTACCACAACATCAGACAGGTCTTCCTCCTCTATTAATGTAATTAAGATAATGCTCCCACAGGCATGCCCAGAACAACATCACTTCAGAGGATCCAGATTCCATCATGTTGATAGTTAATACTAACCATCACTGCAAGGTTTAACTAGAATACTGTCATTACTCCCTCTCCTGTGTAAATCCTCATGGGCTACTGTCAAAACAGTGGGGTTCAGAGTTAAACAGACCAATCACGGTCTGGTTGAGGACTCTGCATTTTTACAGCATGTATTAGAAGTAATGATTTTATTTTCAATAGCATTTTTGTTACTTAGAAAGATTTCTACTAGTATTCAACTCTAACATGGATCACTTTCTTGTCAGTAAGCTATGCCTAACATGTACTACTCTTCATCCATATTCTGTCCTCAAGACAGTATTTAACTTGGTTCTCCAAATTTGGAAGCCTATAATATTCTGTTCTTTTTCTTCATCTTTTTAAGATAAAGCAATGCCACTTATTTTTGATGGTCTTACCAGAACATACTTCATTTTTTCTTCTCTAATATGGTGAACCATTTGGAATTACAGATGTTCATTGCTTTGTATTAGTCTCCTCTCTTTGATTGACAAAACATTACTGAAAAGTATATTGACAGCATGCCTTGTGTTTATGGTCTTCTCATATCTACCATAAAGAATGATTTTTTTATCAAGTGTTTTGGTCTATGTTGTTGCCCTATCATTAAACTGTTCCCACCTACTTCTTGGAATTTTGATTATTAAAATCTCCTTCAGCAAAAATCTTATTGAATATTAACATGATCACATTTAGGCTAAAATAGTCTTTAAATTTCAAAATTGTTTTTGCACTTGAAATATTATTTGCCTAACCATTATAATGTATGTTGCTTACTAGTGTTTTTTTCTTCCATAAATTAACTTGTTCCTAAGCTTCATTTCAAATAACCCAAAAGAATTGCCCCCTTTTATTTATTTTACATGGCCCACCACAAGCTGTTAGAGTGCTAAGCACAGAATGTGTGGCTAATGCCTTTCTCTGATGTATAGTCTGAGGAACATTAAAAAAAATATCCAGGATCAATATGCAATTAGGCATCATCATCATCTTTATTAAGCAAAGTACTGAGCTATTAAAAACTATAGAATCTCCTCAGTGCATGGTTCACTTCCCAGACTTACATGCAATTGCTTTTCTTGAAATATTTACCATGCTATGCTAGTCAAGAGAAATCATTCTCAAATCTCTCCATGAGTAAATATAATTTGCAGAGGGCTAGCTTTGGCTATTATCATCATATTTCTTCCTATGTCCATTTTCTCATCATTTAAAGTAATGTCTTATCTTAGTTGCCCTGTTGGAAATTTCCTAATTAATGTGATTTTCTTCAGCGGAAGTTTCTGACTGCTAGAAAAACCATAACAAATACTCTGAGAATATTTAAGTTCAGATTTAATGAATAAGTTGTGACCTAGTACTGGCTCCTAAAGGCCATTTTGTTTTATTCCAAACCTCCAAGGCTATATTTAATTTGGAGATAGAATGTAAAATAAAGGGAATTTCCCTATTCACCCTAAAGTATTTCTGGAGTTGGCAGAATGACCCTCCAGTGAGGAGCCACCAAGGCCTGCCAATCTAGTGGGTCTCAAGAGCCTATTGGAGTGCTGCCTTTAAGCATTGAACATAATATTTATTACCACAGAGTGTCTTCAAACTGCACTTCAAACCTAATACTATATAATGCAAAGTCTCAACTGGAGCTTGGCTCCCGGATATCAGAGCTTCAGAATTTACATTTTCCATCAGATTGACTTTAAGAATAATTCACTGTAACAATCACCTTCCAGGTTCACCTCTTGTTTTTCCTCAGCCCTGGAAAATAATTAGGAGATATTTGTTGTTCATTAATTTATAAGCAACCCTTTATTCTTTCTATTTGCCATATCAAATTGTCTTTTAACATACACAAATTATCCACACCGGTAAGACTTCAGAGTTTCAAGGTAGTATTTGTTTTTCAAGAATCTGAGACTATTTTGAGATTTCTTAGGATAAGCAACTATATGTATGAGAAAAGATTTTCTGATTAGAAAAGGCAGACATGATATATGGCCACCCATCCATTTTCTTGGCTGTATCCATATGTTAGGCCAAATTAATCATCAACAAAATGAAGGTCCACATTGTAGGGGAAATATAGGTACTAAGTACTAATTCAAGAAGCACAAAATATTAGCTACTCTTTAACAGTGTTTTTTGTTTATTTGCTTATTTTGGATTTTGTTTTTACAATTGAGTGTATCAGTGTGTCTACATGAACACATATATGTGTGTAGTTTCTTCTTTTTTTTTTTAAGCATGAAATGGAATTTCATAGTTCATCCCACATCTCTCAGAATGTGAGCCAGAGAGGAACCTCATTATCAAATACTGGTGTTTTACACTACTTACTGTGGGGTTATGACTTTAGCCTGTGATTCTAGCAGTCCTGAGAGGGATATTTCCTGAAGAATGCCATTCGTCAAGGTTCCAAGTATGCGGAATGCTTTCCTGACTGACTAAGTCAGTGACACATGAAATCTGACCAGACTTCTACAGTTACACTGGAGACAAAAGACATTAAGAAAGACATCCTGATGCTGCTGCCGGGTCGCAGGAGTGACCACTCCTGTTAGCCACTCAGCCGCTGCCCACACTGTGGGAGTCTCTTAGACTCTGTGTCTTCAAGGAAAGGGGCACAATCTATACACCTTTGGATATGTATACCGGTGGGAAATGTGAAGACACATGGGCACTTTGTGTGTGTGTGTGTGTGTGTGTGTGTGTGTGTGTGTGTGTGTGTGTGAGAGAGAGAGAGAGAGAGAGAGAGAGAGAGAGAGAGAGAGAGAGAGAGAGAGAGAGAGAGAGAGAGAGTTTGTTTATGCATGGGGTGGACAGCTTTTGGGAGTCACTTCTTGCATTCCATCTTGCTGAGAGAGGAATTACCTTGTTATCTCTGTTCCCGTGCTGGGAACCTCAACTTAACTGCCCCACGAGCTTTCGGCAGCTTCTCCAGCTTGCCCTTCCACCTCTAGGTAATACTTCTGGGATTGAAAAGACAGGCTACCCTTTTTGGCTTTCTTCATGGGTCCTTGTGTGGTCAAGATTACGTGGTCAGGATTGTGTTTTTACCCATTGAGCCATCTCGCCTCGGTTGTTTGTCTTAATTAGCAGCCTAGATGCTTGCTTACCGTTGTGAAATCCATTTTATAAGTTGGAGGGCATTTGTGAAAAGTAAATGACAGGTCTTGTCATGCCTGTCCCTGTGTCCCCAAAGTGAGCAATGTCCTGTCTCCAGGATAAGAGAACTAGTCCCTGTTTCCCTGGTGAGCCTTCTTTAAACTGTGGCTAAGACACTTCTCTTTCAATCTAGCCCTCACTTTTCTCTAGTTCATTCCTTTCCTTGGACTCTTCTTCTCTTCGGTCTGTTACTAAACTATAGTTCTCAGGCAAAAATAAAGGGGGATCAAGGGTGCAAGTATATGAACAATTTGTTAGCAGAGTGAGTAATACTACTTTATTTTTCACTGTTTGATTTCTCATATCTAAGTAGTGGAAGGACTATTTCTTGAAGCTATCTGTAGCAAGTTACCCTTCAGTGTGTACAAGCTCTCCCCAATTTTGTTTTTATATCATAAGAACCATGGATCTATTTCCCCACCTTTGAGTATTTTATCATTACTTCAAGAGACAAAGTGATACCTCAGGAAGTAGAAGAAAGCTGAATGAAAATTCCTAGCTGAGATTAAAAAAAAAAATACAGTTATCAGAGTTCTGAAATTAATCATAAGGAGCAGAAAAAATAAACTACAAATTGTATTACATTTATTCAGTATATGTTAGAGAGAGGTCACTGCTCACAGTTTCTGAGAATCAGTTCTCTCTTTCTATCATGTGGGACCCAGGGATAGAACTCAGGCCTGGTGGCACGTACAACCTGAGCAATATCACTAGCCTGAGCCTTGTATCTCGGCTTACCCTCTAGAGGAGAGATGAGAGAATAATCTCTAAATTATCTGTGAGGTCTCAAATTATAGGGTCCCTGCGCTTTTCCTTCCAGGTAGAGAGGCCTAAGAAAGATGAGGTACTAAGAACAACAACGCAGTACAGCAAGGCTAAAAGAGATACAAGCAGGGTTATGGAGAGAGCCCTACTGGCATCCTAGTCCAGTGTGGTCAAGACAGGTATTAATTATTCCTCACAGTATTAGTGACCCTTCTACATGTCCTCATGCCACCCAAAGTTCCACGTGGGCTCCTGGATATGTAGGCCTGACCATGGAGGCAGGTAAGGGCACAACAGAGATTAAACATGGCTCTTGAAAAATAAAGAATGCCTCACGGTCTTCTTATATATGGAGTTAGCGTTCAATTATTTTCAGATACATATAGAAGCATGCATTTTAAAAGATCACATTCCTATAGAATTATAGGTTGTCCACATTTATGACATTTACGCATAGAAATAAAACAGAAAGGAAAAACCTAGAAGAGCATAATTGGCTCTAAGGAATTAATGGTAGTCTGCTAGGTTTACAAACGAGTAGCATGCTCACACATGCTGTCTCCATCTTACAGAGCAAAGAGGAACAGGACACAAGAAGAACAGGCTCTTTCTCAGCATGATTAAAAGCAATAGAGTCAAGATTTATTCCTGTAGATACATGTATCCACAGACCCTCTGATCCTCATGAGTTTCCCATGTAACATAGGCAGGCTAATTGAAATAGCTAGATAATGGAAATATATTATTCTAAATTATGCACCAGACTATTCTCCTGAATCATGAAGAAAATGGCCTACATTTCCCACTTACCTTTAAATGTGGGTATAAAAATTATTGATATCTAAATTAAAAAATTCTCCATCATCAGAATAAGAAATCTATTAAACATATCACTAAATCATGTCTTTGAAAACTGACCACACATTTTTTTTCATTCTAAGTTTGCTTAATGGGAGGATTAAATACTTGGCAAAAGAATTAAAAGACCAATTACAGAACAGTTTTACAATGTATATATTGGTTTTTATGTCATATGAGGGAGAAGAATGTTGGAGAATGCAGTGGTTACCTACACTCTAAAGCACAAAACCAACATAGAACATAGAATTAAATTATCTGGATTTGATCCTACTAACACTTTTGGTGCTTAGCATGAATAATATGTATATTTTTTCTGGAACTGATAAATTCTCATTAACAATTAATAAAATAACTGGCGATAAGGGAAAAGCTGGGAATCTCAGATATCCCTGACACTTTGAAAATCTTATTTACCAGAATTAGTCTTAGATCTAATGGAAACAAATTTGCTATTTACATAATCCAGAGGTGACAAATAACAGCATGCAGTTGTGAGTCAAGTAAGAAAAATTGTTACTTTAATCCCCAACATCCTACAAATCAATCAACACAACAAATTATCAGTGTGATAACATATTCAACACATTTGACATTTACATTAATTGGAGGTAATGAAGAAAATATTTTTTGTTGTTTGTTGGATGAAGTTAAATGGGCTGGAAATGCATATGAATAAAACATCATTATTCCTCTCACTCACACCTGTTCAAATTTCTATTGACAATTTGATATTTTTATTAGAGCCCAAATGGAAACACCACAAGCACAAATGACAATTTTTTCACACTCAGATGATAAAAGTAAACAAGCAGTTTTTTTTTTCTTGCCCAGCTCTCTTAAACCCCAGTGCTGTGACAAGTGCTTAACCAGCCCCCAAACACTGCCACTTAGTCATGACTTCTGGTTTTATAAATTATTTACAGTTTGCTAGGTATGAGGCTGGTGGAAAATGCCTTTCTTAGCTGCTTGATTGACAATATAATTATACCGTGTTTTTGTTTTAAGCACTGTTATGCAGAATTGTAATGCCATAAAAAGTAAATAGGAATTTTATGAGCTTTTAACTTTGACAAGGTCATGCTGAAGCGTACCAAAGAGATGTCATGAAAAGCCATAGCCGTTATTAGCCGTGTCCTATAAAGTGCCATCCACCTCCAGCTTCATTTGGGTTAAAACATTTCTTCACCATTGGCTATCTCAGCCCTGTGAGCTGAAGGATGATGGGAACCACCCAAGCAATAGCCACAGCTAGTCTTTCTGTCATGAGTCATGAGTCACTTTCACCCCCTTAAGGGTATCTTAGCTAATAGGTTGCATTTTATAAGTATAATAAGTACAATATCATTAAAGCTGATTTGCTCTCCTGTCAGGTCTTACAATATATGAGAGAGTCTTTCCCTCCATGTGCTTTTTTTTATGACATTACTAGTTATTTTCTTTCCTTTTTTGGGGTGGGTGGGTAGGGGTTACACATAGAATATCACTGTATAGGTCAGCATTGACCTTGTGAACACCCTGCTCTGCTCTCCTAAGTAGCCGGGGTTACAAGTGTACAATGCTGTGCCTAACTGAAGATTTTCTAACCTTCAATGCTTTGACATCCTAAATTTATCATTGGCATTGGTGTGTGTGTGTGTGTATGTGTGTGTGTGTGTGTGTGTGTGTGTGTGTGTGTGTGTGTGTGTGTGAGAGAGAGAGAGAGAGAGAGAGAGAGAGACAGAGACAGAGACAGAGACAGAGACAGAGATGTATATGTGTGGATGTGGCATGCACATGCTACAACATGCACTGGGAAATCAGAAGACAACCTTTAGGAGGGGGTTCTTTCCTTCCACAGTGTATTCTGGAGATCAAATTCAGATTTTCAGGTTTGTTCAGTGAATGCTTTAACCCGCTTGGATATCTCACTAGCCTAATTTTAAATAAATAAATAAATAAATAAATAAATAACAACAAGTATACTAATGGGTAGTGGTGGCAGCAGTGAAGGTTGAGTAGTGATGGAAGAAGAGGATTTTGAGTAAATGTGATGTGGACGAAGGAGCAGGCAGTGGAAGTAGTGAAGAAGCAGAATGTGGGGGTAGTGATGGCTGAGGTGGAAAGGGAGATGATGGTGGAGGTAGTGAGCAGGTAGTAGTCTAAGTGGTGGTTTAGGCAGAGACAGTGTTGGTGCCAATGCTGGTTGTGGTGGAGAGGGAGGAAAGGGGAGGTTGTGGTAGAGGTGGTGAGGAGGTAGTAGTCTAGGTAGCCGTCAAGGCAGATGTGGTGTGGTTGGTGGTGGTGGGGATAAATTGGTGGTGGAGGTGGTAGAAGCATAGACAGAAGGGAAGAGGGTTGTCTGTGGAGGTTTTAGGAAGGTTGTGGTTTAGGTGAAGTGGGTGGTGGTGGTGGTGGTGGTGGTGGTGGTGGTGGTGGTGATATTGGTGGTGGTGGTGGTGGTGGTAGTGGTGGTATTGGTGGTGGTGGTGGTAAAGGGAAAGGGAGAAGGGGAATAGAGATAGTAATCAAGATAGTGTGGAGACAGTGGTTTAAAAATAGTGATTTGGTGGAGGTGATGTTCCTAGTGGGGGGTAGAGTAGTGGAGGTGAGGTAGAAGTTGAGCTGGTGAAGGTGGTGGTGACCGATGGGGAGGTGGAGGAGGTAGTGGTCAGGTCGAAGTGGAGGTGGAAGTGGAAGGGATACTGGTAAATAACCTCAGTTGTTGCTGTAATATGAACATCTCTTAGGCCATGGCTGTCATCTGCAGCTCTCTCATGGTGGTGCAAATTTGCTTCAGAATAAATGTCCACTCTTTAAAAAACACTGCAGTGGGGTCTTTAAAATAAATAGAACTGATAGGGCTCTAAGGTCTTTCCCAAAAGGCCCATTTACCCCGCCAAACTTACTTTATCTAACTTGGCAGAAAGTGGGAGCCACATCTCCCCAGCTGGGAGTCGCATGCATGTGTCTAGCTGACTGTGCATCCAAACATTGTTCTTCTGGTAGAACAGGACCTGGAGGTTAGCTTTGATGAAGTCTCTGTTTTCCTAAAATTATCTGTTTTTTAAAAGACTATTTCTCAACAACTTTGGCTTTCTTTGTTTTAAGGTCCTAGCTTTCTAATAATATTCTCAGTCTTTGGAACCCTCCCTCCTTTCTTGCACCAAGAAGATGAATACATTCACATTTGTCTTACACATCTTGTACTAGCTTTGATATTGTTACAACGTATTTTTTTTCATTTCTTTCAAGTCATTTATTTTTTGTGCTCAGTCTCCATGACTGCTCTAAGAAAATGAGGAAGAACGCTGCATGATGATGGTGGCATTGGCAGGGCACAAATGTCACTTCAGACTTTCTTGTCAACCTGTATTCCAAATGCTGCCCATCTTGCCTGAGAATGAGTGATTGCTCAGCGGCAATTCTTTTGATCCGTCATCTCAGAGTAAATTGTTCTGAATAATGACCTATTCCATCTTTCCCCCTTGGAATATATATTACAAGATGCCTAGAAAAACACAATTTCAACTCTGTGGTAATTCAAGATCACCATAAATGCAAGGTAAACATCTTTGAATCTTGGGTCCCTCAAATTTGAAGCATAGATATGAGTCAGATGTAAGCTCCTCACAATCGTCTGGGTCCATTTACTTTCAAAATACTGCTGGAAAGTGAATGTGTGTAAAAAAATGCAATAGAAATATCATGGGTACTCTTTATATGTTTGGGGAGGAATTTTACTTTTGCAATAATTCAGTGTGGAAATAGAAATAGAAATTTGTTTTCCTCAGTATGTTGGCACAAGACAGTATAATAACTTGATTACTTTCCTTGAAGAAAATAAATTGTCTCCTCTTCAAATGCTTGAGTGTCTAGATGTAAGGTCATCTTTAGCTCTGCACAATAAAGGAGGGCAAATTCCACCTTCTCTTGTGTATCACGGCAAGAGTATTCAAATCTCATCTGTTCTTACTAATTTATCTTTGAGGGTTTTTTACAGAGGGATCCTTTAGAAATGCTGGTAAATTCCTTCCAGCAGATAAAAGAGTCATAGCTTTGGGCCTGTACCTGAGACAGCTCTGAGCCCTTGTTTAGATACTAGAACAGCATCAACACACCTGCTTTATATAAAATCACTTGGTTATGTGTTTATATACATACATGTAAATGTGCATATATAGTCCCACACACAAATATCACATACATGTATCATCTTGTCATATATATGTATATATATTACATATATCACACTATAAAAGAGTTAAAACTGATATGCTATGAAAGCTTATCTTAATAGATTCTAATATAATACTTTCTGAACAGAAAATTATTGAAAATATACCTCCAAAATGCATTTTTTGTATTAAAACATACTATAATATTTCTGGTGAGTTATTTTAGATGTGCTATCATAGTGTGAGCTATGCTGGCTTGGAACTCATTAAATGGCCAGGTTGGTCTCAAACTCATGGCAACCCTTCTTCCTTAGTTTTCTGACTACTGGGATTAAGGTAAGAGGTACCATACTGAGCTGCTTCTAGTTTATAAAGAGAGAATCATCTCTATGCTAACAGTCTTCATTTACTTCTTGCATATATAGATTAGTACAAATGTATGTACTGCTGCAACCTGTACCACTTTGAACTTGATCTTCCTGGAACAATGGGGAATGAAGATGGGGATGCACCAGCAGAAGCAAGGAAACTCACTGTGCTTACTATATACAACATGAAGGGGTGAGGAAAAGCTAGTTTCAGAAGATGGTCTCTGTAGTGAATCAGTCCCAAGCTACAGTCATCTAGGAAAAGGAAACCAAAGTTAGTTGGCACTTCCTGACACACTGTCAACATCTATATTGGGACTAGGGGAAGACCTTCCCCTGAGCTTGACCTAGGAAAATCTTGCTATCCCATAAGTCGGAGGTCTTGGCATCCAGTCATGGCTCTGCTCATGTCAAGAATACACATTCACTCAGGATTCCATCTGCTTTCCACAGTGTATGATGCTAAAATGATAGAACTTATGAATAAATGTGTTGTAGAGAAGCCCTGATGGTGTCTTTTATATTCCCAAAGAGGAAAAACTCATGTACAAAAGGGCAACAATGAACCTATTTCCAACTGGAAAGTGAAAATAATGGTTTCTCTGGCCAGGAAAATAAGTCAGTTTTTTGTACCTTTCCATTTACTCATTAATTCCTTTTGTTAAGGAAATCAATCATTGGTTTAACTTATTTAGTCTTCATTTAAATGGAGCAAAGATTTAGGAAAATAAAGTGAAAGTCACTTTAGATAAGAGTGATCATCTGTCTAGAAGACTTTTATCTCTCAGCTTTCCCCACGTACTTGTTTGCCACGAGGCCATAAGTAGTTCAAGTTTGTATTGAAAAAATCAAAGTCAAATACCAAAACTAGATACGTTGCAATATTATCAATATTTTGTGACTAGTTGTCGATCTGGGTAACTGTGAAAACTGGAACATCCCTACTTGGATTAAATACTAATTTATTTAGCATGTATTTAGTAAATATCTACATTGCCAGCTCTTCCAGTGAATACAATAGAGAAAATTTGTGTTATTTTCCAGTGAAGAAGATTTGGTAACGTCCCAAGGACAGCAATAAGAATCCCATTTTAATGAAATACAATTGAACACAGTGTAAACCCTGGCTATGATACACTCAGGTCAAAAGACAGTAGCTAAACTTGTTTAGATCTCAGGATCACTCCAAGAAAGGCAGATGCTGCAGCCTCTTTCCAGAAATTCCAAAAATTCTGTGAATTTTTATCGAGCTCTCTAAGTCATCCTATTCAAACCAGAGTTCTAAAACTGGTGGTCCAAAATGTAATTCTAAATCTATTGAGTTTTATATCTTTCCTTTTGGAACCTCAGAAAAGTGAATGGTGCCCTATGTTCTGAGAATGTTAAGTTTGATATATGAATTAACAGACTGATAATTATACTGACAAATTATCCCTCGGCACGCACATTGTCAGGATTGGACCCAAAGTTTTGCTTATTAAAAATTCTCACTGACATTTTATGTTTTTATTTTAAAGGTTTATTTAGTTTTTTTTTTTTAATGTGTACACATGTGTGGCTGGGTCTATGTATATAATATGCATGCTGGGATGAACACAAGTCCAAATAAAGCATCACCCAGAACTAGAGTTCTACGTGGTTGTGAGCTAAGATATAAGTGCTGGGAACTGAACCCAGGTCCTCCACAAATGTAGTAGAACAGACCCATAGGGTCGAGGAAATTGGCTCAAACCAGTTGCCAAGGCATGCACATAATGTATTTCCTTATGAGCCAACCTGGAATCTGCCTGTGGACCTAGCAACAAGCTCTGTCAGAGTTCCTGGTCACTGTTAGAGTTCCTGATCTTGCCCAACCAATGAGGAATGATCATGCAATGCCACCAGATTGGGACACAGTTTGGGTGCTGGGAGGAGGGTATATAAGGCCTTCCCTGCTATTGAATAAATGAGTCTGCTGTTTGACTTCAACTGATTCCTGATGCCTGTGTCATTGATGCCACACCTTCTGAACTGCACCCCTGAGGGAGCTGTTAGGATCCAGCAACACACAACAGCAATGGGAACTCTTAACTGTTGAGTCATCTCTCCAGTCAAACTTAGTATTTTTCTTAACTCTAATGATCAATATTTCAGCTTTTAGAAAGGATATCAGGAAAGTTTTTTAAAATATACAATTAACTCACATACCCCAAAAGTAGTCTGATGATAAACACAGGTTTTGTTCATGGTTAAATAAAAACATTCACATATATTCAAATACCGCATTCCTCCATGTATCAACATTGTGTTCATAATGGCTATCTCAATATTGTCAGGATGGCTGTTCTATATGTTATAATCTTTACCTACACCCTGTAGAAAAATGAAAAATAGAGGCCACTTTCACTTTCATCTACTAAGTTAAGTTTCTTTTTCACTAAAGTAAGAACACCTATGGGCTCTGCTCAGTATAGAGTCAAACTGAGTGAAGGGTCTCACCACCGTATACCTCAATTTCTGCTACAGAGAGAATGGACAGGCATACAAGCAACTCATGCTGGACAGCACAGTGAACAGTCAATTTTGGGGACACAGCACAACTTCCTATAAGGAACAAAATAGTTTGAAATCATTTCCTGGCCTAGGATACAATTAACTCTAATTCTTAGGAAATATTTCCATTCTTTCACAGGCATGATTTTCCTCAAATTGTGGGAATCAAGAGAAAAATTGCCATTAACTTAAAAATAAAAAACAAAACAAAACAAAACATGATGTTCCAATTCTTCTGCATAATAGAAGCTGTAGGCCCCTCAAGTTCATAAAGTGGCGGCACAGTGGGTAGTAAATGATATTACACATACTCAGAGAGCACACGCATTTCCATAGTCTACTTTCTTATAAACCAGAGTGCAGGTAACAATGTTATTGATTTTTTAAAAGTGAGAATGAGCTGCATAGAAAAGCATGCAGCTCAAAATGGAATCTATAGCAATGGAAAATGCAACACTCATTTAAAGGAAACCGTTGATAATGAGACTAGTTGGGGGTGGTTTGGAGGCAAAGTACACAGAAGTGAATCATTTTTAAGTTTGAGAGCAAGGGGTCTCAAGCAATCTATGAACTTCAGTTCATTGTTATTGGCTCCTGCTGGGGAAATACACTGTAAAAAATCTCTGGCGTTTCAGGCATGAAGATATAGGTGACTTTAACTTGCTTATGGCCATCAGCCCCACCCTACAGAAGTGCAGTACTGTGTAACCACTCAAAGGATTGTGGCAAACACTGCATCTAAGCTCTACTTAAGACAAAAAAAAAAAAAGGCAAGAGATCTACATGGAAGAAAACTCTATGCTGTTTGGATCACATCAGTGTTTTTTTTTTTTTAAAGCAGAAATTCCTTCATATATGATGGTTAAGGGTTGAATTTTTAGAGTAAGCCCTGACATTGAAATCTAAATTCCTTATTTGAATATAATGGGAATAACAACAGAATTTACTCATAAACATTGCTGTGATATACAAATGAAATAATGGTTATGTCATGTCATCAGATCAAATATGGAAAAGCAATAGTCATTTTAAAATAATTTTATTACTGGTATTCCCACTTGATGGCTGATGCATCATCTACACTACTGAAGATGCTGAGGTTAGGCACTTGATAATAACGTGATTAATTTATCATGTGTATACGGGTCAAAAATTCATATTATACTCCATAAATAGTCACAGCTGCTATGTGTTGGTTAAAAGCCAATTTTATATAGTGTAAAGAGCATGATAATAAAAAAGGAGGACTTCCAAGACCCTTTGTGTACATCCACCCATAACCTTTCATCTCAATTAGAATTAAAATTTTTCTGTTTAACCTGGGTGTGTTACATAGGAATTATACCAGTTTTCCCTCAAAAGGTGAGAAATTAGAGTTTCACATTCAATCAGGCATAAGAAATGCATGAATCATTCCTGTTAGACTGTGGTAATTGGATGTTGTGTACCCATTTAAAGGATGATAGGCTCGCACCAGCCTGTGCTCATTGCCATTCTGACTACACTGGCCCACAATTGTCACATCATCCAATATTTGAAGAAAAGCTAGATATTCCTTTTTAAATGTGGAATGCCTTCAATAAAATATATGAAAAAAAGGAATAGACCATCTCAGCCAAAAAACAGGATATGAAAGGCAGGGTTTTGTTTGTTTGTTCATGACTCTTCTGTCATGGTCAAGAATAGGACCAAAGTCCAGGCAGTGGTGGCGCACACCTTTAATACCAGCACTCGGGAGGCAGAGCCAGGCGGATCTCTGAGAGTTCGAGGCCAGCCTGGTCTACAGAGTGAGATCCAAGACAGGCACTAAAAACAACACAGAGAAACCCTGTCTCAAAACCACCACCCCCAAACAAAAATAAAAAAGAATAGGACCAAAAAGTTCCAGCACTCTCAGAAGCAAAGCTACTACTATTTTAAGTTGACTGGCTATAAAAGGCTGGAGACAGTTAGAAAGTGGGGGTCTTAGAACTGTTGCTACCTCTCCATAGAGGACAACAGCAGATTCATTCTTCAAGGAAGAACACTTTGAAAATACAAAAAAAGTACTATTTGCAACCATGTCCAATCAATTGGTATACAATGCATCTGTCCCAGGTGCACCTCAGGGTATGACTACCTATAGGAAGAAACAATGCTAAGGTTTAGCCACTGCTTACATAGGATCTTCAAGAATTTCTGGCTTTTAAAGTGATGCCAGAAACACTTGTTTCATAGTATAATGCTAACTTTAAAATGCTTGCTAATAAATTAATTTTAATTCTTATTAAAAACTAAAAACATATACAAACCCATATATGTCAGCCAGAGCCTACATTTTCTACAGTTTGAAAACTTAACGGCTAATGTTACATTCTGTTATTTCTCCCTGAATACATTTCTATACAATTGTTTTTTTTCCTCCTTATTTTCAATGTCTTTACGTATGTACAGAATGAGACCTATAAGAATTATTTTCATCCATTCAAGCCCTTAATAATCATTATGGAAGACTGGCCCTTAATAATCATCATTGTAGACAGGCCTACCTCAGCTCCCATTTCAGCACTGAGCATGAACTTCTATAGCACCTTGCTTACAGCAAGTATGGCCCTTGCCCGTTATAAATGAAGCACCTTGACCCTCCCCTTTGCAATCCTATTCCTAACTTCTCATTGCCAATGACAAGCCCCTGGAAAGAAGTCTTTCACGACTGGCATTTCTACCTTTAGATAGAAAGCTACCTTTGTAAATGTACTAAGTATAAGACTATTGGCAAACATTAAATAATTACAGTCTTATATCAGTAAACATACAACTGGTGCACAATTTCATAAATAAATATGGTCCTTGTAAAGCTACTGCAAATCTCAAAGCTGGGTATAAAATGTACCGGCAGTGGTAAATATAAGATTAGTGAAATTTTCATAATTGCACTATTTTGTTAGGAAATTAAGGAATTTTCAAAGTGACTCTCTTTAAATGTTATATTTAATACATGCATACTCTTTGCAAAAACACCATCCACAAATGAGTAAATGCATCAGTGAAAGCAATACATCTTCCAGAGTTAAAATTGTGCTTATATGCTGTACAGTGATTTTACTTGCGTGTACATATTTAATAGGTGTATAATCTTCTACTTTGAATGAGAGTCATCATATATGCAGGCTCCAAGAACTGGCAAGAAAATAAACATTAAATTGAGTTTAAATGTTCTTCAAAATTGATTATAGCAAATTACCCAAAGTAAAGCTATATTTAGAAACAAACCTAGGAAATCTTTCGGCCAACCATGTAAGTCTCCTGACTAACGATGTAAAAATTCATCCCCCAGGGCCGAGAAGAATACTTCTGAGCCAAGTGGAAGAGTAATGCAGACCCTTTCTGATTCATGGTTAAATAAAACAGCACACCAAAAAAATCTTGCGTCTTAATCCAATGGCTCAGTTTCAATAACATATTTCTCAAAATTAACAACCAGCTACTTATTTTTGTGATTGCCCACTTGTTCATAATTGACATGGCAGAATTCTTTGCCTGGCCTGCATAGGCTTAAGGACCTCAGACTCAAAGGGCTTGACTCTTCTTTGTACACCTCTCATAGACCCTCACAAAGCCTCTATCCAATGTATCTTCATAAAATAATGTCATTATTTTTGTAAGTTTCAAACTGTTTTGTCTGTTAGACCAGGATACATCTTCAAAGGGTTATCTGTATGTAGGCAGTACCCTTTCTGATTCAAATGTATTTCAAATTAATTTTATTCTCATATTCAACACAATGTTTCAGGGGGTAGGCTAGATGGCACCTGGAAACTAAGTCTGATGACCTGAGTTCAACATCAGGAACCCACATGACAGAAAGAGAGAAAGTACTCTCACAAGTTATCTTTTAACCACCACCACATGCACATGAACAAAGTGGTCATGGTAGCAAAGATGGACATTATACATGGACTCAATGACGTGGACTTCCCGATCCCCAAGGCTGACCCTGCTACAGCTGCTGAGTGCCAGCTGTACCAGAAGCTGAGATCAACAATGAACTCCAGATACAGCATCACTTCCTGGAATGTAATCAGGGGGAATGTTGACTACACTGGACAAATTTCTGTGTGGAAAGGACAAGACTTTGTCTTTACTGGAATGGATCCTTATTCTGGTTATAAATTTGACTTTTCTGCATGTAATGCTTTTGCCAAAACCGTCATCTCTGAACTTACAGAATTCCTTATCTACCATCATGATATTCTACACGGTATTGCTTCTCACCAAGGAACTCACTTCACAGCCAGAGGAATGTGACAGTGGACCCCTGATCATGGAATTCACTGTTCTTTCCATGTTCCCAACCATCATGAATCAGCTGGCCAGACAGAAAGATGAAAAGACCTTTTAAAGACACAGTTACAGAGCCAATGGGGTGGAAGGCAGCCTAGAGAGCTGAGCCTTCTTCAGAAGGCAGTATATGCTTTGAATTAGTGTCCAATATATGGCATGGTTTCTTCTACAGCCAGGATCCAAGGATCCAGAAATTAAGGGGTATAAAATGGAATATCTCCATTCACCATAATCCTAGTGACCATGAGAAAAATTGTTCCTTCCTCTTTCTACAACCTTAAGTTCTGATGGCCTGTAAGTTTTGGTTTCAGAGTGGGGAGTGCTCCTGACAGAAGACAGAACAAACATTCCATTGAACTGGAAGCTCAGACTCCCCCCTGGTCACTTTGGGCTTCTGATGTCCTTTAACCAACAGGCTAAGAAAGGAAGTAGGAGGGGTGACTGATCCAGATTACCAAAGGCAATTTGGATTGTTTCTCCAAAATGAAAGTAAAAAAGATCATGTTTGGAGTGGGAG
The DNA here is from genome assembly GCF_007827085.1 of Peromyscus californicus insignis. NCBI lineage: Eukaryota > Metazoa > Chordata > Mammalia > Rodentia > Cricetidae > Peromyscus > Peromyscus californicus. The sequence continues at coordinate 84,673,256 of NW_026294551.1, read as the reverse complement.
AGATCCTTTAGAGCATCTCTTGGGGCTACTATGTCTTGTGACTAAAGTCAATGTGGAGCTACAACAATCTAACCCAGGCAGGATGACAAAGGGCACAGATGCTTCAGGAATGAAGGTATGGATTATCCTTCAAAAAAAAAAAAAAGCCAACCTTGTTTCCGTAGTGTAGTGGTTATCATGTTTGCCTCACACACAAAAGGTCCCTGGTTTGAAACCGGGCGGAAACATACGGCTCTCCTTTAGCAGAGTGAGAACCAGGAAAGGCGCAAAGGTACACAGAGAAACCCTGTCTCAAAAAACCAAAAAAAAAAAAAAAAAAAAAAAAAAAAAGAAGAAGCCAATATCTGCTGAAGTGCTAGCCGAAGATGGAAGAAATACAGAACAGGTAGTAGAGGAAAGTAGTTATGAATACTAGCTAAGGCCACGTGACCAGTTGCAAACATGAAGATTATAAATGACACAAGTGTTTCTGTCATATTTTGTAAGAATATGTTCACACAGATATTTTTGTTTTCTTTCCTTTATTTCTTTATCATGTAGTGTAAGATCAATTAAGAGAATATTAGTGGTTATCATATTTAAGTTAGAGATCCAAAAACAATGTCCTTCAAGGGACATTGACACCTATTCTAAAATTTATAATGCATTTGTAGTTCTATGAGGTATGGTTATATCATGTTAGGTGTAATTATGACCTGGTTACTGTTTTTATTTAGAAATTAAGTGTGACATACAAATAATTATGTGTCAAGTTGACAAGAGGTGTACATGTATTCACATACATGCAACAGAAACACTCATAAGCATGAGTTCACCTGTCCATGCACAAATAAAACAATGTGTGTGTGTGTGTGTGTGTGTGTGTGTGTGTGTGTGTAGTAGTAGTAGTAGTAGTAGTAGTAGTAGTAGTAGTAGTAGGTAGGTAATGTTCTAGATTATTTGATTACAATTATGCATTGTCACCAGACCTACATATACCTGCTAGGGCAATGTATATAAAGTTAGTCATAAATTAATAAGACAGGTAACATCTCTACCAGTAGCAAAAGTTTCAAGGTTCAAGACTTTCTGTTTGATCACAATAAGTCTTTTGTTCTTCATAGATGCAAGTTACTCAGAAATGAGGAAATTGAGAATAAGTAACTAAAAACATCAGTTTAATGAATATGAGATCAGAAATTTGAGGCCCAGATTCTAAGCCTTTGTAAAGGATTAATTAATTATACCTGAGATGATTAGGACAATTTCCTATAATATATTTTGTATGTTTGTGTATGTGGTGTGTGTGTGGGGGGGAGGGTGTTTCCATATGTGCACATGTGGAGTTCACAAGTCAATGTTGGCCCCTTCATTCATTGCTCTCCACCTTATTTCTAAGGTAGAATCTCTCAGGGATCTCCCGGTCTCTGCACCCTAATCTAAATGGGGATTACAGAAACGTGCCACTGCACTGACTTCTGCGTATATGCTGGGGAACCAAAGCCAGGTCCTCATATATACACAACAAGTACTTTATCTAACTGATCCATAGCCAAAGCCTTCATAGAACATTTTATTTATTGCCGTCTACTAAGTACCTATTATGGGCCAAATGTTATGCTAGATATAAACATATCATATATGACAGAATGTTTTCCAGAAATTCACAGACTAGTAGAGAAGATCTAATTAAAAACAAAGTCATGCTCAACATGGATTTAGGAACACTATTAGGGGCATATGGAATGTGGGCATGAGGTAGGCTCCTACTTAGGAGTGTGAGGAATGGCTTCACAAGGGAGAGGCAAGTTCTACTGAGCCCTGAGGAATAAAACTGGACTGACAGATAGCCAGAGTGAAGTTCATCTGTGGCTCAGCAAGTGGGCAGACATAAAGGTTCTATAGCATTATTGCATACACATGGATACTGGGGTTGAGGTTTTCACAGAAGTAGGGAAAGTTCCTTAGGTCTAGTCAGAAAGGTCAAGATCTGTGTAGCCTTGAAACAATGATAAGCTTTTAGCCCATGTGGTGTGTAGTGCAACTGGGATACTGTCAACTGGGATAAAATAACCAGAAGTCTGATTTGAAAATGCCATACTGATGCTCAGAATGAGCAGGATTTTACAAAGCACCATAGCAGACAAAGGCATTCCAGACTGAACCAGGATAGTGTGCCTTATGATATGCTTAAGCAAATATATAGTGACACAATGTAAGGAAGTCAGGATTAAAACAAAACAAAAACATCCCTTGGAGTAAATTCAAGGGGGATTCAATCCCATGCACAAGACCTGTTGGTTCTATAAGAGACAACCAGGGGATAACATGACCTCATCTGGATTTTTTGAAGGATAAATCTAGCAGAAATCAAGAGGAATGATTGTCAGTAGACAACCCAGGGAGCAGATTTTGGGGGTAGTGCAGGTGTGTGTGGGGAAAAAAGAGCAAGAAATGAAGCAGTAAGGAAAATGGAAAGAGGACAGAGAACTTAAAAAAACTCTTTGTAGAAACAGCATGACTCAGATTCCATATAGAGAGGGACGCACATGGGCTGGAGCAGAGCTAGACTATTTTAAAATTGCCTGTGTTCTTGTCATGACTGCCTTGATTTACACAGTGCATAATGTGTAGATGAACACATTCCTCAAATAGTATGGACTCAAAAAGTTCCCTGTTTAAATTCAGGGTAGAACTAACTGTAGATGGGCAGGACCCAAAGGTAGCTGACAAAGAGAAAAGACGATGTTCCGGGTTCCCAGGAGCAAACAACTAACAAAGGACAATGTGCCCGGTGCTATGTATCAAGAATGAGGAACACAACAAAAATATACATAAGGAATTGGGGAACTTATTTTTGGGTACTGAAGTCTGAACAGATACTGCAATTATATAGTTAAAATACAAGTCCTGCCTACAGCATCAACACAAAGATGGGAATGAGAAAAAAGACATGTGATCACAGAGATAATCCCTCGCTGTTGCTTTAAAAGTCTAAGTAGAATAAGGCAGGCCTGATGACTTAGTAACAAGCTAGTGTTGCTTTGTGCATGGTTCCTTATAGGTGCCCAGAAACAGGCCCCCAAACCCACAGAGAGCTAACCCTGACATGTGACTCGCCGAACATCACAGAACACTATGGGAGAAGAAATTTCTCAAGAGGAAAAGGAACTGCGATTTATTGAACATTTATTTCCGTGCCAACAACTGTGACAACTGGTGACAATACTGAAATTTGGATATTATTATTCTCATTTTACGAAGCTGGGAAACTAATATACCTTTTGGTAATTTGCTTTAAATTTCAGAACTAAGCAGTAGATAAACTGAGTCTATCTTGTTTCATTGCAAAGCAGAGACACATTTCTTGCATCCCGTGCTTGTTCCCGGAGTAGTAGAGCATGCTGTTCGTTCTCTCCCTCAACCTCTCTCTCTCTCTCTCTCTCTCTCTCTCTCTCTCTCTCTCGAGAGAGAGAGAGAGAGAGAGAGAGAGAGAGAGAGAGAGAGAGAGAGATGCTCTTGGCAATGACATTCCAAGTATCTTCTCAATCAAAGAAGTGGCTCTGTTTTTCAATGTCAAGAGAAACTGGAGCCATAATCTCAAAAAAGATAAGAACAAGAATATATGGTTCTGCTGCCTTCCCCTATTCCCCAGTACTCTTAAGTCTTTGCCCTTCCTGCCCTCTTTGTGAATCCAATATTGTTCTAAATGAAGCAGCCACTACCAGACTTTTCTTTCCCTGCTGACTAAAGTCCACCTCGCTGCTGACTTCTTCATCTTCTCTTTGCTGGTGACTGGAGGAGCAATTGTTAAACATGCTTGGACTCATCTAGACCAAGTCAGGGGCAAAGGGTCATGTGATTGACAGCTTTCCAGCTCTGTAGAAACTATACATATGAGAAGATCAATAAATCATTTACAGCCATTAGGTCATGAGCATGGATTTCCTCATCGCTTCACAGTCTAAGCTCCGGCATCTGCAGCCCTTTGAGAGCTGACTTCTGGAAGTTCAATCCAGGATGCTGCCAGAAGTGATACAACCAAAGTGGTGCGCAGTGGGCCACTTGTCATTTGTCAAAGAGGAAGCAATCTGGATGGTCGCTCTACAGACTTCACAATATTTAAATAACTTGACATATCCTTTATCATAAGAAAATAAATTAGCTGCTGTCCTAGGGAGCATTAATTTATTTTCTACTAAACTATACGAACTATTACAATTGTCCAAGTACTGAGAACCATATTAAATCTTTAGAAGATAGACTTTGTGCATTCACTCAGGACAAAGACAAAAAACTTTGTCTTTTTATTTTCTTACTGCTCTAAACTTGATAGACAATAAAAATTTTTATTAATTCACGGATCTTCTGTAAATCATGCTAAGAATCCATGAATTTCTTTTATTCCTGGATCATTTTATTTTAGGCAATTGTATATTCTTGCCCCTGAGTATTTGAAGTATGATTTATTAAACATTGCAATGCAGCTTTTTGATGAACTATAAACTATTTCTTATAAAAGACAACTTCTGCTTTTTAAAGACACAGCTTGATGTAAAGGAACCCTAAGTCATCAAGCCCCATGATGTGAATGATCCAGGCACAGGACCTTCATTCTTCTTCCTTTAGAGACCTTCAGTGGCTTCTTGAAGTGTGAGCCTACCTTTTTGTCTTAAAAACAACTCTATTTTTCTATTGTACTACTCCACCCCATAAACCTCTGAAGACAACAAAGAATTTGTTTATCCTTAGAATACATTTTAGAAAACAACATGTGGTTGGGAATGTTATTACTCCATTGTCAGTTAAATGTTTAAATAACCAGATCACACATTTAGAAATACAGCTAATCAGAATAGAATCTGAAGGGCACAATACTCCACTGAGTACTGGGAAGTGCTGGGTTGTGTGTGATGAGCTTCATAGTTAGCAAAACCTCTCAACAGTGGATCTCATCTCACATATACCCAGAGCACACGGCAATAACAAGGAAGGCAGACTCACATTACAACTGAAATAGCAAACAGACACTACCTGGGAATCAACACGGAAGACACAGGGCCCAGCTGTTTTCCTGTCTTTACATCATTAGCTGTGAATCCCCTGAAACCAAAACCATGTTCTAACCTCATGATACATATTTTCCAAGTCACAGCTTAATATAAAGTAACGTGTTAGAAAACATCTGAGATATCTGGGCCACGAAAGGCAGGAAACCCTGGGAAATCATAACTAAAATTTAGGGAGCACTGAGTACTCAGTAAATACCTGTTCAAACACTTAGTTTTACTAGAGTAATCCTGAATAAGAGGAACAGAGCAAAGAAATGCAGAGGGATAAATCAGGAAATAGATGAAGGGGAGTAGACACATAAAGCATGTTTCTAAGTTGAAATAAATACACATCTATCATTTATCTATATCTACCTATCTATCATCTATCTATCTCTATCTATCTATCGTCTATCTTTCTATCATCTGCCTATCTATCTATCTATCTGTCTAGTAAATTTTTCTTTCAAGAAGGTGAAAGCTATGGCTGTGCTAACATTAGGTCATCTCAAATGAGGAGATGCTCGTTTCTTGCATGCTGGATTGAAAAAGATAGGACAATAAGCAGAAATTAGCTCTGTAATGAGATACCCATGTCTGGATGTCCAGCAACTTGGGCCCTATCACTTACAAGGCCTCTGACCTTAAGCAACTCACTGACTTTTCTGGATTTGTGTGTTGTCATGTATAAAATGAGACAATCATCTCATGAGATTTCTATGCTAATCTTTGAGAAGTTCTTGGCAGTTAGTGATAGCTCAATAAATGATAGACCGAAGGTGTTAAGAACAGTGGACATTTTGAGGCCCACTGGGACAATGGGCCATAAAACTGACAGGATGGTGACTTAGGCATGGGGCTTTATTTCAGTTTCTGCAGATCTTCTCCAGTTTACATAGTAAGTTCACTGTGAGTGCTTTAGAGATGTTAAAAACAGGCCAAGGTCTCTCCTAGGGCTAGAGAGATGACTTGGTGGGTAACAGCATCTAGGGTCAGTTCCCAGCACCGACATTACCTCAAAACCATTTGTAACTCCTGTTTCAGAGAGGGTTGTGTCTTCTTTTGGCCTCTGTGGGCACCAGGTAGGTATTTAGTGCATATACATGCATGCAGGCAAAACACTTACACACATGAAATAAAAATAAAATTCCAGAATGGAGTCTTTAATAAAAGCCATATTTTTTGGTTGAGTGATAGTCTTAGTTCACCCCCACTTTCATCATCCCCTCTTTCCTTTCTGGCTATTCCCTGAAATACTGATCTAAACTATATTCTGGCCTTATTTTAAATCCACGTGGTAGAAATTTCATTGATCGGATATGTAATTTGTTAAACCTGTTTGTAGCTTCCTCGTCCCCAATAATTCTGGGTCTATTCTACTTAATTCTAGACTCAACCTAAAGCAGAGGTTGTTTTGGTCTTGGGGCTATTTGATCTGATAATGCATGTCCATTAACTGTGCAATTATATGTGAGCACAGAAATAGTTACCATATAATGTGCAGTGATTCTTGGAAAACACTAGAAGCTCTGAGCCCAGATTCTCCAAAAGCAAAAATAGCTAAAGCTGAGCAGTATACATAAGATAATCATTACTTACATCCTTTCCTAGGCTGTTCCTAAGAGAACTATGTCCACTCCTTATATGGCTATACCACACCCATTATGAGTCCAGGAAAAGTTGCTCCCTCAACTCTGAGTTTACACTTTTGCTGTAAGTATGTACTTCCAAAGATATTTGACCAAATTTAGGGTAAGGAGAAGTTAGGAGGGAATGTTCTGGGGTCTCTGGAGTAAAGAAGCCCTCCATCTTCTGAGACTTTCCCTAAGCTGTCCCTTTCTTCTGTGTAGGATTAGTCATGATGTCAAGCCTTGCAACTGCTATGGCTGCTTCAAGCTTGAAGACAAAGCCCTGTAGAAAGCAAACAGAGAGCTAGGGAATTTCAGTGAGACAGAGAGCTTCAGTGGAACAAAACAGTTCAAGTCCACATAGCGCCTCTGGACCATTCCATCAGTCCCTTCACTTCATCTGTTAACCTCTTAATCAGTTGTGGTTGACAGTCCTTGAGTTCACAAGAGACAAGGCAGCCCCTCCACATTCCACAGCCCTGTCTAACGCTGTCTTTTCACACATGCGCACTGTGTGCTAACCTCTCAGAACTTGAGTTCCTGTCTCTTTTTATAGATGTATGCTGAAACATCTCCCGACCGGGAAAATAGCAGGTTCTTTGTGCTTTTTAAGAGTCATGGTGAAATATAGTCACTGGTGACTTGCACTCCATTTAAAAAGGGAGTGACAGAGGAGCCTCTCCGAGGAAATGCCTCCTACTTCGCTATTTATGGATGAGGGTTCAGCCCAGGGTATAGTATAAAATAGTAGTTCAGGATAAAGGTTTTGCAGTCTGATCACTTAGGTATAGATCCTGATCTTTTGGCTAGTAACTGTTAAACCAAACCTTAATATCTTATATAAGGCACTAAGATAATGATGGTATCTATACTTACTAGATAATTACAAGAAAATGACCTAATAGATGGAAATAATTTAGCACAAACCCTATCATAGAAAGAACATTCAGACATTTGTCTAAAAATACAGAAAATAGCACATTAAACCAAAACAATCTTTTGAAAATTTTAAAATCAAAATGTCTTAACTGTATGTAATATAGAACTTTAAGCCATAGCTTAAAAGATAGTATACAAGACAAAAATATTTAATCCAGGATGTGTTTTATTTAATATAATTTTTAAATTTACCATTTTTAGTTGGCATCATGGGAATTAATTTTCCATACAAATAAAATGCATTGGTATATGTTCATCCTTGTGCAAGCGTTTTATAATTTTTTATATTGCAAGAATACATACTTATGGTCATTTTCTGTTATGTATCAGAATATACATTTAAGAATTTTATTAGAGGATAGATTCCATGGCCGGATCCTGCATATGTATTCCAAGGGGTTACATTTAAACTTATGGGGGAAAAAACTCCATTTAGACTTTAAACACAAAATTATAACTCAAAGCAAATGAGCAGATAAAATGCATATATTTGGGATTTTGATTCAAGTAATCAAAAACAATGATATTCTACCCAAAAGGCAAAAAGTAAATTGGCAGTCACCACTAATCCACTGAACTTTGTTGCTGGAATCATACAGTGGCTTAGCTCAGGGATTTTTGCATACTTTTATTTAACAAAACCTTTTCAATCATTAAATTAATATACACACTTTGAGCAGAATATAAATTAACCTTTTTGATGCTGCTTCATCTGTTCTGAAGGCTTTAAACAGGAAGAGGTATGATTTGAGGCAAACAGGAGAAGCAGTGTAAGTTCTTATCCTTTGCTTGTAACTGGGTACATTCATGTTCACAGATTCAGTCTAGATTGAAGTGAAAGTCAGAGATCCATCAATGATAATTTGAGCTCAGCCCTGCGGCGTGAAACAAGCAGGCCTTTGCTTCCTCAAAGACTCACTTTTCACATAAAAAATTTTTCTAATATCCATAGATCTCTTCTATATTGTTATTTTATTGTGGGGATATGAGATCAAAGGTGCTATTGTAACAATTTTTAGATGTGCAATTTAATGGCATTCACACTGATAGGCACCCAGTGACTGAATTCTCTAGATATTGAAAACAGAAACTATATACCTATTTGACAACAAATGGTCATTGTGGCCCATAGACAGAGAAGCACCATCCTGAAGTCTGTAGAATTTTGAATCTTCAGAGGACCTCATAGGAGTAGCCATAGGTATTACCTAGCACTAATATAGCAAACTAATATTGCTCACTAATATAGCAAACGTCTGAACTTCCCTTTTTAAGAGTGGACAACACCCCACTGTATGTACACAACATCTTTATTCATTTGTCAGTAGACACATGTTTTCATGTTTCATTTATGGTGAGTAACACTGTGAACATGGGTCAACACATATCTCAGCCTCTGCTTTTGCTTCTTATTGGCATATTCACAGAAGTGTGATGTGCTGGAACCCATGGAAATTCTCATTTTAATATTTTTAAGGAACTGATGTTGTTTCCATAGACTACACCACTATGCTAACAGGGTGCAAATGTGTCAAACTTCTCACATACTCCACAAAAGTTGTAATTTTCTTTTTGAAAATAGTAGGAATCTTCATGGGCGTGAAGTGGTACTTCATTGCACTTGTCTCTTGAAACTCACTAAAGATGAATGATGTGTGGTCTCTTTCCATGTGTTTTGTAGCCATTTGGATACCTTCTTAGAGTGATGGCTATTTGATTTCTCTGATGATTTTTAAACTCTGATGGTTTTTGCAGCTGTCCTTGCAGCTAATTCAGACATCATCTTTCTCACCAGTGATCCCTTCACAGATAGATGCTTTCTAAGCATTTCTCTAATTCTGCAGAATGGCATTTTATTCTGACAGTATCTTTTGATGAGCACTTTTAAAATGTTTTGTAAGGATCCTAATAATCTATTATTTTGAGACCTCTAACAGGTGTCGTATATTTACAAATAAAACAATGGAGTTTCAATTAAATGAAGATTTTACTCTGTTTGCTTTTCAGGCCTTGAGTTTTAAGTCTTACATTTTGTCTATGGATCTCATTCTACTTAGTTTTTGTGCATGCTGTTAGGTAGGAATACATAATTCTTTTCAAAGTTAATATCTGTTTTTGCCAGAACCATTTGAGGAATGATCCTTTTGAATGGACTTACTACCCATGTCAAGTTTTCAGACTTGTAAAAAATAAATATATGTTATAGAAGATAAATTCTGTAACTCACATTGGAAAATTATTAAAGTTAGTATATGTATTCTGTTTTTACTTACTACTCTAAATTAAACACCCTCAATATTCACATTAGAACAACTATAATTTATACTTGTAACCAGAAAGTTGGCTGCAGATAATAGTTTGGCCAATATCAAGGTATTATTTTTTAAGAATTGGCCATATGGAATTTTCAAAAAGATATATTGCATATTTTAGTATTATTTGTAAGCTGCATTCTTTATATCATTATATTCATGTATGTGTTATAGTATGAAACTAGAATGTTCTCTACAGGCTCATTTGTTGAAGGCTTTGTTCCCAGGGCAACAGTGATCAGAGGTGACTAGAACATGAGGTCTCTAACGTCTACAATAAATTTATCCATTAAATGGTTCTAACTGAATAGATAGTTGAAAAGTGATAGAAACTGTAGTATCTTGGGACAAGGTGCAGAAAATAGGTCTACTGTGTCTGTGTCTCTGAGGCTAAGTCTTGTCCCTGATCCTGCCTCTGCTTCTCGACACTGAGTTAAGCAGCTTTGCTTCACCCTAAGCCCTCCATCGGTTTGTCTTGCCTCAACCTGAGTCCACAGAAATGGGACTGTGAGTCTAAAGCTCTAAGACAGGGAACAAAACAAAGATTTCCTATTTAAGTTGTTTTTCTCCAGTATTTTGTCACAGTGATGGAAAGCTAACACATGTATACATACCTGTTTTACAGGAGGGCTGGGCAGTAAATCTTTGCCACAATCTTGCTGCTCCAGCACCTAAAACCTGTAAATATCCCAGTAAATAGCACTGCACATATTGGAAATATAAGCTCTGATGGGATGATGGATTGAAGTCAAAATATAAAAAAGAGAGTGAAGTAGCAAAAAATTTCACCACTTCCTAAGATTGGCCAGCACTGTTTGCCTCAAAGGCATTCTACCAAAATTAAGGTAAAAGTGGAAAAAAAAAAGCATTTTCAGAGAAGGTGGCATAAATAAACCTGCACAAGATCAATGCTTAAACTTTAGAGCTGGGTTTGACTGCATGTGTTCTATTTCTGTAGATGAATTCAAAACAGTTCCTATCCAATAGAAGTGACTTAAAGTTGCAAAGACCACTGAGTCACATCTGGATTTCTGATATATTTTGTCTATCTCTTCACTTGTCTTCTTCCTGTCAGTCTGGTAAGCATGTGAAATGAGTTCTTTTTTCCCCCATTAGATATTGATTTATGTGTATATTTAGTCTAAACATCCTATCTATTTTTCTGTAAAATAAAAAAAATCTAAATATACAAATATTAGAGAACTAAAGGAAGGAAACATAGGAGAAGGTTATCCCTGCATAGTAACTATGTGGTAGATTCATGCTACCATGAGAATTCAGGAAGTCAATGTTTGTCTCCATAGCTAGAAATAAATGACACACATAAAACAATTCTGAGTAATGCAACTGCTATTCATTTTCCACCAAAATCATTCTAGTACATAGGCAACATGACTAGTCCTTGTCATATTATGGCATAAAATATCTCATGGCAGAAAATGCTTTCATCTCAAATAATTGCATCCATGCATGCAGACACCTCCCCTGGCTGATATCAGTAGAGAGAGATGCATATTGAATTCCATCTAATGGAGATCACTGCATGGAAAATCAAGCCATCAGCAAAGAAGTGGTTATGGCATGATCATTTCTGTATTGTGTGACATGTTCCTGGAGTACTGTCAACAAACATAAACTTTAATCTTTGCAAAGAGAGTTTCTGTAAACTGTGTGTCACACTAATGCCTTTTATTTTGCATGGTGCTTTTCCCCAGAGAAATTTCTTTTACCTTTATTTCTTGCCACAGTTGCAATTCATTTCTGACTGACATACTGACAAATCTATTCAATTCCTTTATATTATTGTACAACCATTGATTATTTCAACATATTTCAGCTCCATCGTTTTCCTTTTTAGAATAAATACTGTTCCCATTGTCTGCACAGATGGCTTGAATATATATTCAGGTTCAAGGGGAAGTACATGTTCCATATATTAGGCTTGCCACGTCTAATTTAAATCTGGTAGCTTGACTTTGGACAGCTAACAGAAACCTTTTCCTTATCACCAAAAATGTCCTTTAAAATTTAAAATTTATCAGCACCAATATAGCATAGTTTTAAGACCAATATGGTCCATCTGTTTATTCATAACAAGTGAGCAAAATGCTGAGATACTGATGGAGTCTTAAATTAAATATTATGTCAGATTAAACCAATCCCCAGATGGGAAAGTGGGTCTAATATTTCCACTAGATGGCTGGATAGCATACCAACTACTCTAGTCACTCTCTCTCTCTCTCTCTCTCTCTCTCTCTCTCTAGTCTTTTTTTTTTCATTTTCATCCTAAAGTCATTCTACACCAAGTTCCTTACAGCTACATTATAGTTCTCTATTCACCTTGACTTCTGGTTAATTTATGAGCGCCTCTCTTTCTGCCACTTGACTCCCCACAGGCATTCATATTCTAACACATCAATGCTTAGCTTCCTTTCCTGCTTAAATGTGATCATAATGAGTGGGAGACAAGGATACATTTAGAGTTACATTCCATTTGGAACGATGACTATATTTCTTGTTTACATCTCTGAGAGCAAGGACCTTGCTCGCCTAAGACAGCACAGCTCCAGGTAAATAATATGTACCTGCTGACTGATAGAAGATAATAACCTCTCATGAAGTTGTTGGCATATATACCTTTATTTAAGTTCTGGTATAATCGTTCAAAGAATGTCCCTGAGTTCTACTTCCTAAGAATATTGTTTTATTTTCATGCAGTTGCATTTCTGAAAGTCAGTTATTTGTTGTTGTTTAGTTGATGTGCACTATGATTATTGGCTTCATGTTATCTCACACACGACTTATTTTTTTCTTATTCTTACTACTATTATTTTTGCAATGTTGTGGATAGAACTCCAGATCTAATGAATTCTAGTCAATGATTCTATCCCTGAGACAGACCCAAGATTTCTAATTATTCTTAAATGGAAAAAAAGAAAGAAAACTTTAACTCAGAACATCATTTTTACTAATACTATAATATACACGCCAGTCTATTAGGGATGCACAGGAAAATTACAGAAGAAAGAAGGAGTGGGATAAAATATATCAGTAAGCGTATCTCAAAAGGTCATCAAGGATCGCTCTTTAAGTTTCTACCTAAAATATACATAATACACACACATCTGTGTATACATGTACATATGTAGTTTAAATGAATGGCTACCTAAACATGACTTGAACAAGGATAGCACCAATACCAATGTGGAAGGGGAAGTTCATGATGTCTTGAATCTAGACAAAGACCTACAAGCAATTAAGGAATCTAAGGAAGGTAGAAATGGTCTTCTTTGGGGAAAAGCATATTTCTTTTTTGTTTTTGTTTTGTTTTGTTTTTAATTGGTTTTATTGGTTATTTAACACCAAATGGTCATCCCTGGAAAACATATATATATGGACATTATATGGACTGAGCAGGTTGCATTTATATATGTAGAATGTAATAACAATTAAAAAAAAAAAAGAAGCCAGCAAGGAGTGGGGTACTTGAGAAGAACGGAGGAAAAGGCAGAAGAGGTGTAATTGTATTGTAATCTCAAAATATTCTTTTTGAAAAATGTAAAAAGTACATCCTAGTGTAGGGCACTAAGGTGAAGTAGAAACAGGAAGATCTCAGCAGTTTGCTAGCCAGTCAGCCTAGCCAAAATTGTGGAAGTTCCAGGTTCAGTGATGGACCCTGCCATAAACAATAAGGTGAAGATTGGTAGACAAAGAAGACTTTCATGGATCTCTAGCCTGCACACACACACACACACACACACACACACACACACACACACACACACACACACACACACAGAGAGAGAGAGAGAGAGAGAGAGAGAGAGAGAGAGAGAGAGAGAGAGAGCACTTATCATATTTTGTTCTGAATTCAATGGTGCTACTCTCTGATCCCAAGGATTCTGAGATGAATTTGCTGGTGAGGTCCTCACAGTCTCACAGAGTGCTGGGAGATAATCTGTTGCTCCAAATTCAATTGAAATCTTAGTTCTCTACTGTAACTATCACTCAAGAAAGCAGCAGGCTACAGCGGTGCTGATGGCTACTCTCACAAACATGTCAGATCTCTGAGTTTTAGTTAATATTGAGGACTGACATTATTTTCTGTGCTTCATTGTCCTTGTGTGTTTCTTTGCAACATGGGAGGACAAAAACAAAACCCACAAACACTATGGCTTTAGTGATCAGTTTTCATTGTTTTCCGCAGTTAATTAAACCTAGTCAAGATCATGTGAATTTACACTATAACATATCCCAATGATATCCTTGTTTCTGTAAATTTCTGGGTAGGTATTTATTTACTAATCTACTTTGAATTGCTCTTTTGAGGCTGACAAATCCTAAACAACAAGGAACTCTTAGCTAAGATGAGAGAAATACCATCAAATGAGCACCTTGCCCCCATTTTGTTGTTAATTCAATGATATTGCACATTATTTACCCCAATCAGGCATTGGTATTCGTGTTGTTCAAGTGCCGGGTAGCATCATGTTTGCTGGTCTTTAATGCTCTGTAACTCTACCGTAACCGATGGAGATTCACTTCTCGGAAGTTGAGTGGGGAAAGCATTCCTGTAGAGTGTGCCATTTCCAGACAATGTTCTCTTAATTTTTTAATGCAGCTATTATTGTGATTTATAATTGCATTGAAGGTTCTCTGTAATCTTTTTCAGAGTACGTTCACTGTTATTAGTGAAATCCTTAACTCCTTGGAAGGAATGTTTCATGAACCTATTTAATAATAGAACTTTTGTTTTCTGAAAAAGAGTCCAACCATCCATTTTTCAATAGATCCTATTTATTCTTGAAAACTTTAAGTCATGTTCTATATCAAAATACCTAACGCAGAAAGGTACTACGAAAGGCTTAGGATGACAAGATGCCTATTGCTTTACATCTGTTGCTATGAACTATATCCTACAGCAGAGAATAGACAGATATGTCTTCAGTGGAGATACTGTTAAACAGATGAGATTCTACAATTTGAATTAAGGCTGTCTGCTAATTAATAAGTCATAATTGGGTAGAGTGTATCAAAATATGCTTTATATAACAATGGCAATAGTTAAAGTTAACAATGTCTAATAGCTTTCTTTAAAAAAATGCAGAAGTACCACATTAACAGGAAAAACATGTCCAGACTACACTGGACCTTGAACACTGCAAAATCATTTGAATAAAACAGTCAGCAGAATCAGAGTCTCTAAGAAGTTACATCCATAAGGCCCACTCTCCAAGACCCTGGAAGGAGCTCACCATGAATATGCTTTGTTCTAGTGAGGAGAATCTTGAGCAGGGTGAATTATCAAGCTCCAGCATATGAATTATATATGCCTCTTGATAGTGAATTAGCACAATAATTGTAAGACAGAATTTCAATACCTTTCCCTAGTATTCCTCAAAAGTAACATAATATGTTTCCCTATGGTTTTTACTTTTGAGTTGCATTATAGTGAATCTACTTACATTATTTTTATGAAACCAAATTAAAAAAAAACTAGTACAAAGAAATGCATTTAGCAAAGTGAAACATTAATTTGAAATTAAATATTTAGTTCATTTTTTAAAAAAATCAGTACCAGATGTATAATTTGAAAAACAATTTTCCCATAAATTAGAAGTTTTTACTGTGACTAATAATTATTCAGTGCATACACAGTGGATTTAAGAACATGAAATTCAACTGTGGGGGATTTTAATCAATTGCTTCTAGAATAGTGCTAATAAATATAGATGGATCAAACCATATAGAAGAATAGAGCTACTAGAATTTGAGGTCAATGTAAAGACTATTTTTATCTTAAACTGTTGTTATAAGATATAAAAGGTAGGGAAATTAATTAACGAGTGAACTAGTTATGACACTGTACCAATTACTGGAAAACCTCTGACTCTAGATTTGCAAACATCATTGTTGAAAACAGCATATACAGGGGAAACTGTTGTTGCAAGTGTATTATGGTAGAAACATTACCCCAAATTATAATATTTAATACACCTTGCAATGTATTAAGAAGCCAGAAATACATTTATTCCAACTATATGCAAAACAATAGGATGCCACTTGTGTCTCCATTTCAATAAAAGCTACTTGGATCTAGTTAGATTAGCTGTGTTTGTTAGTTTCATTTGTCTTGAGTAGCATGAGCATGAATCATGGAATTTTGAAAAGACAGAAGAAAGGAATGTGAAAAAAAAAAAAAGTACACAGTAAAGAAAACAACCCGAGCTGTAGTGAACATTACCAGATCTGAAGGTCTGGTTATCAGTCATCAGTATTCTGTCTTTACAGGATTAGAGGATAAATGTTCACTTGAGAATATGTGAGGGCACCTAAAATTCCATAATTCCATAAACTTCTGAGATTTCTTACTTTTGCATTTGAATAGGAAGTTCTGAAAATGGACATTCTAGCTAAACTCTGTCTAAATGTCTTTAAATAATAGAATTGTATTTTTAGTTTATCATATTGGTTTCAAATATAAAAATACTTTAAGAAATTGAGGTCTTCTCCTAGCCCCATCAGGTTTTTGAATTAAGACAGTAGGCACTCTCAGCATTTACTTCAGGTTAATTACTTGTGGTGGCCATGCTTCATTTTGGCAGTCCATGCTGCATAATTTATAATATACTACTTAATTTACAATCTGGCTAAATTGTTTTGTTGTGTTGGGAGACTCAGATGGAACATATTTCATTATCTCAGGTCCTAGAAGAACACTGTGGAGTTTGAAATGGGTTTAAACTGGTATGCCTCACATCAAGCTAGACTTCAAAAAGACAGGCTCCAGGTGCTTTCAGATAATTCAGACAAATGATCTTGCCAAAATTTGCAAATATAAAATTCCTTGGCTGCACATGGACTTTGTCATATACAGAGCCTGTGTCTGCCAATGACAGAACTGGACAGTTTTTAAAGATAAGAAGTTGAAAAAGTCAATCATCACTACAAAGACATATCATCAAATTTTCTTTAAAAAATATCCAGGCTGAAATACTGGGATCCAGAATTCTACTCTGTAATTCCTAAGACTCCCATCTTTTGCATAACATTCTAGGAAGATGTATATCACATGCTCTGGGATTTTCTATTTAACAAAAGTCACAGGCAGGAAAGAGTGACTAGTGGCTTCCTGAATGTGTTCATGGCCTTTCTGTGCTCTCTTTGAATGATTGTCTGAACTTAGAACCTCCCCCTGCTCTCCCTTTATGCATCATGTTACCAGAGATTGAAATCTCTCCTTAAATTTCAAAAGAACTAATAATCTATCTCTCTCTCTCTCTCTCTCTCTCTCTCTCTCTCTCTCTCTCTCTCTCTCTCTCTCTCTCTCTCTCCACAGCTGCAATGCAACTAGCAGCTAGTTCAGAAAAGGCAGGCTCTGGGCATTTTGTTTTATAATATATGGTAAAAAGCAGATTTATATATAAACATATAAGGAGATATAGATGCACATATATTATTTTGAGGACTCTTTCCAATAGACACTTTTCTCTTAAATCTTGAGAAAAACAAATACACAAACCTCATACTAACACTACTTGGAGAGAGAGGCCTCTGAGATACCTAGAGCGATGAGAGGAGGGGAGATCAACTCTATGTGGTCAAAGGACTTCAGAAGGAGAAATGTGTATCTGTGTATCTGAAGAGGAGGAAGGCAGACGAGAGCAAAAAGTCTGGGAAAAGCATTTCTATGGCAGAGGCACTTGGGAATGTACTCATTATTGCTGCAATAAAGTTTATAATAAACAAAAATAAAATAAAACTTTAGAAGAACCACCTGATATGCTGTTGCCTCAGTTATCACCAGCAGCATGGTGAGGATTGTGATAATTGTGTTGAATGTCTGTCTGCAAATGCTTTAAAAGAATGAGTTATAGATCTTTGCTAACTTGACTAAAAAGAGACACTGAAAAAAAAAAACCAAAACACCCCATGACACCTAGATTCTCCTTATGGTATCACAGAGTTGGATCACATAATTTTAATGTCTACTGGAGGGCACGGGTAGCTTGCACCCGAAAGAGGTCCCACTGACAGTCCACACTGTGTGCATCATTTTACCCCAGTGGTTCCCTTAAGACAAGGAAGTGACAGAAGACAAGCACGAGACCTAAAGGACATGGTGATGATGGGAACCTGAGCTCATCTGCAATTTCTGTGAGGTCTGGTGTTCCTTCAGGGTTGAGGTTCTTCTCTGAAACATCAGAGAATGTGTGTTCAGGGTTGCTAAAACCACTAATCTCTTAAAGGAAACCTCAAAACCAAAATATTTACATGAAAATCTTCCCATAAATATGTTTATGGGTCAAATTGATGAGGAGACTACCAGTTTGAGAAGTCGGTTACTTGTCTACTTGATAGAGTTTAGAATCTTGCCAGATGGTCCTCTGGGTATGTTTGTTATGTTAATTGATATGGGAAGAGATATCCATTTTTTTATTAAGAAAATTGTTTATTCATTTTATATACCACTGACAGATCCTCCTCTCTTCCCTTCTCCTGCCCCTGCCAGCCTCCCCTCCCCCCACAACCCATCATCCCTTCCTTCCTTGAAAAGGTAAGGCCACCCACGGGGAGTCAGCACAGCCTGGTACATTCAATTGAGGCAGGTCCAGGCCCCCTCCCCACTCACTACATCAAGGCCTATTCAAGGTGTCCCATCATAGGTAATGGGCTCCAAAAAGTCAGCTCATGCACCAAGGATATATCCTGATCCTACTGCCAGGGGGCCCCTTAAGCACATCAAGCTACACAACTGTCTTACTTATGCAGAGGGCCTAATCCAGTCCCATGCAGGCTCCACAGCTGTTGGTCTAAAGTTCATGAGTTGCCATTAGCTTGGTTTGGTTGTCTCTGTAGGTTTCCCCATCCTAATCTTGATGCCCCTTGCTCATAGAATCCCTCTTCCCTCTTTTTTACTGGACTCTTAGAGCTTGGCCTGGTGCTTGGCTGTAGATCTTGGCATCTGCTTTTATCACTTACTAGATGAAGGCTCTGCAATGACAGTTAGGGTCTTGCCCTACCCCCAACCTTTAGGGAAAGATCCATCTTAACTGTGGACAGAATCACTGTATGGGCAAGAGATCCCAGACTGAATAAATGAATAACAGAACTGTTGAGTAGCAAGAATTCATCCCAGTTTGATTTATTCTGGTTGGATGTTACCAGCTGCTTCAAGCATGTACTGCCTTGATTTCCCTGTCATGATGGATTGTACATCTGTAATGTAAGAGAAAAAAAAAACTCTTTTATTTATAAATTGCTTTTGTCAGTTTTTTTTTTTTTATATAGCAATTGGAAAAGAAACAAGAATACTCTGGCTCATGAATTAGTTAAACATTTACTCATTTTTTAAAGTTGGGGATTAAACCTAGTATTTATATTCAAGCATAAACCACACCAAAAATAAGAGAAAGTAAATCAGTCATAATAAGTGCATATTTTACCATTCAGCTCTACTCTTAACCCTTTATGTTAGTCCTGAATAAAGACAGAATAGTATGACACATGTTCAAATCATCCAGTTCTCATATGTTAAAGTATATCTCTCTTTAACCATCCAAGATGAGTTTTGCATATCATACCCATGTTTCAGAAAGTGTGTGGGAGAGTGTGACAATGTCAGAAACAGTGTTGTCTTCTATCCATTGTGAACACACATGTTTGGGCTCCTGTAAATTGTCTCCTGACATTCCAGATGTACGTCCACGGACTGCCCTCAAGCATGTTGCCACAAGTTGGAAAAATATACTAGGGAGAAGACTTTCTCTGATCACTCACCCATCTGAACTTTCTAGAAGAATAGAGACAAAATTGGAGGCGATGTAACACAAAGTGGGTTTCTCCATGCACTCCCTTTCACACCTTTTGAGCCCACTAAACCTCGCTACAAAAAAACCAAAAATCCAATAGACAAAGCACCATCAATTTAACTTATTCTCCATTTATTGGGAACATGAAAGATCATTTAAGCTCAAACCCACTGTGGTAGTTTGACTGAAAATGGCCCCCAGAGGTTCATAGAGAGTATCATTATTTGAAAGGATTAGGATGTGTAGCCTTGTTGGAGTAGGTGTGCCATATTGGAGGGCACCTATGTCACTGGGGTTGGACTTTGAGGTTTCAGAAGCTCAAAGTAGGCACAGTGGCTCACTCTTTCTCCCTGCTGCCTGCTAATCCAAATGCAGAACTTTGGACTCCTTTTCAATCACCATGTCTGCCTTGTGCCACCATGTTTCCCCCCAAGACAATGAAGGGCTAAATCTCTGAAACTGTAAGCCAGCACCAATTAAATGTTTTCCTTTATAAGAATTGCCATGCAGGGTTTCTTTTCACAACAATAGAAACCCTAACTAAGACACCCATGTTGTAAATACACAAAGATAGTCCAAGAAAGGGTTTGAAACAATTTTTTAATTAAGAAATATTTCAAGTTCAAGGGATGGCTCAGTGGAAAAACTGTCAGCTGAACAAAAGTGAGGCCCTGAATATGGATCTCCAGAACCCGTGTCAAAAAGCTGATCATGGTGATGCTCATTCACTTGCAACCCAGGGTCTGAGATTGGGGGCAGAGACCAGTGGATGCCAGAGGCTTAGAGCCAATCTTCCAGAAGTGGTAAATTCAGATTAAGTGGGGATCTTATTTCAAAAAAATGTAGAGAAGAGAAGAGGAAGATACTTGAAGTTGACATCTGCCCCCCACACATGTGCAGTCAAGCATAACACACACACACACACACACACACACACACACACACACACACACACACACACCACCAAAAAAGAGAAGGAGGGACAGAAATAAATAAGTAAGTAAATAAATAAATAAATGGAGGGAGGGAGGAAAAAAGGAGGTAAGGAAGAAAGAAAGAAGGAAGGAAATAAAGAAAGAAGAATGCAACAAAGAAAAAGGAAGGAAGAAAGAAAAGACAGAAGAAAAGGGAGAAGAAAGGAAGGAGGGAGGGAAGAAGGAAAGGAGATTTCAAAAGTACAGAAAGCAGAATTACTAGGATTACAGATAGCTAAATACATGCCAGTACATTTAAGTAATATTAACAGATTGCCATACTGGTTCTATCTTGTTTAAGATTTCAGATAAAGGTCAAAATATCGAAGTCAATATAGAACTAAATAAGGTTAAGATGAAGGCTTGGTATCAGGAATTGTACAAACACAATCCTCTGGATGTCTTAACCCTATCCTCTAGTTTACCATTGCTTCCAATGTAGCAAATGTTTTGTCTTTTTTAAACCTAACACATCTTAATTTTAGAAAGGTTTTCAAATAAACATTGTTAAAATCTCATACTACTATTAAATTATAACCAACTCCAGTCTGTCATTGTTGGCACCCCAACTTAAATATGGGTCACATTCAGATGCATAGAATGCAACTGCCCTGTAATTATAAGCAATATCTTTTCTCCATTAGATTTAAAACATAACAATAGAGAGAAACTCACAATTATCAAATGGGAATTCACCCAGAGAACGTCCTGTCACTTCAGCCCTGATCTACTTAAACAATATCAAAGTGTACAGTGGTTGGCACACAGAAAACAAGGGTCTCAAAAAGTCAGGGATAAGTGATATATTCCTGTGCAGTGCAGCTAAAGCAAGCATTTCATTTCCTCCTGAAGGCTCGATCTGTCTAATTTATTGGAGACAAAGGCCCCTGAGAGTTCCTGAAAACAAGATTAACACAATGTATTCCACACACTTCAAACGTAAGAAATGAATATGATATGACTCACTCTGACCTCCGTCTCAGCAACTCTGTCTTCATTCACTCATTTCTAAAGAAAGAAAAAGCAATAGTACTTACTGTTAGTGTACCTATGAGTTATATAGCTTAGTCCAGAATGTGACTCAAATTAACTACTGAGTGGCAGCTATGCTTTTTTTTTTTTTAAATCTCAACAAGTTGTTCAAATTGTTGTACTGTTTGCTATCATTAACCACCTACTTTACCAGTTGTCAACCAAAGGAGATTGAGACACATCTGTTCAGGAAACCTAGATTGCTCTCTTTTTCTTCAGAATCCATCTGTCTTCAGATTTTAAGTTAAATGCAGTGTTTGAATCTATATTTTATTTTGGAATTTTAAATTTTTCTTTAAATACACTGCAAAAGAGAATACATGAACCAGTTTTGACTGTTTCTGTTATTCATTCTGTTCTAGTCTCTCATATATTCTTTTCTTGGGTCTTTCATTCTCTCACCTCTAAATCTGTGTACCTGCATTTAAGGGAATGGATCAAACAGCCAGACTCTGGGTATAACTGAGTAGATGTCAGGATTTACCCTTGAATATTTATTTTCATGGTGCTAAATGATGGAAGGGAAGGATGGGTATAAAGGAAAAACAACTGAGATAATTCACAAATCACAGAGTTAATTTTAAGAAGCCTAGCATGTTGGCTGTAGAGATGGCTCAGTAATTAAGAGAAGATCACTGACTGTTCTTGAGAGGACCCAGGTTCGATTCTCATCACCCACATGATGGCCCGCAACTGTTTCTAACTCTGGTTGCTGGGGAAGTCTGAGTCCCTCTTCTGGCCTCTGCAAGCATCATACCCACACATAGTACACAGACATACTTTCGGGTCAAAACAATGCACGTAAAATTAAATTTAAATTAAGAAAAAATTCAGTGTATGTTTTATGAGAAATGAATTCTCTACGTTATACTTTTAAATAGCTATAAATCGGAGAAAATTGTTGACTAGTACAAGTTCATAGAAATTTGGGGAATCAGTTATTTTGTGAACCAGGAGAGAGCCGTGACTTTTCTCACTGGATTTTAAGTCTAAGTTGAGCACGTTCCTGGAGAACCCCTACCATTACAACAGTAGGCTAATGCTGGTAAAGATACATCACTCTTCAACCATTGGGTAAAAATAAGCCCAACATAGGAGTTAAACAAGAATCTAACACAGCCACTTTCTTCCCTCATATAATGACAAGGAAACCCAACAAAAGAAACAACTGGGTTAAGGATGAATATGAATTTCTATGAACTATTTGATTCTGAGGCAATTAGGGTTTTCATTTATAACAGCTTGTTAATACAGTGGTACCAACAATTCTTTGTAATTAAAGGTGTCATTTTCTTCCCAGATAGTTAGTAAGGAAAGTGAGAATTCACCTCCCATTTCTTGGGAATTTCAGTTTTCTGGTTATTTTGAAAAAGCAATGAGTAGCGTAGTCCCCTCCCTACCCTGTGTGACATGAGTAGCCAGTATGGAAAACAGCTCCTTCAGAATGAGCACTCCCTGCCCTTTGGTGATGTGCTATGTTCAGTCTACCCTTACAGTCTTCTTAGTGTGACTTACAGGTGACCTGTCTCTGAGCTTTACAAAAGATGTGACTTTTATTTTGTTGTTGTTGTTGTTTTGTTTTGTTTCAATGCAATCTCTATACATCAAGGACAGACACATCACGTGCTAAGCTTAGATGAATTCTTTTCATTCTTTGCCATTCTTCAATAAACGTGTTTTAAAAACACAGACATAATTTATTTCAAAAGGAACAACTGTTCAGCTTTCTGCTAATAGGATGCTAAGGGCAAAATAGGTAGGCCAGGATCATCATGAAGAACAAAAACCAAACAAACAAAAGAAAAAATAGAAAGCATTACAAGTTTTTAAAATTTAAAGCAAAACCAATAAGTAGCCCATTTATGATAAATTGTTCACATTTAGTAAATGAGACAATACATTTGAAAGCCCCTGAGGTTAATGAAAGACAAATAATAGTGCTCTGAGTATCTCTGGCAGTCACTCTGATTTCTGCCTAGGAAGCCAGGTGCAATGGTAGAGTACAATTGTTTGAGCAGTTCTTACATCCCACCCTCCTAAGCCGTCCCTCTAGCTGTTTTCCAGCTGAGAGCTGAGCAATAGGAAGACCCCCCTACTGTTGCAGAACTGCAGGCAGCATTCCCGTCAGATGCAAACACTTTCTTGGAGCCCCCTCATGACAATTTTTATTTTTTCATCAGCCACTTAGTAGAAAGAATGCTCACTATCTTAAGCTGTCATTGTGGAGTAATGGAGCTGCATTCTACAAAAGAACCCTCAACAAAGGCTGCGAAGCTCCACCTGCCTAATTACAGAGCCATGAGAACCACCTTGAGTAAACACAACTCTCAATCCATTTAGAGTTCCTCAAACTCAGTATCATCAAATCATGTTCCCTTTGAAATAATGAAAGGGAGGATACAAAAAATCACAGAGCATCAGAGTGGTAGAGCAAGGGCTCCAGGCAGGCTTTGTGTTTCCTTCTGTGAAAAGTATCACCATTTATTATCACTCATTAAATTTTAATTTTATAAGGCATTTTAAAAGGTCATTTTTTAAATTGGAATTTTGTAGGCAACATTACTGACTGGTTAACTCCTGGAAAAAAAAAAAACAAATCTTCATAGATGTATTGTTTTAAGCTATTATTAAGGAGGCACCTTAAAACACACACACAGAGAACAAATTATTTTCCTCACAGAGCAAGATCGCTCTTCTTTTTGTGTAATTTAATTTGCACAATATTTTCAGTTGATTTTTACATTAGAAGCACCTTGGAAACCTAATTAGACATGGAAAATCATTAGCATACAAAAGGTTTAAACCTATAGCTGAGCTATGACAAGTTTAAAACAAGACAAAGCCTGTAAAATATAAACAACGGAACTGTGAGTGGGGAAGTTTAACAGATATCTTTTCTTGGTGTTCCTCTCAACCACCATCAGATTTTCTTCTAGAGAATCATGTGTTATTACAGACTACAATTACCCTGACTTCTGATCCAAAGTGGCTTTGTGCAGCTGTATAGTTATAATAGATATTTATACTCACAAAATCTATATAAATTACATCTTTTATTCACAAAAAGCAATGAGGGGGAAAGGAGGGAAAATCACATCAAGATTTCCAGATGTTTTGTGTGCGCTGTATTATGTAACCCTATAACAACATTTTGGGAGAGATGTTGAATTGGTTATACACGAAGGGAAGTTGTTTAGGGAAGGTAAGTTGAATGATAAAATCCATATAAGGATGGTAGTCTGAGAGAAAAGTTATCATATTAACCCAGATTGCCTCTACTTCAAAAAATTTCCACTATTCTCCAAAACAAGGTGAGCCTAGCTGCCCTCGAAAAGAAGTCAACAAATATTTATATAAGGGAAAGGGGATGAACATTTAGTGTTTTTTCAGAGCATACAACTTCTGTAGCAGCTACTCAATTTTACCTCTGCATTACCAAACAGGTGGGGATGAAATGTAAAGCAACAGGCTAATGGTTTGGAAACTTTATTTAGAAATTTAAAACTTTATTTAGAATCCTGGGCATAAGGCCAGACTTGGTCAAAGGGCCAGAGTTTGATTTCCAGTGCTGAATATAAGCTAGGTAAGGCATAAACTTTACTTGCACAACATTCTATGACCCAATGCTTGAAAAAGTAATTCATAATTAATGGTGATGTTATAAATAATGCTAGCTCCTACTTATGTGGACCTTATTATATATTGTATGGAATAACTCATGTAATTTCAATAATGTCCTTGTAAGCTAGTTACTACTTTGTTTATTTTAGGATTTAAAGGAATTGAGGAATTATTAATTTGTCAAGATAGCCATCAATTGTGGGTTTAAGTTACCTAAGTGTGCAATGTAGACTGAGATTTCAGATCACTGGATAATTATATAAATGAATAAATTAAAAAATTAAATGGTTAAATCAAAAGTCGGTCCTGAGCATTTGTTCAAAGAGGTTATATAGCTTGAGGTAATTTTTTTTAAAGATAAATAAATGAAAATATGAATCCGTCACTGAGCACATATTTATGATATTAGGCATTCATTAAGCTAGTTGTTAGAGTTTAACAGGATCATGTGTTAGATGCTTGGGTGAGAACTTTTTCCTAAAGGAAGATGGAAAGATGAAGGGGACAAAAGGAAGGAAAGAATATAGGAAGAGTAGATGGAGCTGGGGGAAGGGAGAATCTGATGAAATGAGAAATATAAGAGAGATCTTTTATTCAATGGGTATTTACCAAGGGCTTAACAACTTGGAGGCATTTAGCTCTATCTTAGAGATACATTGATTAGAAAAAGAAACAATAATCAGAGCTGCGTCAATCATAAGGCTTATAGTATATTAAAGAGACAACATAAAATAAACATCATGTAAATGTAGGATTACCAATCATGGCAGGTGCCACCAGGAAATAAATAGATGCTATGAGAGTATACCAGCAGAATTTAATTTAAATCAGGATGTTGGAAAGGTCTCCTTAAGGAAAGGATATTCAAAATGAGGGCTGCAGGGGAGTAGGCTTTCTCTGGAGGAAGAGGAAGGAGACACCAATATATAAATAACTGCAGGAGTGGGAAAGAACAGGGGTGGGAAAGAATTGAAGCAGATAAAAATAATCCTAACTAAAGAATAATATAGATTCATAATGGTTATGTAGGACAGGCCAAAAAGGTTTGTTAATCATACTACAGATGTTGGAGGGCTTTTATTTTTCAGATTTTCTTGCAAGTTTAATGGAAAGCTACTGAAAGTGATAGAAAGAAATATATTGATTACATTATAAACATAATAGAATGCTGGGCATGTTTGAGGCAGAAGTTGATAAGTGTCTAAGAGGAAGGGAGTGGGAGATCAGTTAAAATGATTTTAAAATAGTACACGAGAGTTGGTTGTGGGTGTGAGTGAGGAATGAATAGTGAGGCTGCAGATTAAGGGTTGATTTGGAAATAGGTGTTGACATAGACTTGGGAGTTTGAGATAGCAAATAAAAGAGAGACAACGGTAAGTAGTAGAGTAGGAAGGTAAGAATTCAAAAGCCAAGTTTGGATTGTTAAAATTCCAGGCAATTGAAAGATTGTCAAATCAAGCGTCTAGTAAACCCATCTCTGAAAACAGGGGACTGGACAAGAGATCAGAGATGATAAACATCGGGTTTGGGTGTCAGTAAGTCATGGTTGTGGAAGAGCACTCAGGAAAAGACAGTAGAGCCAGAGAGAATGTTATTATTGAGATGTGGCAGAGGCAGCAATAGTTAAAGAGGGATGAAGAGAAATGGCACTGTAATCAGAGCCAAGAGAGAAATATCTTCAAGGAAGTACGACACCTGTGCAGAACCAAGTGAGAATTCAGACAATGTGAAGAAGCAGCCAGAATCTGTGGATTTCAATCATATGAACTACTAATGTTCTTAACAAAAGCTCCTTGGGAGTTAAGAGTGTGACTATAAGACCTGAGTGTAAGATAGCAGGTTAGTAATGGAAACATATTGTGCATGCCATATGCTTCTGAAAGCTTAAGGGTGAATTAGAGGATATAATTGAGCAAATAAAAGGAAGAGAAAGCAGGAAGAATGGCTGTTAATATCTGAGTGCTGATCCGAGAATACAGTAAGAAGTGTGGGGAACAGAGGCTCAGGCCTGACCTTGCCCACACAGCCAAGGACCTCAGGGTGCTGCCGAAGGACAAAGTGAATAACTTCGAATGTTCTTATTTTTTTTAAAAGAAGATTTATCTTTATTTTTTGTGTATGAATGTTTGCCAGTATGAATGTTTGTGAACCATGTGGGTGCGGTACCTGCAGAGGCCAGAAGAAGGAATATAGGATCCCCTCGATCTGGAGTTAACACATAGTTGTTAGCAGCCAGGTTGGTGCTGTGAACCAAATCTGGGTCCTCTGGAAAAGCAACCAGCACTTTTAACTACTGAACCATGCCTCCAGCCCCAAATAGATATAGATATTTCATTGACCCTGTTACACTGTATGATGTGTCAATAAACAATAAAATATATGTTAAAATACAAGAAACAAATGAGCAAAAACTCCATGTAAAGCTGTGAAGGAAATTAAAGTGTAAATAAAGTGTGTGTGACAGCAACAACATAGTAGTGAAGAAAATATGAAAAAAAAAAAAAGACAGTGACGTTCAGTTAAATTCTTGTTAAAGACGAGAAAATTAAAAGTCCTGAGAACCAAAGGCTTCTATTACAGAGATTTTTCAGGAGGCTTGAAGTTGACCTCACAGAAAAATATAAGAATACTATGGACTACACGCTTTCACTTTTTTCCTCTACTTATGAGTGATGTCAATTAAGTTTAGCAACATGATCCTGAAGCCGAGGAGCTACTGAAATTCTCATTCTATGGCTCAGTCAACACAGTCATTTTCCAACCATTAGGGCAGGCAATTTGCTCTCTCAATAGTGAGTATTCTCTTTTGATTGTTTATAAGGAAATTCTTCCTATCCAGAGAAGAAACTGTGACTATGAAGATGCTCAGTGACTCAAACACTGTCTCATCTTGCATTGTTCTTCAATTTCATTTTAACTGGAACAAAACAAAAATAACAAGAGTTATATATGTAAATGGAGTAACATTTGATGTATGTGCATAGTGCTGAATATTTAAACAAATCACACCTGTTTATCTCCTTAATTACCTGTTAGTTCTTTGTGGATTAGTTTCTGAAACTGTTTTTAAGCTTTTTTGGACTAGAAAGTATATATCAACATCTGTGGTCAAAATAGTATGTACTAGTATGGTAGATGTTATTGATCCTATCTGTAACTCAATTACACTGATCAAACTTTTTCCATTCCACTTCCCATACTCCACTGCCTCTCACAATCACTCCTCTACTCTCAGCTTCTATGAGATATTTTTTAGATTCTGCATATTAGTGAGAACATATAATGCCTGTGTTTAAGTGCCTGGCACATTTCATTCAACAAGATGATCTCCACTTCCACACATAGTGTTGCACATAGCAAGATTTTATTCTGGTTTATGGCTGCATAGTATTCGACTGTATTTGTATACCATATTTTCTTTATCTCTTCATATACTGATAGATACTTGGATGTTTCAATTTCTTGGAAATTGGATATAATGCTGCAGTGAACATGGAAGTACATCTAATTGTGCTAACTGGGGATTCTGTTGTAAGTCATGCTTTAAATTATGTGAAAAACTTCCATATTGTTTTCTGTGATGCCTTTGTAAATTTTACACTTCCACCAACATTGTTCAAATGCTTCATTCACTCCATACTGTTGGTAACCCTTGCTATATTTGGTCTTTTTTAAACCTCATTATTGCTCAGTACTTGGTGACATATTTTTTTCTGGTATAAATTGCTATTTCTCCATTGATTAGTGCTGCTGAGAATATTTTATTCACCTGTTGGTTCTTGGTTACTTCTATTTATTTCAGATATGTCTATTTACATCTTCTGTTCATTTTTAATATATTTTTCTATTGAGATTTTGTAGAGTCTCATATATTTTGGATATTAGCATAATGTCAGATATATACATTGTATCTCATTCTATAGATTGTTGCTGCACTCTTTCCTTTAAAATGCAAACATTTTTTAGGTTTATATATTTTCCTATTGTTTCTTGTGCTTCTGATAGCTTGAAAAACACATTGCCCATTCCAGTGTCCTAAAGTGTTCTCCACATTTGTTTTTATAGTTTCATAATTTCAGAAAGCAAATTTAAGCCTTCAAAGAATTTTGAGTTAATATTGTGGTTGGTGAGAAGCAAGCATCTACATTTATTACTCTGTATGCAGTTATTCAATTTCCAAACCCCATTTATAGAAAAGGCTATCCTCTATATAATGTAATCTTAGTACTCTTCTTACTAACACAGATGGCTGTAGATATGCACATTTACTTGTAGGCACTCCATTCACCATATGCACACTGACTTCTAGGCTCTACACTCTCCTCCTTTGTCCTATGTGTGGTTTGATGTCAGTACCTTGTTAGTGTATTAAGTACACCTTGATAGTAGTCTTTGAAGACTCTGTGTGTGTGTGTGTGTGTGTGTGTGTGTGTGTGTGTGTGTGTGTGTGTATGCATGAGTGAGTGTGGTGTGTGTGTGTGTGTGTGTGTGTGTGTGTGTGTGTGTGTGTGTGTGTGTTCAAAAGAATACCTTTAGAGAGGTGTTTCCCCTGGGTCATTGCAGGAAGTCCTAAATAACTGTGGTTGAAGAAGTTCAGGATACAACTCAAACTAGTAGCCAAACTTGCCAGTGTCATCTATGTTGTATTGGTTTTGCAGGTGTGAAAGGTACAAGATTTAGGGAGCTGTGAGGTCTTGAAACACAGGCTAGATAAATGTGTGGAAGGGGTGGAGTCCCTGCATGGAAAGCCTGAGATGTCACATCATTAATCTGTGACAGTGAAACCTTATTTTCAAAGGAGACTCCAGGATATTAGAGACACTAGGACCTTGAGACAGCTGCTGAGAAAAGCTTCAGGCATAACATGGTGGAGATGGTCCAACAGAGCTTGTAGACCACTAGGCTGGTAGGCATGGCTAGCAAACCTTTGGAACCCAAATGATTCCATCATGAGTCTCATATGCTAAACATGGAGCTGGAGGATTTGGTTTTGGCCAAATGTGTTTCAATATTGCTTGTATAATTTTTTGTTATTCTCACTTGACCCTTTTCTATACTGGAAGTATTTGCCATTATATATTGGAAGTAGGTAAGTGGGTTCTGACTTTTATAGGAGGTCACAGTGTTGTGGAATAATCCCTTTGTACACTGTGTGAATATAAGTCACAGTAATTGGTTTAGTATAGAAGCTGGCTTGGCAAGAGCTGGACAAGATAAGGTTAGGTGGAAGATCTAAAATGAGAATGCTGGGAAGAAGGGTGGAGTCAGGAGTCTCAAGCAGATGCAGAGAGAAGCAAGATGGGCATGCCTCAGTAAGAAAAGGTATAAAGCCATGTGACAAAGCATAGATAAGAAATATGGGTTAATTTAGATGTAAGAGTTAGCTAATAACAGGCCTGAGCTATTGGTTGAAAGTTTATAATTAATATTAAGCCTCTGTGTGGTTACTTGGGAGCAATTCATAGGACAATACTTCTGCCTCCAAATGGTGCCCAAACATTCGGCACCTACATCCACATAAGATCCAAGAGAGCTTGGGAAAAGATTCTGAACACACAGAAACAGAGCCAAATGTGGCTTCCTAGTCCTAGGTCTCTCAAGCTGCGTGCAGTACAGAAACATTACTCACAGCCACTGCCTGTGGGCTTGAGTTGCCAGCACAGTATGGCCAGAGGTAGCCCTGGCAGTACACCATGATCTAAGCCACATGGCATGTTTAAGTTTTGCTCATTCAGACTAAAAAGATTGCAGATACACAGTAAAGACAGATTCAGATGGAAAAAAAAATCTCTAAGTGGGTTTCAATGTGTTTAAAAATATTCATTGGCTTGGGAGAGAAAAGAGAAGGTATAGACAGTTATAAAAATAAGTATATAGTTTTAAAATAATAAAGTACTTAAAAAGAGAGTAAAGTAATTTAGAAGAAATAAGCAATGTAAATATGGAAAACACAGTCTGGATCCTATATGTTATTGTGTTGTCTTTAAAATTTTTGGTTGCTAAAAGACATTGGATTATGAAAGCTGGTAGATTAAACCACCCTATATATTTTTAAAAATCTTGACTTAAAAATGTAAGAGGTTATGCTTTTATTTCCATGGGAAATGAGAAGCTGTGGATTCATTCTGCATTAAAGAAAGTCAGGTTTGATTGGAGAAGATCCCCTGAAATCCTGGATTCAAACATTAAAAAATAAACCCAGAAGGGCTATTTTACTGCCCAAACATAAAACAAACAAACAAACAAAACATCTTTAACTGACTTATGTACAGCACATATTCCTTACTTGTAATGTATGTTACCTTTAAAAGTTCATGTACTTTTAGAACAAGGGGACCAAGCACCAATGAAAATGGATAGCCCAAGTGATCCAGCATTTCAAAATGCTTTCTGTTGCAGTCTCCTCAAAATTCTACATCTAAAACAGCTTCAAGGCTTCAGGCTGCGATGGTCCAACCTCATAGACTACTCCAGCCATACTACATAGATTCATTATTATCTCAATTTTCTCAAGGTTTTCCCAAAGATACCAATTCCCCCAGACAATAGGAAGTAGTCTAAAGAATGACAACTACTTTCCCCAAATGTCAGTTATGGATGTTTGTTGTAATTTAAGGGGGTTGGCTGTAAGTTGTTACTGGTAATGGTTAGAAAAAAAGCTAAACAAAGGAGATTAGATTCAGAGACCTTGGTCTGAAAAGAAAAAGAGGGAAAAATATAAATATGATGAGATAAAAGCGTAATTATGGAATCTACTTTAATCCCCCCCCCAAAAAAAACCTATTGATTTCAAAATATTTTACACTGGTATGGATTTTAATTTTATACAAATTTTAGGCTAATTTTGTTACATTGTATGTAAGTTTCTACTCTTATTTAGAGTATTGTATTTATACAGCTCATTTAAAATTGTAATGCATAATTAAGAAATACGGATTGTTTATCATCTATAGTAGTCAAACTTATAATCATGTTAGATATGTTTTCAAGGTTAAACAGATACATTCAGATAGATAAATGGTCTTCAAACACTTCAAAGACCTACAAAATATGACATTTTAAAATGTTTCAGTAACATAAAACTTTTCTTGACAGTGAGACATATCTGCTTCTGGCAGTATCAATTTACTTCAGAAACAATAATGGGCATGAAGGAAACTCTGTATGGAGTTTGCCTTCTTTATGGCAAAAGCTATCCATTTAGATAAAGTAACTTTTGCCTTGTCTCAGTTGCTGACAATGTACTGTCCAAAGTGGACCAGCAAGACACAAAAGAAAGAGACTGCCAAACTTTGCCAAGACAAGGTAGGACAGTCCTTCAAAATTCCCTGCTTTTTAGAAAAATCTGTCAGATATACTAGGCCTGTAGGCCACAGAGAGATGCAACAACTTTACAGAAGAACTTTGGTAAATGTCCAGGCAGCCAGATGTCCCTGTCATTAGATAGCATTTCACCCTTCTGGGTTCTTTGATGGAGTTAAAGATTAGATAGTCATAGTTGAAATTTTCCTTAGTTAAATTAAAAAATAAATTAGACTTTAGACTAAAACTTTAGACTCACAAGAACAAGATAAATATTAGAGTGTTTTCTCTAATTTTGTCAAAAACAAATGGACTGGTTATTGTAAGTGTAATTCTTACTTGATAACTGTTTTTGTTATATATAGTTTCACTATGTTAAAGTTAAAACCTTCCTTTTTAAATAGACAAAAAAAAAAAGAAAATGCTGTGGAATAATTCCTTTGTATACTGTGGTTGGTTTAATAAAGAAGCTGAATGGCCAATAGCTGAACAGGATAAGTTTGGGCAGAAGAGCCAAACTGAGAATACTGGGAAGAAGGATGGAGTCCTCAGTTGCAAGCAGATGCAGAGAGAAGGAAGATGAGCATGCCATACTAAGAGAAGGTACCAAGCCATGTGGCAAAGCATAGATAATAAATATGGCTTAATTTAAATGTAAGAGTTAGCTAGTAACAAGTCTGAGTTATTGGTTAAGCATTGGTAATTAATATTAAGACTCTGTGTAGTTACTTGGGAGTGGTTTGCAGGACAAAACCTTCCGCCTACATTACAGTTACCAAATAGCTTTGAGTTCAGAAGAGACTTTGAACTGTGGAAGAGTATTGGGAATGTTAAAGAGAATGGGGACTTTTAAAGATGAACTGAATACATTTTTTTTTAATTTTGAGGCAACCATGAGCTCTGAGGACAAGTGACATAAGATTGTAATTTGAAAACAGAATGTTTGTGTGTCAGCTCAACAAGAGATGGAAGTGTGATGATTAATCTTGTCAGTTTGATGGGGATTAGAATCACCTAGTAGAAAACAATTGTATGTATGTTTATAATTGTTAGTTGAAGTTGGATGACCCATCCTAAATGTGTGCAGTTATATGAGCTGGGATCCTGGACTGAATAAAAGGAAAAAGTAGGTTCAGCCTTGTCACTCATCTGCCTCTGTTTCCTGACAGCAGATACAATGTAACAAGCTGCTGCAAGAACCTGTTGGCATAACTTCTCTACCAGGATGGATAGTACCCTCAAACAGTGAGGCAAAATAAGTCCCTTAGTCTTTCGGTTATTTGGTCAGGTATTTTATTACAGCAACAACTATTATAGTTTAATGGCTAAACATGAACTAACATTGCTGTTTATGAAAAGTGTGGGTTTGAAAAAATTAGAAAGACTTATAAAGAGTGGCAGGCTGATGGGCTATTTCAGGTGGGAAAACTGTCAGAGTATAACCATTTGCTGTGGTTTTGAGACATGCATAAGGGAAAGAATACAGTCTAGGTAAACCTAACTGCTGTGATAGGTTGTGGTCAAAAGGGCTTGATTAGGTGGCAGTGGGGGAGGTGGAAGAATTCTGATTGACTCCTGCCATGATGACCTTGGTGAAGGTCATACAGGTGGTATTTAGTGGAATAGCACAAACTGCTGCCAATTAAGAAATCCAATTAAGTTTCCTGAAAATGGAATAAATTTTAATTTGCAGAGCTATTCTATATTCCTGCTGGGCCCTAAGGGTCAAAGAAACACAGCTGACCACATAAGGCCAGCAATGAGTGTCTGGTTAAAAAGAAATCTCTCAAGGTCTGGACAGGCGAAAGCTTTCGTATCAGATTCACAGAAAAGGCCCAGTGAATTGGACAAATAGGAACTATGAAGCATAGGAATGTATAATTAAAAGAGGTAGGGGTACCTATTCCAAGCATAGGTAAAGAGATAGCATTTGTCTCATCTGGAAGACAATGGTAACTGATAAAAACAACCTAAAAGTAATCTACAGTGACTCCTTTCTTGCCTATGTAAAATAAACTTCATTATAACCTTTCCATGGTCTGGAGAAGGCGATGATGAATGATAGAAAGTCAGATGACTGTGATTTTTCATTGGGCTACAATCAAGATGACATACATGTACGCTGTGCATGAACATGTGTGTGAAGTGTGTGTGTGTGTGTGTGTGTGTGTGTGTGTGTAGTTTTAATGGAAATGTACACCAACTTTGGGGAAAAAAGAGTTTACAGAGAATTCCTCATAGTAACAAAGAAGTCTTGTTGCACTGGAGTATTTCTTAGGAATCACTTTAACACATATCATCAAAAAGTACAAGTATCTAAGAAAGGCATCTGAGTGCCAAATGTTAAGTAACTATGTGGAAACAGAAATATTGACTGGCCTGATTTGATCAGTACTCTCTGGATTCATATATTGAATCAACAAACTGTATCATATTTATGCAATATAAAATCAGTGTGAAAGTTCTACTTAATAGCAAAAAGGAAGTGAGTCTTTCCCACTTTCCCCTGAAGTTACTCAACAAGAGATCCAGCCCAAAGCAAAACTGTCCAATTTAAATTGTCAAATTCTTCAGACTGTCACTCTCTTGTTAAATTATAAGAATTTTCCATCTTTACAAACAAATGTGAAGCAAAACAAACATGACTGTATTAAAAATATTCCTCTTTATCAACATGAGAAAAAATTAAAAGGCAACTCTAGTTTAGCTTCTGTTCTATATTATGCTATTTATTTTTTCGATAACGTGACTTAGGGCAAAGGGGAGACCATTTTCAATAACTCCCTGGAGCTGTGTTTTAGGTGGAGTCAGGGCTTCAGGTCATCCATTAATTGGCAAGAGGCTGGAGGCTCCTGGTTCATTTATAAGGCTATTTAGTCATCGAACACCTTCCTGTTTATCTGTACAAACCGTCCTAGGCTTACATTAGCTTGGCTTACAAACTTTTGGGTTTTGGGTGATTTGAAGGGGATATAGATTCGGTAGAAACTGTACTTCATATTTTAAATTTGTAGTTATCCTCCAGACTGTAGATACAACAGAATATGTAACATTCACAAAGCACTGGGCTGTAGCAATGAACCCAGGTATGTAAAGACCACAGTAAACAACACATATTCTACAAGACATGGGCTTTTGAGCTATGACAATCAGTAGTGCGACACACTCTGTGCATTACCAACATATATTTTTCAATTAATAATGATCTTATTGGGTCATCATCACATTATAACTCAAAGACTGTATGCATTCTGCAAAAATCTGTCAACCTATCAAAGCGAAACCTGCTACAAAGAAACTTTTAGTTTCAGCTATCTTCTGTATTGTAGGCCAAACTATCTATTCTCTGTTTCCACAGAACTTGATCCCATCTTTTCTTTAATATTCTGCTTATCATTTTATAGTTTTTCTCAG
The DNA here is from genome assembly GCF_007827085.1 of Peromyscus californicus insignis. Lineage (NCBI taxonomy): Eukaryota > Metazoa > Chordata > Mammalia > Rodentia > Cricetidae > Peromyscus > Peromyscus californicus. The sequence continues at coordinate 84,637,192 of NW_026294551.1, read as the reverse complement.
GATTATCTTCTACAATCTGAGTTTATCTATCTCCCCTTCTCATCTCCAACATTCATCAGAGTTCCTGGGCAGCAAAAATGTTCCCTAAGTAAGAACAGATTTGCATGAACAATGAATATAAATGATGGCTAAAGTACAAGGGGGAGGAATAGTTACACATCATTACTCCATGCCCAAACTGTTTGCCTTAGTATGTGAATAACTTAGTCAGGGTTTAGTAATCTGTAACTGAGTTTAGTGATTCATTGGTCAGCCTGTAAGATCTAGTTAACAAACCCACAGATTGAAAGTTCCATGCATTGTGCATGCAAAGAGAAACTAAGAACGGAAATGTGTAAATTATGACTACATGATGATTTTTTGAAAAGTCAACTCAGAGAATGTGTGTAACCTTCCCAAATCATAGCTCCACGGCTTTGTATAATCACAAGATTTTTTTTTTCCAGAAAAACTTCATAGTTTATTTTTTCACTAGGATTCTCTGCCTCATAGCAGCGACATATGCATCTGGCCTTTCACTATAGAATCAACAGTGTAAACTACATACCCTTGGTCTAGAAAATAAGAAGATTTCCAATTGTGATTCTAGACATACTAATTGCTTTTTGAAACTTTGCCTGTGGATGATTATTATCTAAGTAATGTATTCTCTAGTTTGCCTAGAGAAGTAGTGTACCTTTTTAAACACTTTTTAAAAAATCATATGTATGATTTTTTAAATGAACCTTTAATGGTTCTTCCATTAAAGATAGTATAAAAATATTTTGTCGAGGCAGTATCCATATTTTTCCTCATTTGTCCTGACATAAACACATATACAAACATACACACACACAGAGTGAATTCCTGGGCCTCTAGAAAATGGCATACAATTTGAACAAAAGGGGTGAGAAACTGCAAACCTCTGTCATTTCATGTGAAGGAAAATAAAGAAAATTGCCTGAAAACCAGAAATGTTACAGGGAAAATGTTCAGCAATTGAATGAGGATTACTATTTCATGAGGCATTTTCCTTATTATTTTTACCATTAAGTAGAATATGCAGCATTGTGTTTGTGTATGAACTGACATCTCAGCTTGGCTGTTTGGTCCAAATTTAAGCTTAGCAATCAACACTGTCATCAGGAGATCCTAGACAGTGTGGAGTAGGACTGTGCGTCACCAACTGTGTGACTCCAGAGGGGTGCTGAAGCTGGCTATGAAAGGCCTATTATGCTTCTCCACCAACTAAAATGCTAGAGTAATTATCCCCTTCTTGTTTGACATCACTCATGCCACAGGCATATGAAGCTTAAGGAAATACATGCAAAGCACAGATAGCTCTCCTACTGTGGGAAAAAAAATAGGGAGTCTTTATTTTGTCTGTTTCAGTTCCCCGGGTTTAGCGCCTTCTCATTTTGTTCTGTGCGCTGCTCACTGTTTACTGGTCAGGCACAGTCACATTTACCTCCTGTGTCATTTTCTGATATTCAGATTCCCTCTGCTGCTTCCTCTAATGACAAGTCCAGTCTACTGTTGGGACACAATTACACTCAGGTTGCTAATTTCTTAATTTCCTTGCCCCTACCCTCTTTCTTTATTGCAAAGTATCACTTGAGACTAAATGAGATCTTTTGTTGTTGTTTTTAAGCCTTCAACTGTCCTGCTGCTCAATTTCCAGCTGAAGTTATAATCCTCTGTTTGGGATACCACGGCTGATTACTGCAGAAATGACTGTAATACTCATTATACACCATTTGTTGGAAGAGTGGAAAGAAGCCTGTGATTAAGGAGAAATTGGCTTGGATTTTGCTTTAAATGTCTACTCCATCACTGTAAGGATTTAATCAAAATTTTGCTGCTGGTGTTTTTAAAGTTTGCATCTTTCTTACTTGCTTGGTCAGTACAAATATAGTAGGCCAGATTAACTCCTTTGCAACTGCCCAAATCTGCAACTTGCCCACAAATAGACACTTCTTCCTATTGCAGAGTCAAGGCTCACCAATGCTCCTTAATGCTGGATAGAGTCAAGTAACTTACTCTAAGCAATACATGCACGTGGGCCTTGCATGTTTTACCATTCCCTAATATGTCTTTGATGCCTTCTTTTTTTTAACTAAGGATTTTTAAATTTGTTTTACATACCAATCAGAGATTCCTCCCTCTCCTCCCTTCTCTCAGCCCCCGCCTTCCCTCTCCAACTAAACCCCCCCCCATTTCCTCCTCCAACAAGGTAGGGTCTCCCATGGGGAGTCTGCAGAGCCTGGTACATTCAGCAGTGGCAGGTTCAAGCCCCTCTCCCTGCATCAAGGCTGTGCAAGGTGTCCCACCATAGGTAGTGGTTTCCAAAAACACAGCTCATGCACCAGGGATGGGTCCTGATCCTACTGCCAGGGGGTCCCTTAGACAGATCAAGCTATACAACTGTCTTGCTTATGCAGAGGGCCTAGTCCAGTCCCATGGAGGCTCCACAGCTGTTGATGTCTTCTTAAAGGGAGCTTATTTCAAGGCTGGAGAGGTGGCTCAGTTGTTAAGAACACATCTTGCTGTTGCCTAGGACTAGGGTTTGGTTCTCATCCCCACAATGTGGTTTACAAACATCTGTAATGCCAATTCCAGTGGATCTAGTGCCTTGTCTGTCTTCTGAAAGTATCCAAAACACTCACAGATATAAATAAATATATGTATTTCTCTCCTTTTTAAAGAAAAGCTTTTCCTAAGATGCTGGCACAAGGAAGAAGAGAGATAGAAAGCAGCATGTATACTTCAACACTTACACATCCATTGTAGCCAATTCCTTGCCCTCCAACAACCAAGTAGAGAAACTATGATTATACATCAAAAGTTGACTAATACAAGTTCCTATTTCTGACTCGATGAGAAAAATATTAACTTCAGTTACATCATCAATTAACAAGTAAAAGTATTTATAAATTTTTGTTATGTGTAGAAAAATGTAGTCTCCAAGTCAGAAAATATTTGGCCATGGCTTTGGAAAATTTTGATAGAGGGGCATGAGACTGATCTAATTTGTTATTTTAATCCCATTTATTGAGAGCTTATTCTGTAAGTCACACTGTACTACAGTGTAGAACCAAGATAATCCTGAAGCAGCCCTAACCTCAACCAACAAAGGGTCAAGGAGAAGCAGGTGGATTAGAGAAGAAAGCATAGCTGTACAAAACCATATGTATTACCTATAGTTGAGTTATATGCCCACTGGGTATTTAAATCCAAAAATGGTATCAGGGTTCCTGGTCAGAATACAGACTGAGGGGATAATGAGATGGTTCAGTAGGTAAGGACGCTTGCCACAGAAACTGCCTAACTTAGTTTGATTCTGGAATTCCTAAGATGAAAGGAGAGAACTGACTTCTCCAAGTTGTCATCTGATGTCCATACCCATGCATGGCAGGTGTCACATGCTCAAACACATAAGAACATGACAAAAAAGCAGGAAAATACAGGAATAAATGAAAGTTTTCTCTTGTAAATGTCACATGTAAAGTTTTCAACTGCTGAGCTTACTGTTGTATACGTGGTGGTTATAGCTAAAGAAAAAAGTTTTCATTTCCTCCTTGATGAATGGACATATTTCATATTTGAACAACAAATTTATGTAATTTATCGAAATTGTATGTACTTCTTTGTAGCCATACTTCTGCCATTTATAATTAGATTGTCTAGAGCTTTCCATACTCATCACATTTCAAATTATCACTAAGTATCCATAAAATAGCAACTGAATCCTATCAAGGGTATCTGGCTAGCCATAGTATCAAATGTATCTAATTTCCATCCAAATGCACATCCAGAACTCCCTAGAATCAGCTCCATGTCAAAGTCTAACCCAAAGGATAAATGCAAGCTCCAGAAAATACCAAGAGACCTAGAGTGCACTTCTTCCTAGAACTGGGTATGGGGTCAGGGGTGTGGGACATTTTCTTCCAGTGGATAGATGTCTTAGTTAAAACTTCTAATGCTGGGACGAAATACCACGAGCAAAAGCAATTTGGGGAGCAATCAGGTTTATTTCAACTAATACCTATCAAGTCACTCCATCACAGAGAGAAGTCAGGGTAGGAACTAAAGCAGAGGTCATGTGGAGTAGGAAGTCCTGCCTTGCTCCCCATGGATTATTCAACCTGTTATCTTATACAACTTAGGACCACCAGCACAGAGGTAGCACTTCCAACAGTGGGCTGAGATTCAATCATATCATATCATATCATATCATATCATATCATATCATATCATATGATCATATGATATGACCATATCAATAATCAATTAAGAAAATGCCATACAGATTTGCCCACAGGCAGATCTGATGGAGACAGTTTCTCAACTGAAATTTCCTGTTCCCAGCTGACTTGAGTTTGGCTCAGCTTGACAAAAATTGTCCAGCACAATAGGGACAGCCCGGTGGTTTGGGGAAAAGTCAAGATATTGGAAAGAGGCTATTTTATATATACATAAAACCTAAGGTATTTTTGCCTTCAAATTGGATATTTGGCTGATTATAAAATTTATACCTAAAACTACCCCCGCATACATGCAAATAAGATAGACATCTTTATAAAAATGGATGAATGGATATCAACAGTGATTGGCAGAAAATGGAATATAAATTGCTGTCCTTTGAAAATGCTTGGCTTTATTATCCTAACTATTAAAATAAAATTAGACTAGTATTTTAAAATGTTTCCCTTGTCTGCTTAATCAAATTTTTATAGACAAGAGCTGAAAACGGAGTTTCTTATTTTCTATATTTTATAGTTTTAAAGGATATTCAATGGACCTTGGCATCACCTCTCAAAAATTTTAAATTTTCATAATGCCCAGCCTGTGTCTTCTACTTATATCTGTCTATATCAAAGAAGTATTTTACACATGCCCAGAGACATGTACAAGGCTGTACTTTTTCTCCCTGTCATTAGGGAATGAAAAAAATTGACCCAGCTCCATCTCATCAATATGAGAATGATTCATAACAATATTTTCCTATGTGTTTTAGTATGTACATGTAATTCCAACATCCTTAAGTGTAAGACAGGAGGATTTTGAATTCAAGGTCAATCCTGGCACACAGCAAGACATTTTAAAAAGACAAAGAAAAGAAACAAATGAATCTGTTTCATAAATACTATGCTACAAGTGAGACCCTCATGAAACCACAAAAACAAAACAAATGTATTCCATAGAGCAGCAGGAGAGTAGGGGAAACTCAGGCACAGCTGAGAGCCCTTCCTAAGGTAAAGAGACAGTCCAAGTCTTGAGAGAGTCAAGGTGGCTAACAGGATCTGGAGGGACAATGTGTCAGAGGAAAAAGAGCCATGCACACAACTCCAGTGGCCTGCTGAGAGTTCTAGTAAGTACTAGTGGTTACTGATCCATGAATGTATACGGGCCAGCTACTGGGGCTGAGCAGAGAAACACCTGCAAGGGGACTACAAGGAATGCTCCTTCCAAGATGCACAGCCACTGTCTATAGCAAACAGCAGGGGCTCGTTATGCTAGTCTCTAATAATCGGCACCAGATAGAGTACTGTTCTTGCATCCCTGTGAATATTAACACCTAAACTGTTAAGGATTAAAATACCAAGAAACGTGCATGTGTACTATAACACCTCTCATAATATGCATCAGAACAAACAAACAGTCCAACTTAGCAAGGTGGAGGGCACAAAGTCTTTCACCCGAGCAAAACTCATTTAGGAAAAGTAAAACAATCAATCAACATAACAAGAAGCTTTAAAATGTGCTCCTCAAATAGGAATTGAATTATTTTAACTGACTTGGATATTAGACTTTGCTTAGAAAAATATTAGCTCCATTATTACTTTTTACTCCACATTATGTTCAAGAGTTAAGTGGAGACATAGAAGTACGAGGAATGAACGATTTAAAATCTTGGAGGTGGGACTGCATCATGCAAGAGCAACAACACAATGTGACGGGATTTAATGATAGTAGGCATTACGAAGAAGTTCAGGGCTTGAAGTCACAGCAAAAAAGAAATCATGAAACAAGAGTAAAAATGTGTACAAACTCTCAGTCTAGTGCAAGTGGTCGAATGTGTGAGAAAAGAGATGAGAGAGAAAAATACATTTGAAAGAAAATGATTCCAAAGTTTCCAAATTTGTTGAAAACTGTCTATGTTCAGCTTTAAGAAGCAAGATGAATCCTTGGGCTATAAGAGAGACATATCATAATTATAATTACACATCATAATCAAATTGATCAAAAACAGTAAGGAAAATAAACTTAAAAGATACTCCTACCTACAAAGAAACAAAGAAAGGAATGTTATCAGCTTTCTTGTTAAAAGCAAAATGTATCCCAAATCACAGGGTAGGAGGTGATGTTCTAAGGCACTGCCCAAAGATAAGCAAACAAATAAATAACTGCATATAATTTACAGTCACTGAAAAAACCTGTCAGGAGCAAAGAGAACTGAAGACACCTTCAGAACTAGCATAATGTGAGAAGTTCATATAAAATGGGAATATATATCTTAAAGCAACAACTAAGATAACTCTACAGGTTTAGCTAATAGAGAAACAAAGAATGCATTTTTAAATGAGGACTCAAAAAAAAAGTCTAGTGGCAGGGATGAGAAAAATATATCAAAAGGAAAGACTAAGTAGAACACATAAAAAAGTGAATAGATTGATGACATCTTTAGATCCTAGCATCCCAATGATCACACTAACATGTGTCTAATATATCCCCTGGGGAAGAAAGGTAATGTACGGTAGAATTAAGCCCAATAAATAGACTAACCATGTGCTGCAGAGAGCAAAGATGTTCAATGATTATGATTCATGTACGAAAGCCACAAACCTAGTAGTAAATTACAGTAAAACTATACAATGCTAAGAATAAGTTAACACACACACCCTAAAATGCCCTTTCAATAGCAAATTTCACTACAGAGCAAATAATGATGTTAATGATGATGATCATGATGATGATAAAAAAACATTTTAATAAAAGGAAAGTGTCAATTTGTCCAGACATCATTACAAATTTTTATATTGCTAAAAAGTGGAACTTGAAAACACATGAAACAAAAATAACAGAACATCAAGGAGAAATTCACCAACTAAAATTTACAGTCCACGGTGTTAATATAGTTTTCTACAGCCTTAGCTAACATCACTGATTAGGTACACAAAATACATAAGGAAAAAGTAATAGCAAATTTTGCAAGTTTACTTGGAAAATTATGAAGTGGAAGAGTCCCCCAACTAAGTTTTATAGCAATCATCATTTTTATTTTTATGTCAATGCTACAGAAAGCTTATCAGTGCAGTACTGGTCACAGGTTAGAAATTTCTAAATTAAATTTTAGAAAATCAAATAAAAAATCTTGTTATATCATGGCCACATAAGATTTATAGAGGGAATATAAGTTTGCTTTAATATTATACATTGATGTTACTCTGATTATCAACAGTCTAAAGAGAATGAACCCACAAGCATCTTAAAATATGCCAAAATATTTGACAAAATACAGTAACCATTCTTCATAATAATGCAAAGCAAAAGGTGATCTCAATTTGAGAAATATATGTAAGAAAACTCTCAGTTAATACGATGGCAGTAAAATACTAAGTGCTTTTGTCTAAGATGAGGAAGCCAAAAAGGATGCTAGACATCAACACTGCTGCTCAGGAGTTCTTCCCAAACTGGTCACTAGACTCAACACCATGTATTGAGGTGTTGTATCAGGCAATGTATCAGGCAATGTATCAGGCTATTCTTACAGAAATACCCAAACACATTCCACAATTTTTTTTTTTTTTTTTTTTTTTTTTTTTTTTTTGGTTTTTTCGAGACAGGGTTTCTCTGTGTAGCTTTGCGCCTTTCCTGGAACTCACTTGGTAGTCCAGGCTGGCCTCGAACTCACAGAGATCCGCCTGGCTCTGCCTCCCGAGTGCTGGGATTAAAGGCGTGCGCCACCACCGCCCGGCACATTCCACAATTTTTATAGAAGGGAAAGCGGTCCATTATAACGCAAATCAACTGTATAAATGGTGGGAAGTGAAGTTACCTATCCCCAATTTTAAGATTTTTGCATCCACAATTGCAAGACTTATTCCAAAGCCAAAGATCTAAGACAAGATGCAGTTAACATAAAATAGTCTTTAGAAATATATCCATATGCATGGATAATCACTTGTTAGTAAAAGTCCAAGATAATTTAGTAATGAAAGAATTAAAAGATTCAATAAATCACAGTCCTTTTTTACAACCTACAGGCCAAATATCAGCTTCTGAGGGAAGCTGCAGTCTGTAAATAAAAACTTACTGCAAAAGTATCATAGGCATAAACACAAGATTTAAAGTAGGAAATCATACCAAAACACATACAGAAAAAAAATTTGTGTCCTCGGGCATATAATATTTGAATATGATAGCAAAAATGTGATTTATAAACTTATATATAAATAAATTATAATTCAAAAACAAACAAACAAAAATCTCTTCAAAGACACTGTTAGAGGAATGAAAAGACAAATTTAGTTCTGAGAAAAAAAGTTTGTAAACTGTATGTTTGATAAATGAATCATGCCCCTAACATACGAAGAATTTTCAAAACTCAGTAAGAAAAAACAAATAGCCAACACATAACTGATACAAATAGATCTTAACCCCCCTTACTCCTACTGCAACAGACAAGAGAGCTGACCCTCCCCCCTGATCAGCTGTAAAACTCAAGAAAGCAGTTCCTACTCCTTGACTGGGAACCACAAGAGAGCTGACCTTGATGGTGCAGGTGTGGGAGAGCCAACCCTGTGGGCATGAAAGCAGGAGAACTGGCCTTACCCCTCTCTCATTGTTGCAAGGGGTGACCGAGCCAGGGCAATGCTGGAGAACTCACCCTGGTGGTGACAGGGATAGCTGGCAGACTGACCAACCCTGCAACTACACAGGCCCAGAACCAAGGTTATTAGTTGACCCACCTCAACATCCACCCCATCTATGATCTGTTGGAGCATGTAAAGGGGCCAGTCCTGCAGACCCAAAGCTGCAGGATCTTCATGACACAGGGCAACAACAAAATATCCAAAGGAAGTACCAGTGAGGGTCCTGCATCAATAGTGTAGCAAAAACCAGATGCCTTGAACCAGACCAAAGACTCTTCACAATGAACACTTGCAAGTAAAGATATATGGATCAAAGAGTATACTGTGGGACTCACTGTGTCACATTACAGCTTCCATGATGAGACTGATATTTCTTTTTGTTTTCCTTTTGTTCTCTTAAATTTCATTTTCTTTTATTTGGAGGGGGTGTTGCAAGGGCAGAGGGCAGATATGAAGGGGTGGAGAAATGAATGGGATTGAGATGCATAATGTGAAAGACACAGAATAAATAAAAAGAAAGATATAAAATAGATCTTAAGAAAAACAGTCAAGATAAATGAAAGACTTGTATGCACATATGAATATTGTTAATAAAAGTGCTAGGGAAATACAAATTTTAACTTTATGGTGAAGTTAATACACACATGTTAGGATGGCTAAACAAGCAAGGATGTCCTGCCAAAGTTGGTGAAGATAGGCCAGGACCACCTGATAAGTCTTTGTACCCTGAAGGCCTCTCTGCCAATGCAGCAATCTAAATTAAACCAAATCAGCCAAATTGGAAAAGCCCAGGTTTAGTGGGTAAAGTGTTCTCAGGTGACTCAGCTTTCCTGAGTTTCTTAGCCCCTCAGAGAGGAGACAGCCATGAGAGACCAGAAGAACTACATGTCTGTTTTCTGGGATGCAGCTCATATACTCTGTGAGAATGGTCTTGAGCCTCTCTGGTGGAGGACCTGGGGGGGGGGGGGGTTGAAGGGGCGGGTTTGGGGAAAGAAATGAGGGAGTGGAGTTGAGGTAGATCTTCCACCAGAACAAGTTGTGTTTGGCAGGCTTTGAAGGGGCGGGCTTAGGGAAAGAGATAGAGAAGGGGAGTTGAGGTGGATCTTCCACCAGAACATTCCAGAATCTTTGGATATAGGGATGCCAGGGTGCCAGGGGCTGAGGTGGAGCTCCCACCCAAACACCACCCTAGACCATATTCAATTAATACAAAAGAAAACAATAAAGAAAAATTGAGGAATTCAAGACACGAAACATAGGAAATAACATGCCCCTAGATATCATTCTAGAATCAGGTTCAAGTCATCTTTTTTCCTTTCTAAGGAGAGTCATCATACTCTGGTTGGCTCTATATTCCATGATTTAATCCATCTACCATCAATAATGATTATTTATGTTGTATCCATGTCTTTGCTATAATAAATACACCAAAATAGACATCTTTATAGACGTGGCTTTTAGATGCCTATTTATTCATTGGTTTTTAAAGCACTAACTGGCCTCATCTGTTCTTCCATAGTGGCTAGCTGTGGTCAAACAGCACAGTGTGCCCACAGTGCATGATCACAATATTTTTCCATACTTTGAGAATACTCAGGGTTCATGAAAAGATAGATGCTAAGTCCTTCTTGGGCTCTATCGGCAATGCAAGAGTTCCTCTTTTTCAAGACTATACTGTAGTAAATTTCATGTAAGCTTTACAATGGTTTGCTAGGAGAATATTGCTCAGGATCCCATTGCATTCACAGGTACTTTTGGACTGAGAATGATATCAGAAAACAATGCCAGAACAAGCCTCTGCATGTACAGCTGGCACTCTTGGTGTTGTTGCTCATGCTGGACTTGTACTCTTAAAAATAATTTGCTCAATACCTTCTGTTATTTTGTTTCTTGCCAAGCACTTAAGAAGGTGTATTTGTGTCTCTTTTTCAAAGGCAATTGGATCTAGGGGAGAGGTGTTTAAATAATTCCCATGGTTATTTAGTTAGTAAGGAATGGAGCTGAAGATTCAAATATTTCTGTTTCTGACAGAAAGGCCACGCTCCAAGACACTTCTTTATTGCTGCATTTAACCTAAATTATCCTCTGGATTTTTTTTATATCCAAAAATAAGGAGTAGATTATGCAAAGAATTGAATATTTACACAATGGAACATTAGGCAAACAGTTGAAACACATATTCATAACTCATTAGTTCAAATAAAACTCAGCAGTAATGCGTAGATCTAAATTTTGCTCACAAATGAAAATACTGGAGGGGCTGACACAAACATATATAACTTCAAATACTTTTTCTTTTCTAGGCTTTGGTAAGACTCGTAGCTACACATTTATTTTTTTCTTATCAAACTTCTTAAAGCTTCCTTTCAACTCTCTTTGAAACAAGTAACTTGAAGGTCATGGTTTCACATACTTTCTGTTGAGGTCTATGGGACCCCCAATGAGTGGGAGTTTTGAGTGACTACAGGAACCAGTCCCTATCAATCTGCCTTAAGCATCGGTAGGAGTTGGGAACAAATCTCTATTCTATTAAGATACCAAATTTTGAGAATTTGGAACTGTAGCATAATCCCTTATTCTAGCTGATCTTGACTGATGCTTCCTTCAGGTGTTTGCAAATTCACAAAGATGTGTGTCTCACACGCACACATGCACACACACACACACACACACACACACACACACACACACACACACAACAAACACACATCAGAAGAGAAGGGGAAGAATGATGGGGAAAAGGAGGGTATGGAGATGGGAGGAGAGAGGGAGGGAAGGAAGGAGAGATGGGGGAAAGGGGAAGAAAGGGAGAAGAGAGGCAGGTCGATCACTGGAAAACATACCAAAAATAACATTTTCTTTTAAAATATTGATATAGTATCTTTTTGCATTCACATTTTCCACACTAAAATCCCTGTTTCTTTTATAACTAAAAATTTAAAATTGTCTATACACCTTTGGCATCTTATTAACCAAGATGGGCTCAATGTTTCAGAGAGTTAAAAACTAGTAGTATCTGAAGAGAAGCTGCTTCCTGAGTGTTCACTGTCAGCCTCTCCCTGAAATGCGGGCTTATACAAGGACAAAGCAAGCCCAGCTAATGATGTTACTGAGTTCAACCTATAAAACCTCTTCCCTTTTTGTAAGCAGTGAGAAGGCGACCAGTGTGGAGAAGAGCAAAAATGTGATTCCAATGGCTTCAGTGACCACTTTCCTGACTATAGTCAATATATAGCTCTCGGTCACTCTCTCTCTTTCTGTGTCTCTGTTTGTCTCTCTGTCTCTGTCTCTCTATATGTTTCTGTCTCTGTCTCTCTGTCTCTCTCTCTTTTTCTCTCCCTCCCTTTCTCCCTTCCTCCCTCCATCCCTCTCAAAAGTTTTAATAAAGCCATTAGGTGTTTCCTTTGGTTTCCCAGCAGCCTACTCCCCTACTCTACTACAGTGGGCTGTAAGCTTCAGTAGCTTCTTGTGACAAATTAATTTTTGTTAACCCCTGTACTATTCTTTGGTCTCCTTGAAACATTTCAATATTTGTTTGATATGTGTTAAAATTTTTAAATGTGACTGTATTGTTTTACCAGGTCCAAAACCATATAAAGATTTAAAAAAATAATAATAAAAGGAACCTGTCTTTAGTTTTTAGTATTTTCACAAAGACTTAAATCAGCTTTGCCCTCTAATGTACTCACATCTTACTCCACAAATACGGAAAACTCACTTATCATTTTCAAATAGTATTTTATGAAGAAAGTGTCAAAATAACAGGTGTTGATGACATCAGCATAACAAGTGAGAGGAATTGATTATTGTTAAGGAGAATATTGAATCAATACTGCATCAAACGATGGCTTCCAAAAGACTCTAAGAATCATGTGTTGATTATTGATATCTTTGAGTCAACAAGCCTAACAGTTGTATTTCATAAAAGTAACTGTAAATAATTTCTCTTAAAATTAGTATAGAGTGGCTGGTGCCCAGGGATGGGACCTAGGGGCAGGCCAATAGCTGAGGAGCCCCCAACTGGATCAGGACCTCTGGATAAGTGAGACAGTTGATTAGCTTGAACTGTTTGGGAGGCCCCCAGGCAGTGGGACCAGGACCTGTCCTTGGTACATAAGCTGGCTGTTTGGAACCTGGGGCCTATGCAAGGACACTTTGCTCAGCCTGGGTGAAGGGAGGAGGGGACTGGACCTGCCTTGACTGAAACTACCAGGCTGAGCTGCATCCCCAGAGGAGTCTTTGCCCTGGAGGAGATGGGAATGGGGGGTGAGCTGGGGGGAGGGTGGGGGAGGAGGGAGGACAGGGGAATCCGTGGCTGATATGTAAAATTAAATTAAATTATAAAATAAAATAATCAGTATAAAATGATGCTTCCACTGCTTCTGCATTTGTGAGTGGTCATGTGCCCATTTGATTTTGATCATGTATCATCTGCGTATCTTGCAAGTGGCAAGACAAGGGTAGTGAGATGTCTCAGTGGATAAAGGTGTTCGCCGTTGAACTTGGCAGTATGAGGTTAATTCCCTAGAACCCAAACGATGGAAGGAGAAAATCTATGTGAACAATTTGCCTTCTGACCTCCACATCTGGAACATGGCACATGCGTGTTCATTCACATATATGTCAAGTCAATCTGCCAACTGGACTCTCTTTCTTGTGAGCAGTAACTCCAAATAAAAGCTCAATGTATATAATCCTATAATCAACCAACCAAAATGCTATGTGAGAAGACTGATCTTTGAACAACTAGTGGCTCATAAGAGAATGGTGAATAAAAGCATTTTTATTTCATTTTATTTAAGTTTATTTCAAAAACTTGAGCTGTTTCAGAAGCCATAGACTCTTGCTTTACCTATATGGCTCTGACCACCAGAACACATACACATACAAAAAGCTGTTCAGAAAAAAAAAAATAAAGTGTTGAAAAATATCTGCAAATGTTACTTTTGATTCATAATAAGGGTATTAGGCATTCTTTAAGAAAACATGTAGTGACAATGTGCTGCCTTTAAAAGGGAACTTCCTGAAGTCATGAGTCAGGAAAAAATGCTTTCAGGGTTGAAAAAGTTTTATTAAATCTTAACTATAATGTTTCTAGGCTGAGCAAATATTACTTGTTTCAAAGTGGGAATGTGTCTTCCCCCTCTTACTTCAGTTTCACAAAATTGAAAGTCAACATGGAATGTGTAGCATTCTTATATCCTCTGCTCCCAGGATCCCACAGATATTTCAGTTGCAATTTCACCCCTATTTCTTTGTAAAACTCTTGATTAGCTGTAGTCTACACTTCTTCCATGCTTAATCTCTGTCCCCCCACAGGTATCCACGCATATCCACCGAGCCCCTAATATGGAACGCTGGAAAGGACAAGACAGAAACAAAATGTCCTGCAAGACACAGTTTGCAAACTCTTCCTTGTTTGCTGCAACTGTCTGTTTTTAAATAATGCACAAATCAACTTCACTGCCACAGAAATAATCAACACAGGATCAAAACCTGGAGTTCCTAGTAGTGCACAAATCAAAAGCTGTAGGAATCCAACAGCTGGAGCCTGTCTCATTATTTCCCCATCCTTTGATGTGCCTTTCAGCCGAGTATCTTAGAGAATTACTTGCAGATACGTCTATCTACAAATTCTACATTGCTTACATATTATAGTTTCCAACAGAGATAAATACTGTAACTGAGTTCTCATTTTCAAAATAGAACCCCCTCTCTTTTTTTTTTTTCATCTTCTATTATGCACACAATCTCGTAAATGGCAGAGCAAAAAATCAGCTGCATCTAATAAGAGAATCAAGTTTGTTATTGACTCTGAGATGTTAGTTTCCATTAGATCATCCATCATAGCTTTATTATGTGATCAACTGCCTAATTAATTTTGTACTGGGGTATTTAGACAGAACACTGAATGTTTCAGTGGGGTTTTGCTATAATCCTGCACCTGCGGCCTCAGAGATTTAGATATCCTCCTATCACAAGTTTGTACCGTGCCTATAATCACTTCTGCTTCACTAGGATTCCAGCAATCCAGTCCAACAGAATTCAGCAATATTAATTTCAGAAATGCCAGAGCATTTGCATCTGTGGTTATGTTTCTTTGGACTTTAATCAGATCAAAGTCACTGCAAGATATTAAGAGCGCTAGATACAATATTTTGTTCAGACAGTTTTAGTGGGTAAATCAGACACTGTTTTGATTTTCTGTGCTTATCTGTTAATATGGACAGATGCAATCATGCTACTGTATAATGACTCTTGATTGCCAGAAGTATTTGATTTTGCAACCATTCCGTAGTGATAATTAAAGATAACGGGATATCCTATACAGTAATAATTAAAGATAGCTTTGCGAGCTTTATCACATGAATAAATGCCATGCAAGAAGAATTGGTTCTCTAAAGTTCATTATGCAATGTGTATTATTGGAAGGCCATGTTTGAAAAGTATGAAAAAGAGACATTTAGGTGCGGCAGGATTAGCTAAATCTGAGTTTGTTTTAAAATATTCATTGGTACTAGTTGTAAAATGTTGAGGCTTTTGTTCTTTATTCAGGAAAATAACAGCAGGAATGTGTTTTTCAGAAGATAGAGGGGGAGGGAAGCAGTATGGGATCTTATAGTTCACATGCAAACCATCATTCACACATGTACATACATACGATATTTAAATCTGTTTAACTGGAGAAAGGAATAAAAGTCTATGACACATGGTCTCTATACTCTAGAAGGCAGTACATTTGAAGAGGCAAAAAAAAATCTCCCTTTTAAAACCTCTTTTCTCCTGGGACAGAAACAGAAGCAAAACAATTTTTAAATTATTTTTGTCAGTTACTTTGAAAAAATGACAATTTTGTCACAAAAAGTTAGGAAAGGAAAACCATCAATCATCAAAGCCAATCACACCTGCCTCTAGAACTTTCTTGTGAAAGTTGAGATGTCATTGGAGTACAGTTCACCTAATCGAATTTGATTTTTAGATACAAAAACCATCTTATCTGAAATTCAGATATAATTATTGCGTGCCTTATATTGATATTTGCTTAACCTGCTAAGTTTCTATAATCAAGCTTCTACACACCTTATATTTGCTTCCTCCAGTTTAAGAAAGATTTAGATAGGCTGCATATGTAAATTTATGATTGTCTATTTCCCTATGTGAAGCTTCATGGGGAAGAGCAAACATGAATGGTAGCAAAACCTTGTGAAGGGTAAGAATCAAGGCCTGGGGATCCGGTGGGAGCATTGTGGACAGCCAGGTTATTGCCTGGACAGAGAATCTACCTTTCCTCACTTTCAATCTGTACCTGCGACCCTTCTTCCTGCTGCTCAATTCTGAAATAGATAGGACTTGAGGGGGAAACCTTTTAGGATATAGGAAAGATGGTGGAACATTCATCTCAGAGACTCCAGTCTAGACTTCATTAGAAAAGAGGAATTACAGTTTTCATCAGTCTCTTAAATGGATTTATCAAACAAAAATCTGCTTCAGACCACAATGTCACCATTGTGTAACAACTATGGACAAAGGTTTCCAAGACCCACCACGGGTACTAAAAACATGCAGATGCCCAGGATCCTTATATAAAATGACATGATCCTGGCAGGTTCATAGCCGATGCACATCCTCCTGTAGAGTACACAGGCTCCCAGTAACTAGCAGATGAAGTAAGTACTTAAAACATATGCAACACAGGCCTTGGCAAACAGCATCAACTTAGTTAACATGAACTATTACTAAATAGGACTTGATGGTTCTTAGTCAATTCAGTTTTTCAAGTTTATCTTTAGATGATCATTCTGTAAACATTCCGAGCAAATACTCTCCTCATACAAACAAGGCAACTTTACGTAGACCTGAGGAAATTAAACCCGAAGTGCAGCATTCCACAAAACCTTGGCCTCATAGAGTCTGTACAACCTGAGGAAGGGGAATTCAGGAGAATATATCCTGTGAATGTTAGCGTTCTGACCTGACAGGTTTTTGACATAAGGAATATATGCTTCATCATCAAAGTTTTCAGAGGCTCTAGTTGCCTCAGCTTTGCTACAATGCCCTTTTATGAAGATGGACATTTGGTCCAATGAAACTGGTGGGGAATGACATGTTTAAATTACACAGGATTTCATCTGTGTAACAAACTAGGTGAACACAGAATCGTCAGCCAGTCAGCTGAGCCGCACTTTGAAGGAATGCACAAAACATACCTGCTGGCAAACGTGTATAAGACAGCCAAGCTTGCTGTCTCAGTGTGAGTCACACAGCTTTTCTTTTGCCTGGCGGCGTTCCTTCTGACTGGGGTCCTTTCACTTATGCAGGGTGACCAAACACAACTCTTCAAACCCCCAGTCTCAGAAGCAAGCAGGGTTTCTTTTCAGTGTTTTTAATAGTTTTAATCATGTGGTGTGTATGCCTGTGTTTGGATTAGTGCACTTAAGTGCAAGTGCCTACAGAGTCCAGAAGAGGATGTCAGATCCCCTGGAGATGAAGGTAAGAGGCAGTTTGTTAGTCACTGCACGTGGGTCCTGGGAATGAAACTCAGATCTCCTGCAAGAGCAGTGAGCTCTCTTCACTACAGAAGCGTCACTCCACCACACAGTCCCCACCCCGGTTAGTGAAGTGCCATACCTGTTAAATACAAATGTATTTCTTAACCATTTAACATGCATGGAAAAATTATTTTTCTAATGTTAGTAATAAATGCCAATAATAACAATAAATTCCACAGCATTCTTCACAACTGTTTTCCTGCCTTGTTTCTCACATAGCCCCTGAACTTTGTTGTGCCATTTAGCAAAGTGAATTCAGGAAATACTTTCTTCTATTGCAGTAGAGTTCTCTAAGTGAAGACAGTTATTTCTCAGCTGTAAACTGACTTTTACAAATTGTTTATATCCCTATGCTTGACATCTGTCTGTGGCAGAAACATTAAAGTCACTGGCCAGCCTATAATTTGAAATTTATCTAAGATCATAGGATATAATATGCTAATATTAATTATTTTTGTCTTAATAATTAGCTATATCTTGCCTAACATAAGTGTTAGATTACTATTTAAT
This sequence comes from Peromyscus californicus insignis, assembly GCF_007827085.1. NCBI lineage: Eukaryota > Metazoa > Chordata > Mammalia > Rodentia > Cricetidae > Peromyscus > Peromyscus californicus. Next base: position 84,619,278 of record NW_026294551.1, on the reverse strand, counting down.
AGTCTCAAAGACTTAATAAGCTTAGTTAAATATGCTAAGTAAATGTATAATTAACAGCCACAGTCCACACAGTCCTCAAAACAGTTAATAATCTCATAATTGTATTTAATAATATAATTTAATAATTTTAAAACTATTTTGCCTTTAAAACTGCTTCTCTCCTCCACAACATTTCAACAGAGTTATATAGATACTAACTCCATTTCCAGGATGAAAGAGTCCCTCTCTCCATGCTTTCGCAGGTTGACTTTGAGTGGACACATGCATTTGGGCAGATGCTGCCATTTTCCATGTGACATTCAAATGTTTGTCACTAAATTCCAGACAGCATGATTAATTTTGATCCTCCTTCAGGATCCAGCCTAGCCCACATTCCAGTGAGTCTACTAGTATTTCATCTAATAATAAGGGAGGAAATGTCAAAACAATTATAAGGGGAACCTTCATTCTGTTTAAGAAGTGATGTGTGCCATATATCCAGTAACACCAATTAAAGCATTTCTTTTTTTTTTTTTTTTTTTTTTCTGAGACAGGGTTTCTCTGTGTAGCTTTGCGCCTTTCCTGGAACTCGCTTTGGAGACCAGGCTGGCCTCAAACTCACAGAGATCTGCCTGTATGCCTCCCGAGTGCTGGGATTAAAGGCGTGTGCCACCACTGCCCGGCTTTTCTTTTCTTTCTGAAACTGTTTAGTAACAAATTCCTGATTAAAAGCAAGGAAATCATGCACACTTTTTTGCCACACTTGCGTATTGAGAGTGAACTGACTGAATATATCTTCCGATGAAATAGGAAGTGAACAGAAGTGCTTCAGATGTACTGTTCTTTACTTTGGTTCTGTGTCTTTGAAAAGAGATCTGCTTTCTTCATGAGAAAGAATTCTAGATGCATTTCTGTTGACACTATGATGATACCTTTTTTATTTCAATTTACACATTATAGAGTGAAACAATTTTGTGACTCTATGCGTGCCCTGTTGGGGGTAACAGTGCAAACCTTGATTAGCTCATTAGAGATCAAACTCTTTAGCAAGGTATAGACAGTTGCAGCTTTACATCTAGAATTAGGTCAATTTTATTACCTTCATCCTCTCATGTAGAGGGGCATGACCATAAAGGAGGAGAGAGCATCTTTGTGAAAAAAAAAAGTGTGTTGACAGTCACTATACTTAAAGGAGTCCATTCTGAAGAACTTCCCTCAATTAAAATAAGAAAAAAAAAAAAACAGAGTATTACACATTGGTAAGGAACACAAAAGCCCCAGGCTTTCTTGTATAAAACAATGGTTGTGCTTCATACCATGTTTGTGAATAGTTTTTCAGGATACTTGGTGCAGAAAATAAAAACAGACATGTTGGCTATGCTAAGACCAGTGCAAATATGGCTGTTACCAGGGTTTCTTTAAAGTGCACCCGGGATAGTAATATCTAAGCCCAAATCATTCTCTAATGTTCCCATGGAGTCACAAGCCTTTCTAAAATGTGCGATGTGGACTTTGGTGACGTCATCAGTTCCACATCGAGTCTTACTCTCTCTTGTGCTCTCTAAGCACCCAAGTCTGCTAGCACTGTTGGAAAATTAGTATTTCTAGAAGAAAACTTGAAATAAAATGAACACATAAAAAAGCAAGCCTGCCTTTTAGTCCTCAGCAATCTGTTTAGCTGAATTTTGAAGGAAGGAAAAATGACAACCCCAAATCCAATCTAAGCCGTTTCCTGATTAAATAACTAATGTTTGGAATACAGAAATACATGAGGACCTTTCCCCTTAAAAATACAATCTAGCCGGGCCGTGATGGCACACGCCATTAATTCCAGCACTCTAGGGTCAGAGGCAGGTGGATCTCTGAGTTTCAGGCCAGACTGGTCCACAGAGCAAGTACCAGGCCAGCAGAGATACATAGATAAACCTTGTCTGGAAACCCCCTCCCCAAAAAATTCTCTTTTCTCTCTCTTCTATAATTTATCTATCTATCTATCTATCTACCTATCTATCTATCTACCTGTCTATCTATCTATCTATCTATCTATCTATCTATCTATCTATCTATCTGTAATAACCAGAACACCATTTGCAATTTCTGGTCTTCTTTTGCATTTAATTTGTGATGAACCACTAAATCAATAAAACATGCTGAGATTAAAATACTTAACATGTACATATGCTAATTATTAGATTTTTTTAAGGAATTAGAATAATACACTGAGCCAGAAATGAGACCCATGGAGAGTCTTATTTCTTAATTAAAACACATGAATCCTAAATATGCTTTCTTGGCCAATCATGTCATCTCTAAGGATATGCCATAAAAATCAGAGTGCACCCATATATTCCAATTAATGTTTCTATCTTGGCTGACTCACTGAGTAGGTTAAGGAAGCCAGAATATTCTAACCACCTCACACACACAGCAGGAGAGCTGGGTCCACACTTTACCATGTTAACATTCTAATACAAAATACCAGGTGCAGTTCCACAGTTACACTACAATTAACACACACACACACACACACACACACACACACACACACACGCACGCACGCACGCACGCACGCATGCACACGCACATGCACATGCACACACACACAAAAAAATGCTAGTGCACATTGATATGCTTCTAGAGACAGGAAATTCAGGTATGAGGCTTGTGCATGTCAGCTATTGTTTACAAATGCACGTGTGGCTTTTGTTACGACCAATGAGTCCCCAAAGGCCATAAACCTGAGGGACAATTTATTTAAAAGTCCTAACACAACCCAATGCAAGTGAATTCAAAGACATTTCTATGCACCAAATTGAGTCGTTTATTTATTTGGTTGGACAATACTTGTGAAATTCATTTGAGTTGAGTAAAATCTCTCGTCCTAATATTCCACAACCAATTGAATTTCTCCATATGTCAGAGCCCTGCTGCCCAATTATACTTTTAGGCACAATCCCTTTAAACAAAGGCAGGCGGGGTAACAGGGAAAGGGTGGGGAGTATTAGAAGTAATCCTTGGGATTGAAGTATATTTTAGCCTGGAGAAACACTTCTCAGGCTACTATCTGTTCTTAATTTGTCTCTCCTTCTGACTTGCTATTTACCTTAAACATTATTTAAATTTTTTTCTAAAGCAAATGACAAATTTTATCCCATGGCCATTGCTGCCTGGTATTTATGTCTTTTATTTGCTGTCAGATATTGAAATATGTATTTTTATTTAACCATCTCTCCACATTCTGTGTGGGGTGGGGGGGGGATTGTAGTGAGACTTCTATCTGTGGCAAGGCAGGCATGTGTCATGTGTGCAGTGTATGTGTCTGTAGTGTGGCATGCAAGGTGTATGTGTATATGGTATGTGTGGTGTGGCATATGGTATTTGGTGTGTGGTATGCGTGTTTTGCTCGTGATATGCATGTGGGTATGATGTGTGTACATATGGTTTTTTTTGTCTCTCTCTGTATGTATATATGTGATATATAGTGTTTTGTGTGGTGCATGTGTGGTGTGGTGTATATAGTGAGTGTGCATGTTGTATGTGTGGTGTTGTATGTAGTGTGTGGTATGCATAATTTACTTCTGTGTTTGGCCTATGGGTGTGATGTGTGTGCATGTGTGTTGTATGTATGTGTGTATATGTGGTATGTAGTGGGTGTCTGTGCTCTATGTGGGTTGTGGGGGGTGTGTATGGGGGGGGGTGTTTTCACCTTTCCAATATTCCACATCTGGTGATTTAGGCCACATTTGAATAACTTCATGGAAACTGGAGTATTTTTTAATCGGGGGGAAGAGAAAAGGGATTTTCACAAAACCTTCTTCCTGGGCCTCGGCACTCTCTGAGCAAATCTGATATCTAGGGTCATAAATACACAATAGTAACCATTTTCTCAGTTGATTCTTATGTCCACTAATGTTTGGAGATGAGTGCTTTCAATAATTTCACAGCTCAATAAAACCTCCACTGTAGGTTAATGAGCAAATCCTAAATGGGGAGAATAAAGTGTCATTCTATTTGTTAGTCACACTTTGGTGGAAGCCAGAGAAAAATACGGGCTAAATGAGCTTTTGGAATTGTGCCTGGCTTTTATTAATTTCTGTCATTTTTTTCCCTACAATTCTGAAATACAAAAATGTGATGAGCTGAACTTTGGGTCCATTATATAAACTGGATTTCTGAATAAGTTTTTGGAAAGCTATCTCATAACCAGCAAAATGGAGGCGTGTTATATGTATCCATGCATTCACGTATGCCTTTATTCTTATATCAATCATCTATTAATTGCCACATGTTGTGTGCAGCAATCATTATTTTAAATATGAGACTAAAAGGATAAGAAATATAAAACCTCTTCATCTAGGACAAAACAAAATTGTGACTCATACTTTGGAAAATAAATACAACCAGAGCCCACTGAAATTGAAGCTTGACAAAGCCATGCAGGGTAACAACAGAGTATTGCATTTGCTCAACTTATCAGGAATTAAGGGGAAGTTTCAGTCAAGGCTGTGTGCTGTGAGTTGACCTTCCACAGGCACAAAGTTCAGTCTGAGTTGCAACACAGCCCTGTGCAGGAAGGATGGTATCAGGGAACAGGTTAGCCAGGGTCCCTTTCACAGTGCATGGGGATTCACGACAGAAACTGAGGGTGGAGGATCTGTCCCGTGGTACTCTTCTGCATAGGTTTGAGATGGGTTAAGGACATTGAAGCTATTTAGTAGGATAACTAGGATTTGCCATCAAATGATGATGTAATGTTGTGACGTGAGGATGAAGAGCCAAATGAACAAGAACACAGTTCTGCTATGTCCCCATTTACCATGATGATGTTGTTTTGTGGCCTTGGAACATACAATAAGTGTGGCTGAGAGTAACATTATATTCATTCAAAAGTTTAGATAAAAGTTAGAGTATAAACAGTTATAAATGCTGAGCTAAGAATTTTAGATGTTTTTCTAAAGGAATAGAATGAAATGAAAGGCATAAATGACTTAAGTGAATATTTTTAAGAGGGAAATGACAATGACATGACCACAGAGCTCTGTTAAAGTGATAATTGTACTAACAGTCATTTTGTGTGTCTTATACTGTTCTCCATGTGGATGTGTGATTTATTATTATTAATAGTAGTAATACTGTAGATACATAATTGTGTTCTATTGATATATAGAGAACTATACAGAACCCAAACTGTCTAAGCCATGGCTTCCCCCAAATAACAGCTGAATCGCACATGCAAACTAAAGTAGGTAAATTCACTAAGGTCCACAAATTGTGTTTCCATATGTACAAAATGAAGTGACTAGGTAAAAGTCATGATGATGTAGTAAAGCCATAACAAAGCCAACAAATGATTATAAGAGATGGTTGCATGAAGGCTCATTTGGAAACAAAGGACTAACAGTAAAGGGGGAGGAAATACTGCAGGCATATGCCACAGGTCATGACACACCCATAGACACGGGTCATGTTTACATGGATGATGGGCTTATGATAACTGACTTGGCTTGAGATGTTTATTTTATATCTACTTCTCTGTGCTATACTTAATACACACAAATACTTCTTAAAATACTAGCTCAGAATCTGTGAGAGCAGTTAGATCTTAAAAGGATAAATATATGTATATGCCTCTTTCCTTTAAGTATTTCTACTGCCAGGTATAAGTATAAAGTTATTGTAATCAAACCTTAAAAGGTTTTGCCTTCTCTTATGAGAGAGTTCCCAAGTTAAGTCATGAATGTCTTCTAGTAGAATTAGTCAAGTTTTATTACTGATGTTAATCCATGTCTACTAAAATTGTGTCCTCTGAATTCATTTTCTTTATCAAAGTAAATTTTACAGTTGAAATGTTAGGCATGCATTTCCTCGAATAACTCACATTTGACTTCATCTATAAACTGTACATAACTTGGTTCACTCTAAAGCTGTGTATATTTTAAACTTCTCTGAAAAGTAAAGACAAAGTAAAGAAGGCAAATACTAGAATCACTTTTAACTAATAAAGTATCTAGTTTTCTAATTTATCCTCGAAGACAATTCAACTCTTATCCTGTCATTCTTATACTATGTAATGTTTAACATTTTTACCACTGTTTTAGGAAGAAAACTATTTGAGGTGACCAAACTAAATAAGACTTTCATTAGAATGACCACATGCCTATGATCTCAACGCTCAGGAGAATATTTCAAGAGAATGCTGAATTTAAAGACAAGCTGCGCTACAAAAGGAGAGTCTGACTCAAAACACAGAGAGGGACAAAAAGGACCAGCAGGACTGTCATATCCTAGCCCCTTAAATTATCTTATACATAAGACAAGGGGATACTAAGATAAGGACCAGATGTTGGAGGGGTAGACTAGGGCTGTGTTCCATTTCAGATGACACATAACATTCTAAAGGACTAATTCAAAATACTTCCTAATTCAGTCTCTCTACTGAGTTTTTCAAAGGCCCCAGTCTCTAATACATTTTAATATTATGATTGCCTTTGGCTCCACAATCTGAAGTGGAATGGTGATGTGTTGTTTGGTTTGGAAACAGGGTCTTATCATGCTGCCATGCTGGTCTGGAACTCATAGGCTCAAGTAATCCTTTCCACTCTTGCCTTCCAACTAACTGGGACTATGCACACACACCATCAGGCTTGGCTAGGAGGTCTTGATATCATGGTATCAATTAATGTTTACAGAACAAACCCCAAGTAACCAGTTTATCTAAAATGGGATATCTTGAAAGAATATAGAACAGGTCCCCAGACAGATGTGCTTTATCACAATTAGAAGCTGCCACAACAGGTCTCAGGCAGCCAAAAGCAGAAGATGGGATGACATATTTTCTACAGGGAGGAATCAGGACCAATCATTTTCCATCTTTATTTGTCTGCCTAAAATTTAAATATGGAATAAAGGAAGTCTGATGTATAATTTTAGTCACATATCCATCCACCCTGGACTGAGGAAAGTGGGTTATCACCAATGACAACCCCACCAAACTCCAGAAAAGTGGACATCCAGGAAGAACTTCACTAAAGGCCATTCAAATGAATGACTTCTCTCCAGAATGGTAATAGAATCCTGGGAGATAAAAGCAACAAATGTCCATGAAGTTGTCCCATGTAAACCAATGAATAAGTTTTTTTTTTTTAAGTCATAGCTCTCCTCCCTAAAAATGCCTGATGTATATTTCACAGTTAGCAAAGGGCCAGCGATTATGTGCTAGAAGCCCAGTTGCTACTGAAGTAGGCACAACTTGTAGTTACAGATGCCAATGAAGAAAGGCAAGGGATAGTTTAAAATAATCAATGCCAATGTGGTAATGACATTTCAGAATAAAACCACACACTTCTGTTTTTTTTTAAAAAAAAAAGGAGAAAATATGTTCAACTTCTCAATGTAACAATGTAAGGTAGACCTCTTTTGGTTAGTGTCCTCATAACTTGTCTTCACTGCAGTGCTTGGTTAACACATCCATGTCTCACTTTCGTGGGTGAGAATCCCACATAAATCCCAGCTGCCTGGCCCAGCCCCTCCTGCTTTCAATGCTGGGCTTTGGAGTCTGTCCTGGGCAGTGCACAGCACTCCAGATGGGTCTGGGAACAATGCCACGAGCCTCACTTACTAGCCCAACATGATTTTATGGCCTTATGTTGGAGCACTGTAGAACACTAGCAAGCCTAGATGACACTTTTAGTCACAATAATGACATACCGCACTGTCTTCACAGCCCTTCCATTTGGGAGGGAAAAAAAAAATCCTGCTTATTTTCTTAAAACATGGGGGCTGAGTGGCTGCTGCAGCTTCTACAATGGACACTCAACACTAATGAGCGGTCGCCTATGGTGACCTATTCAGAATAGAAGACTCACAGTGTGACATTCTGTTTAAGTGGGCTAAATGATTGGACATCACTCACAGGAGTTTAAAGGTCTGAAGAGACGGCAAAATATTATTAATTCAATATCTCTTTAATGCTAAAAAGTATGGCCATAGGGACCCTTTGACAATTTCTTGGGCTATCAGAATACCTAATTGGAGATTAATCTCTAATAACCTCTTAATATCATCCAGAAGTTTAAATGAAGCCCAAACAAGAAAAAAAAAAATGGTCAGTTCAGTTGTATCATCCACAGCTAATGCTATGGAAAACTGTTTAATTCATTACAGTGGCAGAGAGGGGCATTTTTATTTTTCCCCATCTCTGACCAATTAAATCCAGTGCCAGCTAGACACTAAAACCAGAAAATGGGAATGCTTGTCTCTAGATTTAACTTCTTCAGATACTGTCTGGGGTGATGCTTCAGATTTATAGTAAGCATTAATCCCAGGGGGTGTTCTCCTCCCACCCCAAGCTAGGTCAGGGTTTCTTCCAGAGACAGCAGTAGAACTGAAATTATACTTGTTAATTATCAGTCACTCCTCACACACACAGAACAGGTACAGAATATTAGTAATATATCTTTCCACCCAGAAAATTAGCTAACTCAATAAGAAAATACTTCCTCAGGGAACAATGAATGAATGAATGAATGAATGAATGAGTGAATGAATGAATGTGTACATAGAAATATACTGAATCCTGAAATTTAAATCTGAAGAGAACCTCATAAATTTACTATTGCTTTACTACTATTATCTCATTATAGCATAGTTTTGGAAAAATGAAATAGAGGTTGTCACCTTGGAGAAGTTTTGTGTTTGCTCCTGTGGTTCTACCCTGCAAGTGACTGTCAATGTGTAACTACACAGAATGTATAGGGCATATATGAAAGAAGGCTCCAGATACTGACTTCCTTCACATTTCTCCTTTATAGTTATTTTTCTTAGCACAGTGTCTTAATGGCTCTTGCCTTATGCTTATCTAGTCCAGGGGATATTGTCCTTGATTGGGGCGAGAAAGGAGTCTCTAGATAAGGGCATGTAATTCTCACGTAACAGAGGAATGCAACGGAGATAAAGAAGTGCATTTAAACCTGGGCGGTGGTGGCGCACACCTTTAATCCCAGCACTCGGGAGGCAGAAGCAGGTGGATTTCTGTGATTTCAAGGCCAGCCTGGGCTACAGAGTGAGTTCCAGGAAAGGCTCCAAAGCTACACAGAGAAATTCTGTCTCAAAAAACAAACAAACAAAAAAAAAAAACAAACAAAAAACAACAAAAAAAGTGCAACTATTAGTTTTATGGCCTGAATTGTGAATTGTCCTTCTCTTTTACCTCATACCAATACATGTATCCATCCTCCTTTACCTCTGTGAAAAGTTGAATGCTCAAACATCTGAGCCTTTGTTGGAACACTTTCTCTAAGCCCCGCCCCTGACTCACTGAAGACTTGGTGGACACCTCCTTTTCCTCTTCACACCAGACTTAGCCTGCTGGCTTTCTTTAGGCATCCTTTGTGTGAGAAACAGATTTTCTTGCAGTCATTAATTCTAAATACTTCCACCTACTGATTGTAATTTATATCCATGTGTGGCCATAATGTTTCCAGCCTTACAGAAACTGATTTTCAGTATTACCTTGGCTTTTTTTGTCTCAAAATAATTTAAACATATTTCTGATGAATTTATCTCTAGGACATCTTCATTAAAATCTATATTGGAGGTGCCTGGGGAGATGGTTCAGTGAGTAAAGCCCTGGCCATGCAGGTAATACGACCTGAGTTTGAGTCCCTAGAACTCACATAAAACTATGCACACATCTGTAATTCCAATGATCTTATAGAAAAATTAGGAGCAGAGACTGAAGAACTCCAGAAGCTTGAAGGCCAGCTATCCTGACTCAACACAGCAGGAAAGCAACAGAGAAGACCTATCTCAAACAAAACTGAAGGTGAGGATCAACACTTAGGCTGTTTTCTGACCTCCATATGTGTGTGGTTGGACACAACTACATATCACACACCACATATACCACACACAAAAGCAAATTTTAAAAAATGCACATTTCACTCCTTGGAGACTATTGATTGTCTTCATGGGGAGGTATTTTAAAAGGAATGGTTATATATATAATATATATATACATATATATTACATACATATATATATATATATATATATATACATATATATTAGGTTTTTTGAGACAGGGTTTCTTTGTGTAACTTTGTGCCTTTCCTGGATCTCACTCTGTAGACCAGGCTGACCTCGAACTCACAAAGATCCACCTGCCTCTGCCTCCCGAGTGCTGGGATTAAAGGCATGCGCCACCACCGCCCAGCCAAGAATAGTTATATTTTTAAAACATGATTTCCAACGTTACTGAGGTATGGTGGCTAAAATTTACTGTGTAAGATGTGACTGACACCTGCACCTAATATAACTCAATTGGAAGAGCCATCTGAGGTTATGTGTCAATAATCACATGTACTTTTGTGTATCCTTGTGTGCTGAAAACATTTATAGTCCACATGCTCAGCAAAATTTCAAGTATATACCAGTTTTGTTAACTGTCCTCCAAATTGTCTATTACAACACCAAATTTGTTTGCCTAACAGCTGAAAGTCTGCACTTTTTGACCAATATTCCCAGGCTAGCTCCTCTGCCCCTGCAAATCATCATTCTACCCTGAGCACCTCTGAGTTTCTATATCTCACTTACTACACTTTATACTCTCGGATTCTATCTATGCTATTGTGCATGTCAGGATTTCTTTCATCTTTGTATTATGCCATATGACATGAATAATTTTCTGTACCATTTGTATATATACTTTTATGTGTATTTATATGTGAGTGGAGTAAGAAATATTAAATAAAAAATGTTAACACTACACATAGGTTTAAAATCTTTTGGAACTAGGTTGGGATATAGAGGGGGATTACTAAAAAAGGGAAAGAGTAGAATCTCTAAAGGTAGAAAGAGCTACAAATCATCCTTCTCAAAGGGAATACTTTGTCTCAGCTATCCAAAAGTATAACACTGTTTGGAACTCTGTTAAAGAATTTGCAGGGGCTGGGAAGATGGGTCAGTAGATAAAGTGTTTGCCCCAGTCATGAGAACCAGAGATCCCAGAGATCAGATTCCCTCAAATCCACCTAAAGTTCAGGCAGTAGTAAAAGCAGCCTGTAATCCCACACATAGGAGGCAGACACAAGGGATCCCCAGGGCAAGGTGGGCTAGACTAGCCGGAATTGGTGAGCTCCTTCTTAAGCGAGAGAATCTGCCTCAATAAATAAAGTGGAAAGCAATCAAGGAAATCATCAGACATCAACTTCGTGCCTACACACACGTACATGCTTATAGATGCACCTCTCCCTCACACACACCTACTTCAAGGTGAACGAACACATCTACTCATCCTCATATACGTTACACAAAAATGTACGTTCAAGCCAAAAAGGGTTTGAAAAGACATAGTTTCTTGCTTAAATTAAATGTGTCTAATTTCCGTTTTAATTATCATTATTATTATTACTCCTATTTTGTGTAAGATATGTGTGGGGGGTGATTTCATGCCATGGTATGTGTGTGCAGAGGTCAGAGGACAAACTTTATGGAGTCATCTCCCCATCTCCTGTTACATAGGTTCCAAGGATTGAACTCGGATCATCATGCCAGCAAGGCAAGCCCCCTTACACGTGAAACTGTCTCATTAGCCTCATGATTTTAAATTTAACTTCTAAGAAATGTTCAAGTTTTAGAATAAAGTAAATGCATGATAACACACAATGTCAAGCCCTGACTATGGCGTTATTTATTTTTCTTTTCTTTTTTCTATTTTCTTCTTTTTTTGGTGTCTTCAAGCTCTTGATTTGTTGATAAAAACCTCAGGAGGCCAATTGTACCCCAAAGAGAAGTTGTCACAATAGGAAAAAGAAACAAAAAGGTGTTAAATTCATGGCACACAGATGTAACAGCAATAAAAAATTTATAGAACCAAGAAAAAAAAAACCTGCCAAGAATCTTTGCTATGATATCTATTTTATCTAAGACACCTTTAAGAAGGTAAGACAGCTAAAAGGACATATGATGCTCTAAATCCAAAACACTGCAGACAGTTTCACAAATGAGCTCTTTGGGGACACCATGGTATACTTTAACAAGTTAGGTGCACCTCATGAAACCTGGGCCAGGGGGCCACTCATTGTTTTCTTACAGAACACAAGAGGGTGAAGTTTGGACATTAAGAGCTCTCAGACAGAGAGGAGACATCAGACATGGTACAAACATGCCAGAGAAAATGCTTATCAATAGGGATAGAGACTGAGTATGAAAAAAAAATAATTTGAAGTAGTGGTTGGAGACTTACTCTTGGCAAAGTTCTGGTTATGCAAGTGTGACAACCGGAATTTGGGATATCCAGCACTTTGGCTAAAACAAAAGAAAGCTAGGTATAGCTCTGGATATCAATAGCTACAGTAATGGAGTAGTGGAGACAGACAGATCCCCAGAGTTAACTGACCTGATAGTCTAGCTTCATGTGTGAGCTCCAGGTTCAGTGAAGAGGCCTTGTCTCAATGAAAAACATAAAAATGGAGAGTGATAGCAAAAGACACACTTTGTTGACCTCTGGCCTCTACACACCTTCATGCAAAATCACACACCTTCAAACATATGTACCCACGCACATGAATATGTTAACACATATTCACTGTACACACAAACACATGCAGAAAGTTGAGGAAAGATAGATATAATGTTCATGAAATCAGATGAACCCAAAGGAACAGTGCTACAGAATTAATATCATTTAATCCTAAAATAAAGAAACATGCATGAGGCTGACTAGGACTTAATATCTAGACACTAGGAAGTAAAAGAACTCAAAATAGAAAAGAATTATTAAAAATAAAATATTATATTTGAATTATCACCTGAAAATTATCATCTACAATATCTCCAGTTAATATTTCTGTATTAGAATATAGCCTGCTAACTTGGTCCATGAGAACTTTTGCAAGCATTTTCTCAAATATCTGTGACTATTTTACTAAATAATATTCTGAAAGCAAAATGAACAACTCACCAAGGACAACCCATGTCCTCTGGTAGATTCTGCATAAATGATCTCAGTTAGCTTCCTTTCATCGAGATTTTCACCAATTAATTCATAAATATTAGCATTTCATTAACTGCACCAATATTAACATTTCATGTCAGTAGGGATTTTAAAGCAAATTTCTAATTACATTCAAAAAGTAAAACAAGGAAAAGGTTTTCTAATAATGCTGGTATTAGCAGGCACTAGAATTAGTTTTTCCTTGAGTACACACATACATTCTAGTATAAAAATCTGCTGCTCTGAGTTTAAATGACCAAATTCAGGAGCACATTATGAATAACACATATTAAGTACCATTAATTGGCTAGTGAATTTCAATGCTTAGTATGGGTTGAAGCAGCAATCCATGTACATTATGTATCTTGGTTTTAATCATAGAAAATCAGCTCCAGGTAAGCAAAATATTTTCTATATGGTGATTTAAGTAATCAATGATTCAAATGAATACTCAATAGTGTTTCTGGATATGTAAAATTTGAATATTTTTCTAAGAACAGCATGTTTCCATGCTATAATAATAAACCAAGAGCAGGCAAAAGAGTGAGACACACACCACACCACACACACACACACACACACACACACACACACACACGCTCTTGGGAATGTTCTCCTCCTGTTTGGTTGCCTTGTCCAGCCTCGGTGTTAGGGCTTTTGCTTTGTCTTATTGTATCTGGCTTCGTCATGATTGTTTGTTGTCTCTTGGAGGCCTGATCTTTTCCAAAGGGAAAGAGAAGGAGAGT